>NC_072476.1:7970464-8272455 GCF_027574615.1 Eptesicus fuscus | reverse complement strand
GGAAGCACTCTAAAATATATTTTAAAAACTGCTAGAGGACTTTAATGGAGAGATTGAAAACAATACAGTCATAGCCGGGGACTTTATCACCCTGCTGACTTCACTGGATAGATCTTCCAGACAAAACGTGACAAAGAAACAGTGGCTCTAAAGGACACACTGGATCAGATGGATGTAATTGACATTTATAGAAATTTCACCCCAAAGCAGCAGAATATAGTACATTTTTCTCAAGTGCACATGGATCATTCACAAAGATAGACCACATGTTAAGACACAAAACAAGTCTCTACCAGTCCAAGAAGATGGAAATCATATCAAGCAACTTCTCATATCACAGTGGAATGAAATTAGAAATCAACTACAGTAAAAACACCCAAAACATTCAAACACATGGAGGCTAAGTATCATGTTATTAAACAAAGAATGGGCTACCAACGACATCAATAAATAAATTTAAAAACCTTCCTGGAAACAAATGAAAATGAACACACAACAATGCAAAATCTTGGGACACAGCAAAAGCAGTCCTGAGAGGGAAGTTCATAGCATGACACGCATACCTCAAAAGAAGAAAAATTGGAGGATCCTAGGTGGCTCCCGACAGGACTGCAGGCTGCTAGATAGTGTGAGAGTGAGAGAAGGAAAGGAGAGTGCATGGATGTGCATGTCAGTATTTGTGAGTGAGGGACAGCTATACTCCAAGGGACGTGTGGGGACTGCTGAATCAGCTCCCCCACCACCCCGGGGGCAGGGCAGCCTCTACTGCAGCTGTAATCTCTCCCTGAGAGGCCAGCTCTGCAGCAGTGGCCACGCCATCTTGAAGGCAAGATGGCTGTGATCAGAGACTGATAGTGATCAAAACCCCAGCCTTACCTTCAACTGGGGAGATCTCAGATGCCTCCCAGGACCTTACAACCACAATGCCCAGGGACCAGTTACCTCATCTGCGAATCCATGAACACCAGAACTCCAACCTCCCCGACCCAGATGCCTGGGAGGTCTGCTCAGGGGGAGACAAATGCGCCAATTCCCAGATAGGCCCTGCACCTTTTCACAGAACAGAAGGAGCAGCTGAATCAAAGAGCACCCACCCGGAACTGCCGAATTAAACACAGCTGGCGTTGCCTGAAGAAAGGTGAGATTTGGGATCCAGGCTAGAGGGAGAAACCGTGCAGTGGGAACTAGAGCCTCAGAGAAAGACTGTCCCCCACGAAATTCGCTGCTGTTGGGTTCAGTGTAGCCCTCAAATGTGGAAGGGGGTCCACAGGGCAGCTGGCAGAAAGGGACTCTAGATAGCAACCCACAGCTGGACTGGACCCAGAAAGGCAGCCTCAGAGTCGGGCACGGAGTCGGGCACAGAATTGCGCACAGAACCAGAGTACAGAGGCCTTTTAGCCCAGGATATTAAGACAGAAACCTGCCACACCGGGGCTGTACCAGAAGTGGACTCTTGTGTGCAAATACAACTAAAAACAGACTGAGAACCAGAGAGCAGAGAGATCCCGCCTGCTTGAAAATAGGGTTGTGGCTTACGACACCAGGGAACTTCAATCCTGTGCTAACTACCCGCAAGAAAAAAGACGTGCCAAGCAGAACAGTGGAAGAAGTGAACGACCTCCACTACTTCACATTTTTATTTTTTATCTTTTACTTAAGAAACTAATTTTTTTCTCTCACTCGATTTTACCTTATTTTTTATTATATTTTTATTTTTAACTGTTAGTATTAATACTATTATTGTACCCTTTTTTAAAAGTTTTATTTTATGTTATTTTTTCTTAATTTTATTTTATTTTGGGATTGGTGTTATACATTCTATTTTGATTTTCCCTTTAGCATTATTTTACTCTATCTCAATTTTTCCTTTATGCCAACACTCTCTTCACCACTTTTTCACTTTTTTGTCCTTTTTCTCTTACCCTGTTCCTGCTTTAGTTTTTCTCTACCCTTTCTTTTTACTCCCTGTTAAAAATTGATCTTACTCATACATCTAATTTCCTCTCCCCTGCTCCAAACCCATACACATCTCTCTCTTTGCTTTCTTCACTATCAAAATTATTTTTCCTTTTTTGTCTTTTCTTTCTGTCTGTCTTGTTGTTTGTTTGATTATTGGTTCATTTTTTGTTTGTTTGTTTGCTTCTATTTTTCCTCTCCTCGATTGTTCTCTTCTTCTACTAATAGCTTAACTAATTCCAATCACCAACTCAGGCTTATCTCTCTCTATCCTCCTTTTCCAATAGTAAAAAAATACATAGATAGATTAAAGAAGGAGGAAAATTATATATATATATATTTTTTCATATATATATGTATATGTGTATATACATATACATATGTATATGTATATATACATATATGTATATGTATATACATATATATATTATATGTGTGTGTGTGTGTGTGTGTATGTATATATATATATTTATATTTCTTTTTTTGTATTTAGTTTTTTACTTTTCTTCTTATACACCCATTCTCTTTCTACCTCCTCTATACTCAATTGTGGCTATTTCCCCAGTCATTCAATTCCTTGACCTTACCTCCTGGAAATAAGCTCTACCTCCTCAGATTCATCCGGGTGTTTGTGATTTGAAGGTTTTTTTTGTTTTCATTTTTTGGATTAGTTGTTGTTTTATTGGAGCTTTCTTCCCATATATGTATTTTTCCCCTTCATTTTTTTTCTTCTCTCTCTTTTCTCTCTTACATTTTTCCCTTTTCTCAATATCAGTTTTGCAATCATCTTTATTCCCTAATTCTCTTTTCTCTGGTGGTCACCTTTATTTAGGGGTATTAGTATTGTGAATACATTTGTGTTTGGTGCCCTGTGCATTGTGTCTTGTTGTGTTGTATTTTGTGCCTTTAAATCAATGCAGGAGAGAGAGAGCTACATAACCAGAAATCCTGAGAGGAGTGATCATGGGGAGACAAAGAAACAGCCCACATACGAAAGAAAAGGAGGAATCACAAGAAAAGGAAGTAAATGAAATGGAAGCAAGCAATATGACAGAGAAAGAATTCAGAGCAATGGTCATAAGGTTGCTGAAAAGGATGGAAGACAAATTCAACAATATGTGTAAGAACCAAGAGGAAATGAAGAAGAAGCAAGAAGAAATGAAAAATGACATTGCTGCAATAAAGAACTCAATGGAAAGCATCAACAGTAGACTAGATGAAGCAGAGGACCTCATCAGTGAGCTAGAAGACAAGGTAGGAAAAAATACCCAAACAGAGCATCTAGAAAAAAAAAACTTAAAAAACAGGAGGAGAGCCTAAGGGAACTTTGGGACAACAGAGAACGAAACATCATCTGCATAATAGGGGTGCCAGAAGGACAGGAAACAGCAAGGAATAGAAAACTTGATTGAAGTAATAATGACAGAAAACTTCCCTGATATTGGGAAGAAAAAACTCACACATATCTAAGAAGCTCACAGAGTACCAAACAACATGAGCCCCAAAAGATTGACACCTATACACATTATAATTAAGTTGGCAAACACCAACGACAAAGTAAGAATCTTAAAGGCTGCCAGAGAGAGACAGAAAGTTACCTACAAAGGATCTCCCATCAGAATATCAACTGATTTCTCAACAGAAACACATCAGGCTAGAAGGGAATGGAATGAAATATACAAAGTCATGCAAAGCAAGGGTCTGAATCCAAGAATACTGTACCCAGCAAGGCTATCAATAAAAATTGGGGGGTGAAATCAGGAGCTTCACAGACAAAAAAGAACTAAGGGAGTTTATTACCACCAAACCAGCAATGCAAGAAATGCTAAAGGGTCTGCTATAAAAAGAAGAAATAGGAAGGGAAGAAGGAACACAGGCATAATGAATAAAAATGGTGGCAAACAAGTACCTATCAATAATAACTTTAAATGTAAATCAATTAAATACCCCAATCAAAAGACATAATGTAGCTGAGTGGATAAGAAAACATGACCCTTATATCTACTGATGACAGGAAACTCACCTTAGAACAAAGGACTCACAAAGACTGATGGTGAAAGGATGGAAAAAGGTTTTTCAGGCGAATGGAAATGAAAAAAAAAAGAGCCTGGGATAGCAATACTTATATTTGACAAATTCGACCTCAAAGTGAAGGCCATAAGAAGAGATAAGGAAGGTCACTTCATAATACTAAAGGGAGCAATTCAACAAGAAAATATAACTCTGTTAAACATATATGCACCCAATATAGGAGCACCCAAATACATTTAAAAAAAAAATTCTGGCCCTAGCTGGTGTGGCTCAGTGAATAGAGCGTCTGCCTGCGAACTGAAAGGTCTCGGGTTCAATTCTGGTTAAGGGCACATGCCCTGTCTTGTGGGCTCGATCCAGAGTGGGGGACTTGCAGGAGGCAGCAGATCAATGATTCTCTCTCATCATTGATGTTTCTATCTCTCTCTCTCTCCCTCTTCCTTCTTCTCTTATATCAAAATAATGTGTTTTAAAAAATTCTGAAGGATATCAAGGGAGAGATTGACAGCAATACAGTCATAGTAGGGGACTTTAATACCCCACTAACACCACTGGAAAAATCCTCTAAACAAAAAATCAGCAAACAAACAGCAATCCTAAATGACTCACTAGATCAGATGGAATTAATTGACATCTTCAGAACATTTCACCCCAAAACCACAGAATATATATTCTTCTCAAGTGCACAGGGGTCATTTTCAAAGATAGACCACATATTGGGGCACAGGCAAAGTCTCTTCAAATTCAAGAAGAGAGAAATCATATCAAGCATTTTCTCAGATCACAATGGCATAAAACCAGAAATCAACTACAATAAAAACAATTAAAAAATCAAATACCTGGAGGCTAAATAGCATGCTATTAAACAATGATTAGGTTACCAAAGAGATCAAAGAAGAAATAAAAAGCATCATGGCAACAAATGACAATGAAAACACAACAACCCAAAATCTATGGGACTCAGAGAAAGCAGTCTTGAGAGAAAAATTCATAGCTCTGCAGGCCTATCTCACAAAACAAGAAAAGATGGTAATAAATTATCTAACCTTACAACTCAAAGAGTTAGAAAAAGAACAAGAAAAGCTCAGGATAAGCAGAAGGAAGGAAATAATAAAGATCAGAGTGGAGATAAATGACAGAGACCAAAAAACCAATACAAAAAATCAACAAAAGCAAGAGCTGGGTCTTTGAAAGGATAAACAAGATTGATGAACCTCTAGCCAGGCTCACCAAGAAGCAAAGAGAGAGGACCCAAATAAACAAAATCAGACATGAAAGAGGCCAAGTAACAACCAATTCCACAAAAATACAAATGATTATGAAAAAATACTATGAACAACTCTATTCCAACAAAATGAACAACCTAGATAAAATGGACATATTCTTAGAAAAATACAAGCTCCCAAAACTAAATCAAGAAGAATAAAAAAAAAAACTGAATAGGCCTATAACTACTGAATAAATCGAAGCAGTGATCAAAAATTTTCCAGCAAACAAAAGCCATGGTCCAGACGGCTTTACAGGGGAGTTCTACCAAGCATTCAAAGAAGAACTAAAACCTATCCCCCTCAGACTATTTCAAAAAATTCAAGAGAAAGGCACACTTCCAAGCTCTTTCTATGAAGCCAGCATTACCCTAATTCCAAAACCAGATAAAGACACCATAAAAAAAAGAGAACTACAGGCCAATATCCTTAATAAACATAGATGCCAAAATCCTCAACAAAATTCTATCAAATAGAATTCAGCATTACATTAGAAAGATCATACACGATGACCTAGTGGGGTTTATTCTGGGGATGCAAGGATGATACAATATCCGCAAATCAATAAATGTGATACATCACATAAACAAACTGAGAGACAAAAATCACATTATCATATCAATCAATGCTGAAAAAACATTTGACAAAATCCAACACCTTTTCTTGATAAAAACTCTCAGCAAAGTGGCAATCGAGGGATCATACTGCAACATAATAAAAGCCTTATACGACAAACCTACAGTCAACATCATACTCGATGGGCAAAAACTGAACTTATTTCCCCTAAGAACGGGAACAAGACAGGGATGCCCACTTTCACCACTCCTGTTCAATATAGTACTAGAAGTGCTAGCCATAGCGATCAGACAAGAAGAAGAAATAAAAGGCATCCAAATTGGAAAAGAAAAATTAAATCTGTCCTTATTTGCAAATGACATGATACAATACATAGAAAACCCCAAAGACCCCATCAAAAAACTACTGGACCTAATAAGTGAATTTGGCAAAGTAGCAGGTTACAAAATTAACACCCAGAAATCTATGGCCTTTTTATACAGTAGTAATGAACTCACAGAAAGAGAAGCAAAAAAAAAAACAAAAAAAAATCCCATTTACCATTGCACCAAAAAAATTAAGATACCTAGGAATCAACATAACTAAGGACGTAAAAGACCTGTACTATGAAAAATACAGGACATTGAAAAAAGGGATAGAGGTAGACATGAACAAATGGAAGAATATACCATGTTCATGAATTGGTAGAATCAACATCATTAAAATGTCCGTACTACCTAAAGCAATCTATAAATTCAATGCAATTCCCATTAAGAAACCAATGACATACTTCAAAAACCTAGAACAAACTCTCCAAAATTCATCAGGAAAAAAAAAAAAAAGACCCCGAGTAGCTGCAGCAATCTTGAGAAAGAAGAACAATGTTGGAGGGATCACAATACCAGATATCAAGCTACACTACAAAGCCACTGTTCTCAAAACTGCCTGGTACTGGCACAAGAACTGACATAGACAGTGGAACAGAACAGAGAACCCAGAAATCAACACAAGCCAGTATGCTCAATTAATATTTGACAAAGGGGGCAAGAGCATACAATGGAGACAAGACAGTCGTTTCAATAAACGATGTTGTAAAAACTGGACAGATACTTGCAAAAAAATGAAACTAGACCAACAACTTACACCATACACAAAAATAAACTCCAAATGGATAAAGGACTTAAATGTAAGATGGGAAACCATAAAAAATCTTAGAAGAAGCCATTCGCAGCAAAATAGCAGACATTGTCGTAGCAATATCTTTACTGATACAGCTCATTTGGGCTTTGGAAACTAAAGAGAAAATAAACAAATGGGACTACATCAAAATAAAAAGCTTTTGCACAGCAAAAGAAACCATCAACAAAACAACAAGAGAGCCCACTGCATGGGAGAACATATTTGCCAATGTTATCTCCGATAAAGGTTTAATCTCCAACATTTACAGGGAACTCATACAACTTAACAAAACAAAGATAAACAATCCAATCAAAAAATGGGCAAAGGACCTAAATAGACACTTTTTGAAAGAGGACATTCAGAAAGCCAAGAGACATATGAAATCATGCTCAAAGTCACTAATCATCTGAGAGATGCAAATCAAAACGACAATGAGGTACCATCTCACACCTGTCAGAATGGCTATCATCAACAAAACAACAAACGACAAGTGCTGGTGAGGATGCAGAGAAAAGAGAACCTTTGTGCACTGCTGGTGGGAATGCAGACTGGTGCAGCCACTGTGGAAGACAGTATGGAGTTTCCTCAAAAAGTTAAAAATGGAAATCCCATTTGACCCAGTAATCCAACTTCTAGGATTATATCCCAAGAAACCAGAAACACCGATTAGAAAGGATGTATGAGCCCCTATGTTCATAGCAGCACAATTTACCATAGCCAAGAGTTGGAAACAGCTTAACTGCCTATCAGCAGATGAGTGGATTAGAAAACTGTGGTACATCTACACAATGGAATACTATGCTGCTGTAAAAAAGAAGGAACTCTTACCATTTGCAACAGCATGGATGGAACTGGAGAGCATTATGCTAAGTGAAATAAGCCAGTCAGTGAAAGAAAAATACCACATGATCTCACTCATTTATGGGTAATAAAGAACATTATAAACTGATGAACAAAAATAGATACAGAGACAGAGCAGCATCGAACAGATCGTCAAAATACAGCAGGAAGGCTGGGGAAGTTTGGAGGGGAGGTAAGAGATCAAACAAAGGACTTGTATGCATGCATATAAGCATAACCAATGGACATAAGAAACCGGGGGGTAGGGGACACTGGGGGAAAGTCAATGGGGGGGAAAAAGGAGACATATGTACTACTCTTTGTAATACTTTAAGCAATAAAATAAAATTAAAATTAAAAAGAATAAAATTAAAAAACAAGAAAAATTTACAATAAACTGTTTAACCCTTCAACTGAAAGAACTAAAAAGAGGACAACAAGAAAAGCCCAGAGAAGCAGAAGGAATGAAATAATGAAGATCAGAGCAGAAATAAATGACACAGAGACTAAAAGTAATAATAATAATAACCAATGAAACCAAGAGCTGGATCTTTGAAAAGATAAACAAAATTGATGAATGGTTTAGCCAGCAGTTTTTACTGTGGGTAGATAGTATCACACGAGGAGCAGCACACCCTGGAGGCCACAGTGATGACAACAGTGACAACTAAAGAGTCTCTGATGGCTGTTCTTTTGGAGAAAGGAGATGGAATCTGAGATCCATTTCAGGTGTGCCCAGCCTTCCATGGCCCATCTTGAAAGCTGAGAATTTCCTCTTAGTGGCCTCTACTACCTGGGGAGGACTAGGGTTTATCTGGTAGAGAGTCTCAGCAGGTTTCCTTAGACCCCATCACAGGTTTCTGTAATCCCTGAATTTCCCATTAGGCTCTGGGGCTGAAAGACATGGGTTTGAACTGTAGTTCTGCCATGTATGTGACACGGGGAAACACATGACCCCTACGGTCTGCAGGTGGTTTTCTCTGAGGAGTGGGGTAGGGGAGGCCTCAGGAGGCTCAGGACAGTTACCAGGTTTGCACACACCCCGTGGGTAAATTGGAGGTAGGATGTGAACCCAGCCGAAGCCTGCATTCTTAATCATCAGCCCCAAGTCCGATGATTCCGAAGCCCGGCTTCTCTACCGCACCAGTGCCACATGGGTCAGGAGAGGAAAGGCTGTGAGCTTTGCGTGAACTAGACCTGGCTTCACTGAACTGGAGCACTTAATGGGAGATGGGAGGAGTCTCAGGATGCACAATAGAGTCCCCTCCCTTTTCATTACAGGGGTGCATGGGCCAGGAGCTGCAGGCGGGGCGCCCTCACCTCATACAACATGAACAGGCCGATGGGCTTGGTGGGCTTGATCCTGATGCCAAGGTTGCCTTCAGTGTTGGGCGGCAGGATGTTGCCCTTGTCGTCGATGATCTGGAGCAAGAGGTCTGTGAGGCCCCCTGCAGGGCTCCCAGCCCTCCTGCCCCTCCCCCACCAAAGCTCTGCCTGGCTTATGCGTGTGACACCAGTGGGGACCATGGGGAGGTCCCTGTCAGAAAACAGAATGAAGCTGTCACATCTTTGAAATCAGCAAGTCATGGGCGTGTTTGTTTCCGGGTGTGGACACCGCATGTGTCTTCAAGCTAGAAAACAGGGTCAGGACAAGCTAAGAGCCCGGAGGGTGGACAGAGCTGCCGGCGGGCCTCCAGGTCCTGTGCGCCACGGCTGTGTGCGCGGCCTCGGCGGGCACAGTGAGCTGCACTGATGCCCACAATACTGACCCTCCCAGGAAAACAGAGGGGACCTAGGAGAGGAGGAGGGACAACTCGGGCAGGGGGCGCGGCTCTTCTGCCGCCTGGTGTCACACGGGGCTGATCCCAGCTGAGCCCTCAGTGCTCCCTGGCCACGCCTTTAGGACCAAACCTGGACGTCGAAGGGTGGGATGGCTTTCCCCATGGAACCGGGCTTGACCTGTGACCCCCGGGCAGTGCCACATGTGAATCCCTGTGCACAAAAGGAAGAGAAGACCAGTTGTCAAAGGCTCCAGGCGGATAAGGAGCAGCAAGAATGGTTCAAGTCACCCCTGCTCCCAGGGCCATGGGGCGCTGCTCATAGAGCCTGTGGGGGAGCTGGAAGCTCTGCGTCCTGGGCTCAGGGCATTGGCCCAGCTCTTCAGCAGACATTCACTGCGCCCGACATGGGACATGTGCTGGGCCAGTGCCGGCTGCTGGGGCCACAGGGTCCCGTGGGGGAGGCACAGGGCTGAGCTCGGGCTGTGGGGTGGGGTGGGTGGGGAGTGCCCACTGCATGCCAGGCATGTGTCCATTTGACCAACACTTACTCAACACTGATCCTGACAGGAACCCTGCCTCATCTGCCCTCGGGGCTGCGCTGGAATCACTTAGGCTGTGCCTCTGCCACCACTCCCACCCCCATTTGCCCTCCTGGTGAACTACGCCTCCTTCCTGGTTCTCTGAAGCTCACATCTGTCCTAAAGCTCAGCCTGCACAGTCACACAGATGAGTTAATGCCCTGGGTCTGACCTGTCAAAGGGGCCGGGTGGGCACCCCCTCTCAGAGCATGCGGGGCGGGAAGCTGCTCAGGCTCCCACCAGTGAGCTAACCTGGCTCCTTAGGGCAACCTGCCCAGACTCAGGCCCCATGAGAAGTCCCGGGTGATCCTCCTCTGGTGGCATTTCCCCGCATTTCTGTTGTCGCCAACAGAACTTATACTGACTTTTGGGGGTGTTTCCCTCCGTTGATAACAAGTGTCTGAGCTTAGAGATGCCTCTTAGGCTCTGCACCACTGACACCTGGCACACAACCCCCCACATCAGTGAGGACAGCGGGCTGGCCCTGGGGGATGTGCAGGCTGGGCATCGCCGGGGCTTGCACACTCCCTTCCACTCCCCTCGCCACCTCCCGCAGGGTCGGCATTCTATTCCCATTTTGGAGACAGGGAGGTCGAGCTTCTGGCAGGTTCCACGGTCTGCCTATGGGCTTGACGCTGCCATTGGCGATGCTGAGAGGAACTGAGACCGGAGCTCCTGGCAGAGGAAGGTCTGCCTCTCCAAGCTGCTGCTCACTCTTCAGGACGCGGCAACGCCCACAGGGGAGGGAGCGGGTTGCAAGAGCTTTGAGCATTGAGGCTCCCTGTGGCCAGGAGGAGTATCTGTGGCTCAAGCAGTGGACGCCAAGGGGCGGGGTTACGGGTGTAGCGGGTGCTTCTCCTCGTCCAACAGTGAGCTGTGAGCCAAGCAAGGTCAGGCCTAGAGCCCTCACACTTCTCAGGCCTGGAAGCAGACCACTTCACTGACCAAAATAAAACTTTTTTTCTCAAAAACAACACACCGTCAGACAAACATGTGAATTAGGACCAAGAGAACCCGCCCTACAGGTCCTGAGAGGGGTGACTCTGTGAGCTGACGGGATGGTGGGAGGCGGGCGAGTGGCTGTGTCAGCATCAGGGGGTTGAGGATGCTTCTGGAGAGAGGCAGCCCCTCCTCCTACCACTGAAGCCCTTGAGGGTCCAGACAGCACAGCAGGCTGCTCGGCCTGCCCACTGCGTGCTCACTGACACCCTTGGGGGTCACACTGCATGTGTGTGTGTGTGTGTGTGTGTGTGTGTGTGTGTGTGTGTGTGTGATGGCCCTGCTCCCTCCTCCGCTCCTGCTTGTGCCCCACAATCACACGTGTGTGCTGCCCTCATACACACCCAGAGATGAGCTTCGGGGCCAGCTCCTGCCTGGCCCTGTGGCTGCTGATCTAGGGAGGGAGGGTGACCTGGGCAGCACTCGCAGGTGGGGCCTCCGTGAGGCAGGAGGCGCCTCCATTGCCAACGCGCCTCCCAGCTCCCTGGTCCCAGGGACTTAGCCCTGTCCTCAGACCCCCATGGAAGGTTTTGTCCAATAGCCGTCAGCACACTGGGGTCTTGACAAGTCGAAGACTGTGTGTGAATTCTCTCTTTGCAAACTGATTTGGGGCCAATCAGCATGGAACTCCAGAGCCGCCCTCTGCTGGCTGTGCACACAGTGGGGTCTATGCACACAGTGGGGCCTGTGCACACACTCTGGCAGATTCAGCTCCTCTGCTGGGCTGGGTGACCCTGTGGGGCCCATCCACCTACCGTTTCCGACTGTCCATAGATTTGGTGGATCAGAAGGCCCGTCCGTTCTCTCCACTTCTCTTGCTCCTCAGGCAGCACAGCCTCTCCGGCAGCAGAGCAATGCTCCAGAGTGGGGAACCTGAGGCTTGGGGGAGAAAGGTGTCCACAGAGCTTCAGAGCAGACATCTGGCTCCCCTACCTCCTCCTCTCCCCCCAACACCTCTCCTGGTACACAGAGTCAGGAGTGGTGGACAAGGGGGCTGGTTTCATTAGGGGTGTCTTCCTCACTCGTCTGGAGCTTTCTGCAAAGTAGGTAAAATTAGCAGAGTCTCCAGGGGAGTCATTAGTGATGCCCTGATTGGATTTTTACTGGGTTTGGACCAAGTTCATCATCTGAGGAATGTTGCAAAAAGTGGCTGTCATATGAGCTTTGAAATACAGTTAGAGGCAGACTCCAAGGGCATGCTGGGATGGAGGCTTCGTGAATAAAAGCAAGTTATATTTCAGAGTTAGCTTCGTAAGGGTAGTTGTTCAAGTCCTCAACATTTTAACTGTGTCTAAATGTTATTAGGTCTGATTTTTGAAGCAGCCATTTCCATTTTAGAGTCTCTGAAATATATATAAGTGTGCATTAGGTTCAAAGATAAGATTGAAGTTTAGCTCAAAATTAATCTACAAACACGGGGAAATACAAAATAAAACTATAGCAAAATAACACTACATCCATCAGATTGGTAAAAATGAAAGACTCTGACAAGAACAAATGTTGCCAAAGATGCGGGACAAGGGAACGCCGCCTCCCTGCTAGTGGGCGCACACAGCGATTGGATACTTTGGAAAATAGGGGGCAGGATGCGGTGTCAGTGTGACTCAGCAATTTCTCCTGAAAGACCCCACATAGTGAGTGCTTATGTGCACAGGGTGAATGTGCAAGAACAGTGCTAGTCATCAATTGCCCTCAAATGACACCACCCAAATGTCCATTAGTGGTAGAAGAGATGGAAAAATGTGGACTTTTCATAAAATGGGTATTATATGGCAATAAAAGTTAGCTACAGCAATATAATGCAACATGGGCTCACCTTAGAAATATAACATTGGAAAAGAAGCTGCATATTACAGAATTATATGATTACAAACCTCACAAGCAAGGAAAAGAGACTGATATTTCCTTAGGAGGTAAACTACGAGGGGAGGGGGGCGTGGAGGAAGAAAGAAACACAGAAATGAGTGAACACCATAAAAGTCAAGATAGTGAGTTCCTTTCGGGGAGTTGGAGAGGTCTGAGTAGGTCACTGGGGCTGGCAATGTTCTCTTATTGTGACTTGAATGAGTGGTTACATATTGGTTTAATTTTCAAAAATTTATTTATCTACAAATTTATGTCTTATATATTTTTCTGTGTTTGTTATTTCACAATAAAAAAGTTTAAAAAAGAAAAACACCCACAATGATGCAAGGCTCACTGTTTCATTTGGATCTTAGTCCTGCTTAATAAACGAATTTGACTGGCTGATAATTATTGCTACCAGCATTACACACACACACACACACACACACACACACACACACACACACACGCACACGCACACGTACACGCACACGTACACACTAGCTCTCAATGCCCTCAAAGAACCAGAGTTGAAACAGTCAGACCATTACCATCCTTGGCTGGTTATTGAAAGAAACAGCCAGGGGAGAGGCTGACAATGTTGAGCACAGTCAGCTGGGAAGCAGAGGCCTGTTTGCTTCACCAGGAAGCTCCAGTTTCACCCCTAAGAAATGGCAGCATAGTCCCCCCAAGGGAATTAACACCCCTCTCTCCCCTCTGGTTCAGGATTGTGTGTGGGAGGGGGACTGGGAGAAATCAGGAGCTGCCCAGTAAAGTCAAAATGGCACAGGGGAAGGTGTTGGACCACAGAGGCTGTCAGTCTAACCTGGGAAAAGATCGTTGACTAGGGGTGAACCCAGTTCCTGCCCCTGGAATCTTGGGAAGGTAACTGGTTGTTTTGAAAAAGCTCCTGGTTGAGACCCAGGGGGTAATGCTGGCTCTCTCTCTTGCCTGGGACCCCACTGGCCCAATTTGTTCCTGTCCCTCCTGCCCAGGAGCAAAGGACCATGCAGGTCTACAGTCACCTGGGCCTGGGGGAGACTTCCAGGCCCGAAGGATCATGAAGCAGAAACTCCGGGCATTGGCCTCTGCGTTGGCCTGTTGAAGATGAGATTGGACTTTTTCCAGGGCAGGGCCGAGAGATGGGCCTTGGGAAGCCCAGAGGAGATCCACTGATGTTACGTAACAAATAAACCACATTGAACACATCGCAATCTCCCGTGCGTGGATCCTTGGGATTCTTTCCTCCCAAACCTGTAGAAGAGCCTGTTTTCCACCGACACCAAGACCCCAGTGAAACAGACTCCTTAAAATCCTACCCAAAGATTGTGATTACAACAAGCCACTTCTACATACCTGCTAAAATTCTCCTGCAGAATCATTCGAAATACAGAGGGTGCAGCAAAGTACTGGGTGATGGGGTATTTAAAGAGTGTCTACAAGGTGAACAGAGAAAAATTTTATATTTATAGTTAAGATGAAAAATACTGTCCAATTATTACCATTCTTTTGTTGTTCGTGGTGGCAACTTTATTCTTTAAATTATTACCATTTTAATTCTGATCTCCCTTCTGGGAGAGCACATTCATCCATGATGTACGCATAATAACAGCAACTGCTGCCAGTTCCTGAGTGTTTTCAGGTGCAGGCCTGAGGGCTAAGCACTTTACACACTTTGCCTGTATCATCTCAATATTCCCAACAACCTTATGAGGTTGTAACTATTAAAACTCCATCTGACAGGTGAAGAGACTGAGCTCAGAGAGGTGAGGTTACCACTAACAAATGTTAAAGGTGTGAAAAGGAACTGGAACCAACATATTCCAAGGGCTCTGTTTTTAAACACTTCAATCAGTTCACACACACACACCAGCCACCTGGCCCTGGAGGAGCCAGGAGACCTGAGATTGTTCTGGTTGCTTTAATTTCTCAAAATGTGTATTCTGGGTGGTTCACTGACTGATTCAGCGCCTCACATTTTCAGACACCCAGAGCCCAGGTTATATCACCCTAATGGGCTGCTTTGTTCTATACACTATTCTCCGCAGGGGCCAGCTTTTGAGCCTGAAACATGAGTTTCTCCTGGAGTTTGTTGACACTGACACATTAGTCCTCTTACCTCTACAATGACCTTAGGGTCAAACTGAGGCAGATGATGGATGAAGACTGTAGACCCTGCTGTCCATGGTTCAAACAGGGTCCCCATGATAGCCACAATCCAGCCTGGATCTGACATGCACCAGAAGACATCAGCGGCCTTCAGCTGCAGTAATTTCCTGCTGACTCCAAAATACAGTGGCCTCAGCTTTGTAACCACAGTTGCATTCTCGGTCAAGGCACATGCCTGGGTTGTGGGCACAATCTCTAATCACTGATGTTTCTATCTCTTCTCCCTTCTCCCTTCTTCTTTGAAACCAATTAAATATAATTTTAAAAAGTGCAACTTTGAGTCCTGCACTGTCTCTCATTTAAAAAAATAATAAATAATAATAATAATCAATGGGGGAAAATATCCTTGGGTGAGGATTAACAAAAATAAATAAAAAATAACAGAAACAGCTGGTAGATGGAAAATTGAATCCAGTTGCTACACAGCTAGGACTGAAGCATTTCTCCACCTACTCTTACTGCTTCTGCAGGAACTCTGTGTGCATTACTCCTTGAGAAAAACTCAACTCTCCCATTAGGAGAGATGGCTTTGAAGAGCTCTTCTATTAGTAGGGAGGGGCCTGGAGAGCCATTCACACTCCCTCTTCCCATCTCTTAGGGCTGTGACACACCCACAGGAAATTACAAGCTAGGGACCTCTGTTCTGAGCTTCAGACCCAACTGCCCACTGGGCATCTCTTCTGGGATAACTCTTGGGCATCTCAAACCCAGAGCATCCTAATCTCTCCTGCTCCTCTGGACTAATTCTTCTCCAGTGCTCTCTGTGTTTCAGTGAATGTCATTACTGTCCAAGCTCAAAACCTGGGAGTCCACCTTGACTCTCCAGCCCCTCCCACCTCCCAAATCTTGCCAGCACACGCTCCCATTCTATCTCCTAAAATCTCAGACTCCTTGACTTCCTTCATGTCCCCAGCACCTTGTCCAAACCACCACCATCTTGCATTGAAATTATTCTAAGAGCCCCTAACAGGTCTTTCTAAATCTATTATTTTCCCCAGCCATTCTCCACACTGCAGCCACAGTGATCTTTTCAAAATACAAATTTGATTAGGTCTCTCCCTTGTTCACAACCTTTCAATAACGCCCACTGTTTTCCCAATAAGCTCAATCTCTACACCAAAGTCCCCATGACCCTGTGTGCTCTGGGCCCCATTCACTTTCTCAGCTGCTCCCATCTGTGCCTCCCTGACACCCTGAGCAGCAGCTCCTCTCAAATCTCTGTAATGCTACCTTTAATATCTTTGTGCCTTTGCTTGTGTTGTTCTCACTACACAGACTCCCCGACCCCCTTTTTTCCACCCCAATTCCTTCAGGATTTTGCTTATAAAGTGCTATCATTAGAACAGATACCCAGTGTCCACAAGACACCTCCTCTACTCCCTGGTCTGCTTAATAAGGTACAAAATATATATTACTAGTTGGGGAGGAGGAAGTAGGAGGGAGAAGATTGGTTTAATATTGATTAAATAATTAACCCAAGGCTATGTCTTCAGCCTCTACAATTATTTATTTTAGGTTAATGGCAGTTGCTTGGTTCCAGGTATTACTTCCCCCTAATGGCTCATGATTGGGAAACTCAACCTCCGTATCTGTACAGACCACATAGCTAGAACTTTCTGTCCTCCTCCCACCAAACCTGGAACCAGTGACAAAGACACATGGCTTGTCATTTGTGCAGCTTGCAGAATGCCTGCTGCCTCCACCCATGTTCCCTCCACACCTGTGAAGGTGCTCAGGCAGGACCCCCTTGTCATTGAGAGGCTTCTGTGAACACACACTTAGAAGTCCAGACCTTCGCCTCTGAGACCCTCAGTGGTCTGAACCAAAGAGAGCAGAAGGGAGAAGGAGGATGGACTTGGTTCTACTTAGAGCACCTTTCCCAACACACACACACACACACACACACACACACACACACACACACACACCCCTTGCCCCAGAGTGTGACCCAGCCTATAAGTTGGTGCCCTCTTTCCTACCATGAAGGGAAGGAGTGCCGCAAGGAAAGTCCATGGCTGTGTTTTGCCATCTTGGGGAAGCCGGTGGTGCCACTGGTGAAGAAGATGACCATTGGGTCCGTGGTCTTTGACTTAATGCAGGTGTGATCTGGGGATGCTGACCTACAAAGGGATTGAACAGAAAAGGAGAGAAGTCAAGTCTCCTGGCTCCACCCTCAGGGTAAGCCAAAGAAACAACAGGAGGCTCAAAGTCAGAAACCTGGTTTGCTTGTATAGATTTTAGAGAGAGGAAGGGAGAGAGAGAGAGAGAGAGAGAGAGAGAGAGAGAGAGAGAGATGGATTTGATGTTCCACTTACTTATGCATTCATTGGTTAATTCTTGTATGTGCCCTGACCAGGGATCAAACCCACAACCTTGGCACTCTAACCAACTGAGCTACCTGGCCAGTGCAGAAAACTGGGGTTTTGCAACACTGGAGGGAAAGCTGGTCTCCAGGTCTGAAGCATCAAACAGAGTTTATGGGTGACTTGGGTAAGAGCACTGACATTTCTTCATTTAAAAAATGGGGAAAACACAGCCGAGTATTTTATAACTTAACAAACATTGAAATAGAACTTACTGTTTCCAAAAATGCTCTACTAGTAAATGACTTACAAAGAAGAACTCATTCAATCTTCAGAGCAATCCCAAGAGGTGACTATGCCCAACCTGTCATGCTCCCTTTGTGGATGAGGAAACTGAGGCTCAGAGAGGTTAGGTAACTTGCCTGAAGACATACAGCCAGCAATTGGCAGAGCCTGGGTTCAAACCCAGTGTGATGCATAGACTGTCCTCTTACTCACACTGCTAAGCTTGCTTTCATACAAGTTAAATTTACAGGAATTTCACTCCATAACCTTGGTGGTAAGTGGGGGAAGAGGAAGGAGCAGAGAAAGCGAGGGAGAGTGAGAGTGAAAGAAGGAAGAATCACTGGGCCTTGATTCCTGGGAGCTTCTACACTCAGTCTCCGTGGCCTGGCCTGTGATGATTGTGTTTGTGAGCTTCCTGTGTTGATCAAATAATCTGCAGATCATCCAAATGGTGGAGGGAACACTGGCTCTTGCTGAGAAATGGTACAGTCCTGACTCTGTGCAATTTAAGGGATTTTTCAACAGTACTATTTTTTAAAATATGTTTTATTGATTTCTGAGAGGAAGGGAGAGGTAAAGAGATGTGGAAACATCAGTGATGAGAGATAATCATTGATTGGCTGCCTCCTGCATGCCCGCCCCGCCCCCCACCTTGGATCTAGCCTGCAAACTGGGCATGTGCCCTGACTAGGAATGGAAACTCCACCTCCTGGTTCATAGGTCTAAGCTCAACAACTGAGCCACGAGGGCTGGGCAACAGTGTTATTTATTTAAGTTTTTTGTTGTTGTTGTTTAACTCTCTGACTTTACTTGTTTATTCAAATTATAAGAGGAAGTTTATCTAGAAGCCACAGAGTTAGTAGCGGTGAGCCAGCGGGGCTGCATTGGCTCAGGAAACTAGTTCGGGCAGAAGAAGGGCCCTTGGCATTGAGGAGAGAGAGAGGCAAAGGTAGCGCAGGGGGAGGTGAGGGCGTGCTCCCTGGAGGGAGAGCCCCAACTCTCAAGCTTAGAGTCCACCACAAGGTGTGACGTCACTGTGTTTGCCTTTTGGGGTTGAATAACATTTTACTTTAAGAACAGAAGGGTTCCTTCAAGAAAACAATCCCAGTGCAACTTATACATTATAAACCAGTGTTACCTCCGAAAAATAAAAGAGACAAAGAAAAGACACCCAGCAAGGTTTGAGCTGCAGGTGGAACAGGGGCTCTGTGAACTAAGCTCCCAGCTGATCTGATCATAAATCCCTGCCTGGGCAGGGCATGGCGGGAGTCAGGTCCCTGACACAGAGCTTCTCTGGTGAAAGGTTTATCTTTGCCTTAAGCAAGCCTGTCCATTGCTCTTGTGCATCTAGGTTAACACGCCCTTGAAATACGGGGAAAGTAATATCCCTTGAAGGGGGTGTGACCCCTCAAGAGAGCAGAGAATCTTAACTATCCTGTAATCCCATCCCCACCTGGCTTTCTCTCACCTTAGTCTTTCTTGCGTCCCCTCCTGAGTTTCAAATGCATGAGAGAAGCTACAAAACTCTTTTCCTCCGGAGCATTTGAGGTCTTGCTCCCCAGTACATGTTGTCAGTTTGGCTCAAACAAACTCAACAAAATTTCCTGCAGGTCTGGGCGTTTCTTAGGTGGACAGTGTAAAAAACGCCTGAAGGCTCACAGAATTAAAGGATTGGAGGTGGAGGGCTTCTGACCTCCTGGCATTTCCCTAACTTTCTAAGGGCACCCACACCCTGGGATATGTTTGCCCCCAAAAGCCCCTGCCAGTCACTTCCTCATTTTTTCTTGCAGTCTCAACTTTCACCTTAAGGATCCATTTTAACCTCTCATTCAAGTTATTCACATATATGTATTTATATTTATATATGAACTAGAGGCCCGGTGCATGAAAATTCATGCACTGGAGGGGGGATCCTTCAGCCCGGCCTGCCCCCTCTCACAGTCTGGGAGCCCTCAGGGGCAGGAGGCAACCGGGCGATCAGGGGAAGATTAAGCTTCCATCACACCTCTGCTGCTGCCATTGCCGGCAGCACAAGCCTTGGCCATCCCTGGTTACCTGAGCCTCGGACAGCCCTGGGCAGCTGGGTAATCACCATCAGAGACTTACCTGCACCTCGGGCCGGCCCTGGGCAGCTGGGAAGCCGCCATCTGAGGCTTGCCTGCACCTTGGGCCACCCTGGGAGGCTAGGAAGCTATCATCCAATGCTTGCCTGTACCTCTGGCCAGCCCTAGGCAGCTAGGCAGCCAACATCTGAAGATTGCCTGCACCTTGGGTGTTGGCTGGACATCCGAAATCTGAGGCTTGCCTGCACCTCAGGTGAGCCCTTGTCGGCTGGGGGGCTGCCATCCGAGGCTTACCTGCACCTTGGGCCGGCCCTGGGTGGCTGGGGGGCTGAGGGGACTGGGGGTTCTGGACGCAGCCATGTGGAGCTGCTGGACCTACTTGGTGGTGGGCCCAGCAGTGCTGCACACCTGCCGACCTGGCGGTGCTGAGGGGACTGCACACCGCCATCTTGGGGCTGTGGGTGCTGCCATCTTTGAGGGCAGGGCAGTCAATTAGCATATTCCCTCCTTATAGGCTGTGGGCACAGTCAACTTTGTGAGGGTGAGATCATTAATTAGCATATTCCTTCTTTATTACATAGGATAGTGTCTTAGATTCCCACCTACAAGAATCTTGGAACACAGTAATTCTCTGATGGTACACCTCCTTTCACATCCCAGGGATGATCAAACTTTAGGGAGAGAAGCATAGAAGTGCAATGTCCTGATATTACAGATGAAGCAACCTTGGCTAAGAGAGGGGAAGGAAGTAGCCCAGGGTCACACAGCAGGTCAGGGACATAGCTGGGAAGAGGTTTCTGGAGCCAGGCCTGGTGAGCTTCCTACCACCGGCTGTCTGTCTACAGCGCTTGGGTGTGCATGGCCTTCTCCCACCGTTCCTCAGAGAGCACCTCCATCACACCCGAAACTCACTTAATCAGAGATCGGAAGTCCAGCCACCCCTCACGGCTGTGGTCAGACACCAGGAGCTTGGTTTTCAGAGCGGGACACTTAGAAGCCACAGAGTCCACCTCCGGGGCGAGGGCATCTGTGGTCACGATGCTCTTGGCGTTAGACTCCTTCAGTCGGTAGAGAATGTCCTTGGCCTTCATCTGGGTTGTCCCTGGCATGAAGATAATCCCTGGGAATGGGAAAGAAATTGTTTGTTTCACTTCCTCTTTCACAACTATGGCCTTCAGGCCTGGCTGATCTGCATACAAATCCCCTAACCTCTTGCTACACAAAGACCCGCAGTGTCAGCACCACCAAGCCTCACCCAAACCTACTGAATCAGAACCTGCATTTTAAAATTTTGTCTAAAATACATTTTCATTGATTTCAGAGAGGAAGGGAGAGAGAGAGGAGAGAGAGAGAGAGAGAGAGAGAGAGAGAGATAGAAACATCAGTGATAAGAGAGAATCATTGATTGGTTGCCTCCTGCACACCCACACTGGGGATCTAGTCTGCAACTTGGGCATGTGCCCCAACTGGGAATTGAACCATGACCTCCTGCTTCATAGGTCAATGTTCAACCACTGAGCCAAGGCGGCAAGGCCAGAACCTGCTAAAATGCAGGACCTCCAAGTGATTCCCATGCACATTATAATTTGAAACGCTTGCCCTAAACCTTTCTACTCTAGATGGGTGCAGCCAGTAGACAGGTGGATCCTACCTTGCAAGAGTTTACATGAGTCCTAGGAGCACAGATGCAAGGAGGACAGTCTCTGACATCAGGAATAGCTGCATCCCAGCCCCCACTTTTCTCCTCCCACCCCCTTCTCTCATCCCTGTGTCATTGGGAATCCCTACTTTCCTTCATCCCTCCTGTCAAATTAACCACATTGTCCCTGGAACTTTCCTACATTCCATCCCTTCCATCAGCTGTCACCAACAATTAGTTCAAGTATTTGTGTGCACCTATTGGATTCTAATCTCCCCACCATATGCCTTGCCATGGAACTTCCATATTATAATCTGTGTAAATTCTACAGAGCATCGATTTACTGTTGTTAGGACTAGAAGGCAATGAAATCCTTGACAGCCATTTGTAAGCTTCCTGCCACAGGACAACAAAGACAAGGAAATGCTTGCTGGACACCAGGAATCAGACCATATAAGGAAGTGAAACTGTCCTGAAGACACCCAATGGCACACCTGCATTGCATCCCCATTCCAGGCCCACCAGCTCAGCCCCCAAACCCACTGAAGACAATAGATTCCCACCGTGACAGCATAGAAGGATGAAACTCCTGCTCCTGGGCGCACCATCATCCCCTTGGCTCGGCGCTGTGCAGCCCTTCCCTTTGGGTATCCCATCCCCCATCCCGTTTTCCTTAAATAAACTCAATTTTCTTTAATCACTCCTGAGATGGCCATTTAGCCTGCCTGCCCACCACGTTCACCTTCACTTCTCTTCGCTAACACCAATGTCCTCTCTCCAGAAAACTCCACGCTCCCATTTCTGACACTGAAGACGCTGTCCACGCTCCACCTTTCTCTCCCACACCTCTATTCTCTACTTCAAAATGGCAATTCACATAGGCAACTCCTGACTGTAAGCCTTTGCATGTCCTAAGCCCGTTCTTGGAATTCCCTTTCTCTGCTTCTACTCCTCTTTAGTTATGCTGTTCCCAGAGGGCTCAGCTCACGTCTTGGATTTCTCATGGGCCATTTCTTAGCTCTACAGGTCACATAGCTTCTTTATGCTCCTTCGGCTGTTGCTATTAACATTTGATTCCACAGGAACTAGATGGATTAATCAACTATTTTATGAGGAAAAAAGAGAGAGAATATATAAGTAAGAGCATGAACAAACTGTTGTGTGAACATGTGATTCAATTGATTTTAAAAAATCCATGAGTTCCATTATGATTCTAAATTAGATAGGTAGATAGATAGATAGATAGATAAGCAATTAAAAGTGAAAAGAAAGTCTCTACAGAATACTGCTAAGTAATGAAACTAGAGGGGGTGATATAAACAGAAAATTCTCATGTAAAAACAACATAATAATATTCAACTCAGTCAAGAATCACCAGTGGACACGCAAACCATGGGGTGAAAGACAGTGGGGGAGCAGGATAGTCACTAGACTCATAAGTGTTGCCCCACAGACTTCTTACTGGTCAGGAAGAGAAAAGGTGCCTTGACACAGTTGACTACCACCCTTCTAACGAGATCAACAGTGTCACTGATGGAAGACAAAACAACTGCATAGGCCCCTCATGTGATGCACCGACAAAGACACAGCACTGTCCTCCCAGCACTGCTGCTAAGATGTTTTAAGATGAATATAATCATGAAGCAAGAGTCAGAAATACACATTTGGGTGCACCGCCTGCAATGCAACTGGCTTAGACACTTCAAAATGTCATTGCCATACAGAAAAGGCTAGAGAACCCTTCTAGGCTAAAGGAGACGGAGAAGACATGACAACTAAATGCAATGCATGATCCTCAATTGGATTTTGGACTTAAAGAAAGAAGTGGCTGTCAAGGACATTATTAAGGCAATTGGGGAATGTGGACTGTGGATAGCTATCAGGTAACATATATTGTACCAATGTCAGACTTCTTGTTTGATAAGCCTGCTGTGGTGATGTGAAGGAAATGTCTGGGATCTAGGGTTTATGGGTATTTACATGGTATTTAGGGGTGGCACAATGTCTGCAACTGATTCCTTACTAACTCAGTGGGGGCTGCAATATGGCAAAAGTTTAACAGTTGATGAATTTCAAAAAAGCAATAATGACTGAGACTTTGCATGAGAAAGTGTGTGGCATCAAGACAGTCTCTTCAATAAATGGGGTTGGGATACTTGGACAGATACATGCAAAAAAATGAAACTAGACCACCAACTTCCACCATATACAAAAATAAACTCAAAATGGATAAAGAACTTAAATGTAAGATGGGAAACCATAAAAATCTTAGAAGAATCCACAGTCAGCAAAATATCAGACATATGTAGTAGCAATATCTTTACCGATACAGCTCCTAGGGCAATGGAAACTAAGGAGAAAATAAACAAATGGGACTACATCAAAATTAAAATCTTCTGCACAGCAAAAGGAACCATCAACAAAACAACAAGAAAGCCCACTGCTTGGGAGAACATATTTGCCAATGTTATATCAGATAAGGGTTTAATCTCCAAAATTTACAGGGAACTCATCCAATTAACAAAAGGAATATAAACAATCCAATCAAAAGAATGGGCAAAGGACCTAAATAGACACTTTTTCAAAAGAGGACATACAGAAGGCCAAGAGACATATGAAAACATGCTCAAAGTCACTAATCATCTGAGAGATGCTAATCAAAATGACAAGGAGATACCATCTCACACCTGTCAAAAGAAGCATCCATCAGACCATCAATCCTCAGAGGGAAGGTATGGAAGGGTGCGGGTAAGGGGGAGAGATCAACCAAAGAACTTTTATGAATGCATATAAGCATAGCCAATGGACTTAGACACCAAGGGGTTGAAGGCATGAGCAGGAAGATTGTAGAGGGGCAAGAGGAGGATAAGAACACATATAAAATACCTTAATCAATAATGAAGAAGAGAAAGAGAGAGAGAGAGAGAGAGAGAGAGAGAGAGAGAGAGAGAGAGAGTGAGAGAGAGAGAGAGAGAGACATTGCGTTTGAGTGCATGTGAGGGTGAGGGAGAGAGTGAGGGAAAAGGGGAAAAAATTTGTGAGGGAGTCTGAGAAAGAGAAAGACTGTGAAGAAGACAGAATGTGGGGGAAGAGAAAGCACCTGGTGTTCCTGGACCAGTTGGCTCTAGGACATCCCTAAGGTCTCCACGGGTCTCTCTGAGTCACTGACCTGTTCGGATGCAGCCCATGGTCACCAGCCACCACTCAGGCACTCGAGGCAGAATCAAGGCGAGACGGTCTCCCTGCTGCAGGCCACAGGTCTGCGTGAAGACGTTGGCAGCACGACAGGTGAAGTCTGTCAGCTCTCTGAAACTCCACTTCACTTCGTCTCCTTGGCTGTTCACCCACCACAGGGCTGGGTTGGGGCCTCTTTTGCCTTCCTGGTCAAGATCATACACCATGTGTTACTTCCTGCTTCAGAGGAAAAGGGCACTTATTTCCCCAATCCACTGTCATAGGCACATAGCTCAGGCCCTAAGACCCCATTTTAAATCATTTAAAGAGTCAAGAAAAGTTAGGGGCATGCTGTGATCCAGCCAACTTCTTCTGGTCTGCTGTAGCCACCTCCTCCCAAGTCACATAAAACCACAAATAGCTTCATGTCTCCAATAACTCCATCCCCATGTGTCTTAGTTCCATGTAGACAGTGCCCCAGCATTCTCATCTACAAAGTGGGGACAATAATATTACAAAGATGGCAGCATACAACAGGGGTCCTGAAACTTTTAAAACAGGGGGCAGTTCACTGTCCCTCAGACCATTGGAGGGCCGGAGTATAGTTTAAAAAAAACTATGAACAAATTCCTATGCACACTGCACATGTCTTATTTTGAAGTAAAAAAAAAAAAAAAGGCAAAAACACCCGCATGTGGCCCGCGGGCCATAGTTTGAGGACGCCTGGCATAGATAAACACCTGAACTTGCTGCCGCGCACAACCACATCAAAACTACAACTAAAAGACAAAGGGAATATTATCCAGAACCACAGGAAGGTTGGCTGAGTGGAAATTCTACAACTAGAAGGAAAGAGAAAAGTGCATCAAGTCCAGTAGGAGTTATGGAGGTGTGGAAGTGTGGAGGTACAGAGGCTCACACGAAAAGGGGCTGACAACTGCGTAAGTGTTGTCTTTCTCAATCGGGAAGGAGATACAACCTCCCAACTGCTCTGAACTCCAGTTCCGGGTGAGACTCTGGGGACCCAGACTCATACAGAGAGAAACTGGACTGTCTGGCATTGGGCCGGAACATGAGGTCGGCTTTCTCTCAGAGGTGCTTCCAGGGATCATTGTTACTGCACGGTGCTGCAGGACACAGAGACCCAGGGGCCTCTTCGGGACAGGGCTGATGGGCAGCCATTGCTGTTTGCTCCCACCTGGTGATTCCCTGAGACCATGCCCCACCCAATTTACAACCCCACCCAAGCTGTGCACAAAGGCTTTTGCATATAAATGGCCTGGCTATTTGCAATCTAAAACCTAACAAACTGCAGCTTGGTCAGAGAGCCCCAGAACTTCCAAAAGAAGACCCAAGGCTCCACAGTAGCTTGCATTGCTTCACACCTGGGCCTCATCTGGGCACCTTCAAACCCCAAACAAAGAGGAGGAATCTGCAGATATCTCTATAGCTCCTGCTTGGTGGCCTCAGGCAGTGGCTGACTTTGCTACTATACCCAGTATACCCAGTGGTCAGAGTGAGACCATCCAGATTACAACGCTTCACATCCAAAAGAGACACACTCATGGAGCAGACTCAGTGAGCGCCAAAGCCCCACTGAAGCAAGTTCTGCCTTATAAGGGTGTCTCTAGCACAGAAGTTCTCCCATTGTAGACACAACTGGTCCTCACAGCCAATTGGCCTGGAGGTCAATTCCTCCCAGTGATACCAGCAGCAATCAAGGCTTAACTACAACACGACTGTGCACACAGCCCACAAAGGGGTGCACCAAGCGTGTCCACCTCAGGTAATTAGGGAGGCTGAGCCACTGGGCCTTATAGGACACCTAGCACACAAAGCCACTCTATTGACACAGGGAAGCCAAAATGCGGAGACAAAGAAACAAGTCACAAATGAAAGAAATGGAGGAAAGCAAATACTGGATATAGAGTTCAAAACTATAGTTATAAGGTTACTCAAGAATATTCTAGAAACATCTGAGAAATATAGTGAAACCCTCAAGAATATGAAAAAGGACCCATCAGAAATTAAGCATACACTGACTGAAATAAATAATAATATACAGAGATCCAACAGCAGAAAAGAGCATCCCAAGAATCAACTCAAAGATTTGAAATACGAAAAAGCAAAAAACACCCAACCGGAAACGCAAAAAGAAAAAAGGAGCCTCTGGGACAACTTCAAGCAAACCAACATCTGAATTATGGGGGTGCCAGAAGAAGGGAGAGAGCAAGATCTTGAAAACCTATTTGAAGAAATAATGACAAAAATTATTACCTGGTGAAAGAAATAGACTTACAAGTCCAGGAAGTGCACAGAACCCCAAACAAGAGGAATCTAAAGAGGACCACACCAAGACACATCATAATTAAAATTCCAAGGGCAAAAGACAAAGAGAGAATATTAAAAGCAGCATGAGAAAATAGTTAGTTACCTACAAGGGAGTACCCATACGACTGTCAGCTGATTTCTCAACAGAAGGGAGTGGCAAAAAATATTCAAAGTGATGAATAGCAAGAATCTACAACCAAGATTACTCTACCCAGCAAAGCTATCATTTAGAATTTAAGGTCAAATAAAGAACTTCACAGATAAGAAAAAGCTAAAGGAGTTCATCACTGCCAAACCAGTATTATAAGAAACTAGAGGCCTGGTGCACGAAATTCGTGCATGGGGGTGGGGGGGTGTGTCCCTCAACCCAGCCTGCACCCTCTCCAATCTGGGACCCCTCGAGGGATGTCTGACTGATGGTTTAAATAGGCAGTTGAACATCCCTCTCACAATCCAGGACTTCTGGCTCCCAACCACTTACCTGCCTAGCTGCCTGATTGCCCCTAACTGCTTCTGCCTTCCAGCCTGATCACCCCCTAACCACTCCCCTGCCAACCTGATCGATGCCTAACTGCTCCCCTGCTGGCCCCATTGCCCCTAACTGTCTTCCCCTGCAGGTCTGGTCATCCCCAAATGCCCTCACCTACTGGCCCGGTAACCCCTAACTGCCCTCCCTTGCCAGCCTGGTCACCCCTAACTGCCCTCCCCTGCCGGCCTGGTCACTCCTAACTGCCCTCCCCTGCTGGCCTGGTTGCCCCCAAGTGCCCTCCCCTGCCGGCCTGATTCCCCCCACCTTCCCTCCCCTACAGGCCTGGTTCCCCCTAACTGCCCTCCGCTGAAGGCCTGGTCCCACCAAACTGCCCTCCCCTGCTGGCCCGGTCACCTCTAACTGGCTTCCCCTGCTGGCCCAGTCATCCCTAACTACTCTCCCCCTGCAAGCCTGCCCCCCTAAACTGCCCTCCCCTGGAGGCTGGGTGCCCCCCAACTGTCCTCCCCTGCAGTCCTGGGTCCCCCGCAACTGTCTTCCCCTGCTGGCCTGGTCTCCCCAAACTGCCCTCCTCTGCCAGCCCGGTCACCCCTAACTGCCCTACGTTGCCAGCCTGCCAGCCAGGCCACCCCCAACTGCCCTCCCCTGCTGGCCTGATCTCCCACAACTGCTCTCCCTTGCAGGCTATCTTGTGGCAGCCATCTTGTGTCCAGCTGAGGCCAGCCATCTCTGACCACATGGGGGCAACCATCTTGTGTGTTGGAGTGATGGTCAATTTGCATATTACTCTTTTATTAGATAGGATGCTGAAGGGTATTCTTTAAGAAGAGGAAGAAGAGAAACCAAGATGGCGGCATAAGGTAAACACCTAATTGTTGCCTACCACAACAATTTTGAAACTACAACTAGAAAACAGAGCACACACCATCCAGAACCACCGGAAAGCTGGCAGAGTGGAAAACCTACAACTAGAGAAAAAAAAGAGAGGGGGACGCTGAGCCTCAGGAGCTGTGGAGGTGCGGAGATCCGTGAGCGCGGAAAGGGCGGCGGCTGAATACGCGGCAGGCTTGCTCCCAGCACACGGAGAGGGAGGGCAGCAGACGCTGCGTGGCTAGCTTTCTCGTTTGGGAGAAAAACAAAACCTCTGGTCTGCAGTGAAATCCAGCTGCGGTTGGGGAGAAACTGGTCTGTTTGGCAGCGGGCGAGGCTTGAAAGCTGCCATCTCTCAGAGGCGCTCAGCCATTGATTAGGGCACGGAGAAACCGGCCTTCTTGTGGCGGCATGGACGGAAACCAAGTTTGTCTGCGCCATTCTGAGACTCTGCCCCATCCAAGCTGAGCACAGCCCTCCCAGTGACTGGATTTCTTGTTCGGGAGAAAAACAAAACCTCCGGTCTGCACTGAAATCCAGCCCCAGCTGGGGATAAACTGGTCTGTTAGGCAGTGGGAGAGGCTCAAAAGCTGCCTTCTCTCAGAGGCGCGCAGCCATTAATTCGGGCACGGAGAAATCGCCCCTCTTAGGGCAGAGCAGACGGGAAACCAAAGCTTGTCTGCGCCACCCTGAGACTCCACCCCATCCAAGCTGAGCACAGAAGCTCTCCCAGCGGAGACACTGCTGATCCTCACAGCCAAATGGCTTGGAGATCAACTCCCGCCAGTGATACCAACAATCCCAACCACTCTGAACTCCAGTTTCTGGGGACACGCGGGGGACCCAGACGCCTACGGGACTCTTGGCCATCAGTCGGAGAGTGAGAGTGACTTTTCTGTTGGTGTGGACAACACCAGATTTCAACCACTCTCATAAGGGACACATTCAAGAGGCAGACTCAGTGAGCACCAAAGCCCTACTGTGTCTCCAGCACAGCAATTCTTCCGTTACAGACACAGCAGGTCCTCACAGCCAATTGGCCTGGAGGTCAATTCCTCCCAGTGTACCAACAGCAATCAGGGCTTTTTACTACACCAAGACTTTTCACTCAGCCCACAAAGGGGAGTACCAAGAGCGACCACCTAGGGTGATTGGAGAAGCTGAGCTACCGGCCCCTATAGGTCACTGACCACACAAAGCCACTCCATCAACACAGGGAGGCAGCCAAAATGTGGAGACATCAAAGTATGTCACAAGTAGGAGAGATAGATGAAAGCAAACTAATGAACGACACAGTGTTCAGAACCATATTTATAAGGTTACTCAAGAATCTTCTAAAAACTGCTAAGAAACTTGAAGAGACCTTCAAGGACCTAAATGAGAATACCAAAAAAATGGAAAAGGACCAGTCAGAAATTATGCATACACTGTCTAAAATAAAGAATATACAGAGTAGACCACCGCACCCAAAGAGTCAAACCAAAGATCTGGAATATGAGGAAGAAAAAAACACCCAACTAGAGAGGCAGAAAGAAAGAAGAATCCAAAAGTGTGAGGATAGCATAACGAGCCTCCAGGATGGCTTTAAGAGTACCAATATCCGAATTTTGGAGGTGCCAGAAGAGAGAGAGCAAGATACTGAAAACCTATTTGAAGAAATAATGACAGAAAACTTCCTCCACCTGGTGAAAGAAATAGACTTACAAGTTCAGGAAGCACACAGAACCCCAAACAAGAGGAATCCAAAGAGGACCACACCAAGACACATCATAATTAAAATGCCAAGGGCAAAAGACAAAGAGAGAATCTTACAAGCAGCAAGAGAAAAACAGTTAGTTACCTACAAGGGAGCACCCATACGACTGTCAGCTGATTTCTCAACAGAAACTATGCAGGCCAGAAGGGAGTGGCAAGAAATATTCAAAGTGATGAATAGCAAGAACCTACAACCAAGACTACTCTACCCAGAAAAGTTATCATTCAGAATTGAAGGGCAGATAAAGAGCTTCACAGATAAGAAAAAGCTAAGGGAGTTCATCACCACCAAACCAGTATTATATGAAATGCTGAAAGGTATTCTTTAAAAAGAGGAAAAAGAAGAAAAAAGTAAAGATAAAAATTATGAACAACAGATACATATCTACCAACAAGTGATTCTAAAAATCAAGTGAATTAAAAATCTGAGGAACAGAATAAACTGGTGAACATAATAGAATCAGAGGCATAGAATGGGAGTGGATTGATAATTCTCAGGGGGAAAGGGGTATCTGTGTGGGGGGTATGGGAAGAAACTGGAAAAAAATCATACACCTATGGATAAGGACAATGCGGGGGAGGGAACCGGGTGATGGGGAGATATGGGGGGGGGGGGGGAAAGGAGAAACAATTGTAATAATCTGAACAATAAAGATTTATTTAGATTCAAAAAAAAAGAAAAAGCAAAGTATAAAGAAACCTAAAAAAAAAATAAAAGCAGTGGAAAAATATCCTCAGATGAGTATTAACAAAAATAAATAAATAAATAAAAGGAAGAAGAAAAAGGTAAAGATAAAAATTATAAACAGCAAAGTGATGACAAATACATATCTATCAACAAGTGAATCTAAAAATCAAGTGAATAAAAAGTCTGATGAGCAGAATAAACTGGTGAATATAATAAAATCAAGGGCATAGAAAGGGAGTGGACTGACAATTCTCAGGGGGAAGGGAGTGTGGGGGTGCGGGAAGAGACTGGATAAAAATTATACAATTATGGATGAGGACAGTGGGGGGGGGTTAAGGGCAGGGGATGGGGTGGGAACCAGGTGGAGGGGAGCTATGGGGGAAAAAAGAGGAACAACTGTAATAATCTGAAAAATAAAGATTTATTTTTAAAAATAAAAATAAAATAATATTACCTAGCAGGTCATAAAGTCCTAAAGTTATTTAATGAGAAAAGTCTACATAACAGTGTCTGGCACAGTAGGTACTCAATAAATATGACTATTAACATAATTGCTACACAATAAAAGAGGCTAATTTAGGCTCTGAATATTTGGGGAAATTAATTTTTAAAATTAAGTTACCTCTAATGGTGAAATTTATAAGAAGCAGACTGGGAAGGTCCAGGCCCTATTCCTTCAGAGAAACATCAAGTAAACAGACTGAAATGGCTTTGTTGGTCATTTTCAAACAGTCAAGGATCTGCAGCAACCAGCAAATGGCCACACAGCTAACGCCACACTCAGAACGGTGGGGCATGGTGTGATGCTCTGCTCACTTTTGCACCCCCCTTCTCTGATGTGGTGCCCAGGGTTGGGAGGAGGTGTCGCTGGGTCCCCAGCCCCTCTCTGGGACAGAAGGAAAAGAGTGAAACTTGTTGGCAACATTCAGTGGGGGGTGAGATGTAGCTGGAAAGGAATTTATTTATTTATAGATTCCCTAATAACAAGTAATGTTGAGTATCTTTTTGTATACTTATTTGCTATCTGTGAGACTCTGAAGTAAACTGTTCAGATCTTTTCCCAATTTTCTACTGGGGTTGTTTCTTTTTTATTGTTGAGTTTGAGACCTTTATATGTTTTGGACACAAGTCATTTTTTTTCTTTTTTACTTTTCTTTATATGTCTTTATTATTTCTTAAATTTATCTATGAATTGGGTTTTTTTATAAGCGATTAAAGTTGTTATTACTTTAAAATAGATTGTTATTAATTTTAAGACATTATTTGTAATATACGTAATTCACAGTATATACAGAAGGAAATAAGAAGAGAATCCAAACATATCACAACAAACAAACAAACAAACAAACACCCAACCAAACACAAAAGAAAGCTATAAAAGAGGAAATGAGCCGAAACCGGTTTGGCTCAGTGGATAGAGCATTGGCCTGCGGACTGAAAGGTCCCAGGTTCGATTCCGGTCGAGGGCATGTACCTTGGTTGCGGGCACATCCCCAGTAGGGGTTGTGCAAGAGGCAGCTGGTCGATGTTTCTCTCTCATCGATGTTTCTAACTCTCTATCCCTCTCTCTTCCTCTCTGTAAAAAATCAATAAAATATATTAAAAATAAAAAAGAAGAAATGAGGGACAAAAATAAAAGCTATGATATTAAGAAAACAATTAACAAAATGGCAGTAAAAAGCCCTTCCCTATACTAAAGTAAATACTTTAAATGTAAGCAAACTACATTTCCTAAGGACAAAGATTGTCAGGATCTAACTATATGCTGTCTACAAATTATATAATTAATAAAACCAATTTAAAAATTCAGATTTTTTACAATAAAATGCTAACAATATAATATCAATTTATATAATCAAAACCATATTTACATTATAATTCAAATTTAATAATAATTATTCACTTATTCATTCAAAATTAGTTAGATCTTATTACTTCTTAGGCACTGATCTTAGACCACAAGGATACCACTGTAAACAAGGCACACATATGTGCCCATATGTAAATGGTTTAAATATTTATGGCCAATTTTCTTTTTTGGCTCAACTATCTTATTTTCCCCAAGTTTTCCATAATGAGCATGGTTTTTTTAAATATATTTTTTTTTATTTCCCAAAGAAAACAAGTTCAGAGTAAAAATTAGGCAATACAGAAACTTATAAGCAAAATGTTCTTATAAACAAAATAATTTTTCAAATTTCTCATCACATTCTTACTCCCTGAATGTTAGTACTGAATATGGTTTAGTGTATATTTTTCCAGCGATTTTCCCCCCATAGATGCACAAATATGATCCTTTGACTCAGATAATTGGAACCAATGAATGTATCTCATCCGAGATAAGATTAATATATGTGCATATACATATGTGTATGTGTCTCTACAGCTTTAAAAAAAAAAACAGTGCTCTTGCCCAACAGGATAAAGAATATTAACAAGTATTGATGACAAGTTATGCTCTGCTTATATATAGGGAGCCTAGTACAGTACACAAGATTTCTGCAGGATTTTAAAAATTATGGAAAAGCTGGTATATTAAGGTAGAAAACAACTGTTGCTAAGAATTCAGACTGTGTTAGATCCTAACTCCTGCACCTTGAAGAAGATATCACTTTAGGGAGAAACCAAGATGGTGGCATAGGTAAATACCTATACTGCTGCCTCGCACAACAATTTCAAAACTGCAACTGGAAGACAGAGCAGACATTGTCCAGAACCACCAGAAAGCTGGCTGAGTGGAAATTCTACAACTAGAAGGAAAGAGAAAAGGACACTGAGACTCAGAGGAGCTGTGGAGGTGCGGAGACCTGTGCACGCGGAAAGGGCGGGTGGCTGAATACACGGCTGGCTTGCTCACGGTGCACGGAGAGGGTGGGCAGCAAGCACGCGACTAGCTTTCTCGTTCGGGAGGGAAACAAAACCTCTCGACTGCACTGAAATCCAGCTCCAGGTGAGACTTTGGGTACCCAGACTCACTCAGGGATAAACTGGACTGTCTGGCAGCAGGTGAAACTCGCTTTCTCCCTAAAGGGGTGCACCACGAGTGTCCACCTCAGGTAACTGAGGAAGCTGAGCTACTAGGCCCTGTTAGGACACCTAGCACACAAAGCCATCAACACAGGGAAGCAGCTAAAATGTGGAGACAAAGAGGAGGCCACAAATGAAGGAAATAGAGGAAAGCAAAAGACTGGAAATAGAGTTCAAAACCACGGCTATAAGGTTTTTCAAGAATTTCCTAGAAAAGGCCAATAAATTTAATGAGACCCTCGAGGATATGAAAAAGGATCAACTAGAAAGTAAGCAAGCATACACTGACTGAAATAAAAAATATTATACAGAAACCTAAAAGCAGACTAGAGGATCGCAAGAATCAAGTCATAGATTTGGAATACAATGGAGCAATAAACACTCCTCCCTCATCAACAAATAAAATTGTAAGATATATGAAAAAAAAAACAACAGTCCTCCGGAAAAGCAAAAAGAAAAAAGAATCCAAAAAGTTGAAGATCGTGTAAGAAGCCTCTGGGACAACTTCAAGCATACCAACATCAGAATTATGGGGGTCCCAGAAGAAAAGAGAGAGCAAGATACTGAAAACCTATTTGAAGAAATAGTGACAGAAAACTTCCCCCACCTGGTGAAAGAAATAGACTTACAAATCAGGAAGCACACAGAACCCGAAACAAAAGGAATCCAAAGAGGACCACACCAAGACACATCATAATTAAAATGCCAAGAGCAAAAGACAAAGAGAGAATATTAAAAGCAGCAAGAGAAAAACAGTTAGTTACCTACAAGGGAGCACCCATATGATTGTCAGCTGATTTCTCAACAGAAACTATGCAGGCCAGAAGGGAATGGCAAGAAATATTCAAAGTGATGAATAGCAAGAACCTACAACCAAGATTACTCTACCCAGGAAAGCTATCATTCAGAATTGAAGGTCAGATAAAGAGCTTCACAGATAAGAAAAAGCTAAAGTTCATCACCACCAAACCAGAATTATATAAAATGCTAAAAGGTATTCTTTAAGAAGAGGAAGAAGAAGAAAAAGATAAAGATAAAAATTATGAACAACAAATACGTATCAATCAACAAGTGAATCTAAAAACCAAGAGAATAAAAAATCTGATGAACAGTATTAACTGATGAATATAATAGAATCAGGGGCATAGAAAGGGAGTGGACTGACAATTCTTGGGGGGAAAGGGGAGTGGGGGGTGTGGGAAGAGACTGAACAAAAAGCAAACACCTATGGATGAGGACGGGGAAGGGGGGGCGCGGTAAGGGCAGAGGGTGAGGTAGGAACCGGGTGGAGGGGAGCTATGGGGGGGAAAGAGGAACAACTGTAATAATCTGAACAATAAATATTTATTAAATTTAAAAAAAGATATCACTTTAGTAGTTATGTATTTCTGTTCGAAAGATTCATATGATAATGTGATATTGACATGAAGCTGTTTTTGAGAAGATAAAATACAACCCTTAAACTAGATTTGAAATTTAAAGTTTTATGGGGTGAGATCTGAAACCAAGGGATATTGAGAAATCGTTTTAAAAGATAAAACACTGAGTAAGTAACTCAGCAGTAGAAAGAAATTAACAGCCCTGGCCAGTGTGGTTAGAGTGTCTGCCTTTGCACCAAAGAGTTCTGGGTTTGATTCCTGGTTAAGGGCAAGAACCAGGGTTGCAGGTTCGATCCCAGCCAGATACCAACTAATGGCTGTGTCTCTCACATGTCCATGTTTCTCTCTCTTTCTCCCTCTCCTTTCTCCCTCTCTAAACACACACACACACACACACACACACACACACACACACACACACACAATGAAAAATATCCTCTGGTGAGGACTAACAAAAGAAGAAATAGAAGAAAAAAAAAAAAAAACACAAACAACCAATCCACAAAACATTAGCTGAGTAAAAGAAACCAGACACAAAAGGGTGCAAGAGCAGGTCAGTGGTTGCCTGGGGCCCATAGTGAGGGTTGGAGGGGATTGGCTGAGAAAGCACAAAAGAAAGCTTTTGGGGTGATAGAAATAGTCTAGAGCTCAGTTTCAGGTGTATCAACTAATGATTAGACATTTATTTAACTTACTAGAGGCTCATTGCATGAAATTCATGTATGGGGGAGGGGTCCCTCAGTCCGACCTGCACCCTCTCCAATCCAGGAGCCGTCAGGGGATGTCTTACTGATAGCTTAGGCCCACTCCCCATGGTTCTTTGCTCTCTGCGGGGCTTGGCTGCTTCACTGCCACTGCGGGGACAAAGCCCCCATGCCCCATTGTCCGCTCTCAGTGGTGAGGCTGAAAGAACTGGGGGACTCCAGCGGGGCTGAGGGGACTGGGCGCTGCCATCTTGTGGCTATGGGTGCCACCATCTTTGTGATGGCATGATGGACAATTTGCAAATTCCCTCTTTATTAGATAGGATGAATATAACATTGTATGTAAATTGTAATTGAAATATTTTAAAAATTATTGAATAAATAAAGCTCTGGCTGGTTTTCCTCAGTGATTAGAGCATTGGCCCTCAGACCAAAGGGTGGCAAGTTCGATTCCTAGCCAAGGGCACATAACTCGATTGCAGGTTCATACCTGGCTCCTGTCAGGGTACCTGCAGGATGCCAGCAACCAAAGTGTCTCTCTCACATCCATGTTTCTCTCTCTCTCTCTCTCTCTCTCTCTCTCTCTCTCTCTCTCTCTCTCCACCCCCCTCCACCTTTTCCATCCTTCCCCTTTCTCTAAAAAATTAATTTAATCTTTGGGTGAGGATTAAAAAATAAATAAATGAATAAAGGCATCCAAGTCACAATAAAACAAACAAAACTCCCACACATATGAGTTAATTGCTTGTAGAAAAGGCTAGCTTCAATATTTTAAGAAGTTTATTTATTGATTGGTTTAGAGAGAGGAAAAGAGAGAGAGAGAGAGAGAGAAGAGAGAGAGAGAGAGAGAGAGAGAGAGAAACATCAACTTTGTTGTTTCCCTTATTTGTGCATTCATTGGTTGATTCTTGTATGTGACCTGACCAGGGATCAAACCCACAACATTGGCAGGCCAGGACAACACTCTCACCAACTGACTTACCCGGCCAGTGCCATGAAGCACTTCCTTTTGTTTTATAATGAATTCTTTGCCAACACACACACACACACACACACACACACACACACACACACACTCACAAGAGGACACTTAGCTCAGCCCATGTGGCTCAGTGGTTGAGAATCAACCTATGAACCAGGAGGTCATGGTTCGATTTCCAGTCAGGACACATGTCCAGGTTACAGTTTGGGGTGTGCAGGAAGCAGATGATCAATGATTCTCCCTCATCATTGATGTTTCTATCTCTCTTTACCTCTCCCTTCCTCTCTGAAATCAATAAAAACATATTATATACTAAAAGCGTAGTATGCAAATTGTCCCCTCAACTGGGAGTTCGTCCAGGAGTTCGACCAGGAAGTGGGGCCAGTCGTGTGAAAGGAGGGAGTCCCCGGCTGGCAGAAGCAGCCACAAGGAACCCTACCAGCACACAAATTTTGTGCACTGGACCTCTATTATTTAAAATAAAAAGAAGAGGACACATAAAAATGTTGGATTTCTAACTTAAGAAAGTTTTGTTTTAAGGGAGGTTCAGGGAGCAGAGTAGACCCCAGTTGCGTGCCCTCTGCACAGTCTTAAATAGAAGCAGCACCAAGATCTGCAGATTGTAAGGCAGGTTTCAAAATTAATTTAAGCCACAAATGTTTGTTGAAAAACTTCTATGTGTCAGACATCCCACATCACTAGAAAGACACTGATCATGGTTAAGGCAATTAGAAAAGTGAAACAGATCAGAAGTGTTGTGAGAATGAAAAATAATGGAATGAGGGTGTTTGGAGGTCATTGGGAGATATGGGTGACTTGACAGTGACTGATAACAATGATATAAAACCCAACAGGAACAGGTATTTCATGGGGGAACCCTATTTACTTGGTGGTTATCACCCTGGGTGGATGCATGAACTGATGAATAAGAATTTTATGAAGATAAATGAGAGAATAAAGTGATGGCTCCTTCACTCCTCTCTACCTCCTCCCTTTCAAGCCCATCTCACGGTCCAAAAGGTCTTCATCAAGTCAAGAGATGTTTTGGCATCATCTAATCATGGGAACAGGTTAATAAATGGATTTTGGAGGATTCTGAAGATGGCAACCGGCAGGAAGATAGGGAGGGAGAGAGTGTGAGAGAGTGAGGGAGTGATAGAGGAGTGTGTGCATGTGTGTGTGTGTGTGTGTGTGTGTGTGAGCTAGGGAGAGTTAGATCCTGCAGGTCTTCCAAGATGTTGCCAAACTGGGTTGTCTTACATGGCAGAGCCCCGCTGCCACCGTGGACACTCCGGTGGTGTCCAGCGCGGGTACAGAGACCACGCCATCTTGAAAAACAGAGCTGCTTGAGACTAGGATCCTGGCCTCAGCACCACCCAGTCTGGTCTCAGACACAAACTGGGACCTTTCACCCACTGGGGACAGAGACCTGCAACCACAGACACCAAGAATCCAGACATCCCAGCCTCAGATTTCTGTGAGTCACAGAGCCCATCCCCCTCCCTGTAGGCTCGCATGGCAGTGCCATAGGAAATGCTAGACCTGCCCCTCAGCCTGAGCGCACCTATAGGAATTTGAGCCTGGAAGTGCGTGGACACTGGGAATCTGTTCCCCACAATGCAATCGGGCAACCAAACCCCTCACCCACACAGGGTGGCAGTGCCACCTGACTTCGATATTGGGCAAGCACACACGGAATTCTGTTTTCCGCAGCGCAGGAGTGGACCTCCTGCCAACACAGTGCTACTATGCAAAAGGTCCCCCAAATTGACCGGGACCCTGATTTTCTGGGCGAGAGGCAGCACTGAGCAACAGTGACTTGACTCTGTTTCTCATAGAGTGCACCTGGGATCCCTGATTCCCAGTGCATTTACACTAAGAGCCAGTGACTCCAATTCTTGGCACATGCACACACAGGGACCCTGATTCTCAGCACGAGGTCGCACCAAGCAACAGAGACTCTGATACTCGATTTTTGGTGCGGGCACAGGGGAACTCTGACTCCTGGCATGCTCTAGGGGACTTTGATTTTTTGCACATGCCAGAGGGGTCTCTGTTTCAGTGCTGCGCAGGTGGGGTCCCTGATTCTAGGTGCACCCCCGAGGCCACACTGAGTGTTGGTGACTCTGATCCTGGGCAAGCATGGCTCCCACCAACCCATGGCAGCCACATGTCTTGGTGTTGGACCTCTTCAGTGACACTCAGGTGGTGCGAAGCTCCCACTGCACAAGGCCCAGACCCATGCAATTCGACGTTTGAACCTTCTGGTGATAGTCAGAATGGGGAGGCGACACATCCTCAGAGGAAAGAAAATGAGGAGTCACCAAAAAAGGAAATTAGTGAAACTGAAGCATGCAACATAACAGAAAAAGAATTCAGAGTAATGGTCACACAGTTCATACACCGGATGGATGAGAAAGTCAACAACCTATGCAAAAATCAGGAAGAAATCAAAAGTAATATAGCTACAATCAAAAACACCATGGAAGGTTTCAACAGTAGACTAGAAGAAGAAGAGGACTGAATTAGTGAGTTAGAAGATAAGGTAGAAAAACAAGCTCAATCTGAACAGCAACTAGAGAAAAAAATTAAAAAGCAGGAGGAGAGCCAGGAGCTTTGAAACAACATGAAACAAAGTAACATATGTATAATAGGGCTGCCAGAAGGACAAGAAGAGCAGCAAGGATTAGGAAATCTATTTGAAGAAATAATGACAGAAAACTTCCCGGATATGGGCAAGAAAAAAGTTACACAAGTACAGACAGTCCCAAGCAAGATGAGTCCCAAGAGACCCATACCAAGACACATCATAATTACAATGGCAAATGTTAATGACAAAGAGAGAATCTAAAGGCTGCAAGAGAGAGACAGAGAGTTACCTACAAAGGATCCCCCATCAGATTATCAAATGATTTCTCAATAGAAACACATCAAACTAGAAGGGAATGGAAGGAGGTATACAGATGCAAAGCAAAGGACTGAATCTAAGAATACTCTATCCAGCAAGACTATCATTCAAAATTGAAGGGGAAATAAGGAGCCATGTGACAAAAAAAAAAAAAAAGGCTAAGGGAGTATATCACTACCAAGCTAGCAATGCAAGAAATGCTAAAGGGAATGCTGTAAAAAAAAAAAAAAGAAATAGAAAGGGGAGAAAGAAATACAGGCATAAAGTACAGAAATGGCTACAAACAGGTAACTATCAATAATAACATTAAACATAAATGGATTAAATGCTCTAATCAAAAGACATCGAGTGAGTGAATGGATTAAAAACCATGACCCATATATATGCTGTCTACAGGAGACCCACCTCAGAACAAGGGACTCGCACAGACTGAAAGTGAAGGGATGGAAGAATATCTACCAGGGGAATGGAAATGAAAAAAAAAAGCTGGGTAGCAATACTTATATCTGACAAAATTGACGTCAAAATGAAGATCATAACAAGAGACAATAAAGGCCACTTCATGATTCTAAAGGGATAGATACAACAAGAGGATATAACTGTGGTAAACATTTATGCACCCAATGTTGGAGCACCCAAATACATAAAACAACTTCTGGAAGATATCAGGGGAGAGAATGACAGCAGCATAATCATAGTAGGAAACTTTAAAACCCCATTGACATCACTGGATAAATCCTCTAAACAAAAAATTAGCAGAGAAACATCAATCTTAAACAATTCACTAGATCAGATTGACTTAATTGACATCTTTAGATCATTCCACCCAAAAACTACAGAATATACATTCTTCTCAAGCATACATGGGACATTTTCAAAGATAGGTCAAATATTGGAACACAGGCAAAGTCTCTCCAAATTCAAGAGGATTGAAATCATATCAAGCATCTTCTCAGATCACAATTGCATAAAATTAGAAATCAATCACAGTAAAAACAATCACAAAAATTCAAAAACTTGGAGGCTGAATAGCACACTATTAAACAATGAGTGGGTTACCAAAGAGATCAAAGAAGAAATAAAACACATTCTGGATACAAAGAACAATGAAAACAAAACAATCCAAGATCTTTTGGACACAGTGAAAGCAGTCATGAGAGGAAAGTTCATAGCATTACAGGCCTACCTAAAAACAAAAAACAAAAAACAAACAAACAAAAAAACCTGGTAATAAAATATCTAACTCTGCAACTTGAAGAATTAAAAAGAGAGCAACAGGAAAAGCCCAATGTGATCAGAAGGAAGGAAATAATAAAGATCAGAGTGGAAAGAAATGACAGAAAGACACACAAAAAACAAACAATACAAAAGATCAATAAAACCAAGAGTTGGTTCTTTGAAAAGATAAACAAAATTGATGAACCTCTAGCCAGGCTCACCAAGAAGCAGATAGAGGACCCAAATAAACAAAATCAGAAATGAAAGAGGTGAAATAACAACAGACCCCACAGAAATACAAAGAATTATAAAAAAATAAAAATAAATACTATGAGTAACTCTACTCCAACAAATTGGTCAACCTAGAAGAAATGGACATATTCCTAAAAAAATACAACCTTCCAAAACTCAACCAGGAGGAATAAAAAAATCAGAATAAGCTGATAACTATGGAGGAAATTGAAGCAGTAATAATAAAAAAAAAAACTTCCAACAAACAAAAGCCCTGGACCAGCTGGCTTCACAGGGGAGTTTTATCAAACATTCAAAAAAGAAATAAAACCTATCTTCCTCATACTATTCAAAAAATATTCAAGAGGAAGGAGCACTTCCAAGCTCATTCTATGAAGCCAGCATCATCCTAATACCAAAACCAGATAAAGATGACACAATGAAAGAGAATTACAGGCCAATATCCCTCATGAATATAGATGCCAAAATCCTCATCAAAATTCTAGCAAATAGAATACAGCATTACATTAGAAAGATCATACACCATGAACAAGTGGGATTTATCCCGGGGATGCAAGGATGGTACAACATCTGCAAATCAATAAATGTGATATACCACATAAACAAACTGAGAGATAAAAATCACATAATCATATCCATTGATGCAGAAAAAACATTTGACAAAATCCAACACCATTTCTTGATAAAAACTCTCAGCAAAGTGGGAATCGAGGGATCATACCACACATAATAAAAGCCATATATGACAAACCGACAGCCAACATCATTCTCAATGGACAAAAACTAAAACCATTTCCCCTAAAAACAGGAACAAGACAGGGATGCCCACTCTCACCTCTCCTGTTTGACATAGTACTGGAAGTGCTAGCCATAGCAATCAAACAAGAAGAAGAAATAAAAGGCATCCAAATTGGAAAAGAAGAAATAAAACTGTCCTTATTCACAGATGGCATGATATTGTAATAGAAAAGCCAAAAGACTCCATCAAAAAACTACTAGACTTAACAAATGAATTCGGCAATGTAGCAGGACACAAAATTAACACCCAGAAGTCTATGGCTTTTCTATACACCAATAATGAACTCACAGAAAGAGAAATTTAAAAAGCAATCCCATTTACCATTGCATCAAAAAAAAATAAGATACCTAGGAAACAACTTAACCAAGGAGACAAAGGACCTATACTCAAAAAATTTCAGGATGCTGAAAATAGAGATAGAGGAAGACATGAACAAATGGAAGAATATAATATGTTCATGGATTGGTAGAATTAACATCATTAAAATGTCCATACTACCCAAAGCAATCTATGAATTCAACGCAATCCCTATTAAAAAACCAATGGCATACTTCAAAGACTTAGAACAAACTCACCAAAATTCATTTGGAATTAAATTTTAAAAAAAGACCCCAAATAGCTGCAGCAATCTTGAGAAAGAAGAACAAAGTAGGAGGGATCACAATACCAGATATCAAGCTATATTACAAAGCCACTGTTCTCAAAACTGCCTGGTACTAGCACAAGAACAGACACATAGACCAGTGGAACAAAACAGAGAACCCAGAAATCAACACAAGCCAGTATGCTCAATTAATATTTGACAAAGGAGGCAAGAGCATACAATGGAGACAAGACCGTCTTTTCAATAAACGGTGTTGTAAAAACTGGACAGATACTTGCAAAAAAAATGAAACTAGACCACCAACTTACACCATTCACAAAAATAAACTCCAAATGGATAAAGGACTTAAATGTAAGACGGGAAACCATAAAAATCTTAGAAGAAGCCATAGGCAACAAAATAGCAGACATATGTGGTAGCAATATCTTTACCGATACAGCTCCTTGGGCGATGGAAACTAAAGAGAAAATAAACAAATGGGACTACATCAAAATAAAAAGCTTCTGCACAACAAAAGAAACAATCAACAAAACAACAAGAAAGCCCACTGCATGGGAGAACATATTTGCCAATGTTATATCTGATAAGGGTGTAATCTCCAACACTTATAGGGAACTCATCCAATTAACAAAAGGAAGATAAACAATCTAATCAAAAAATGGCCAAAGGACCTAAATAGACACTTTCGTAAGAGGACATTCAGAAAGCCAAGAGACATATGAAAGCATGCTCAAAGTCACTAATCATCTGAGAGATGCAAATCAAACGACAATGAGGTACCATCTCACACCTGTCAGAACGGCTATCATGAAGAAATCAAGAAATGACAAGTGCTGGAGGATATGCGGAGAAAAAGGAACCCTCCTTCACTGCTGGTGGGAATGCCGACTGGTGCAGCCACTGTGGAAAACAGCATGGCGTTTCCTCAAAAAGTTAAAAAATGGAATTGCTATTTGACCCAGTAATACCACTTCTAGGAATATATCCCAAGAAATCAGAAACACCAATCAGAAAGGATGTATGCACCCTTATGTTCATAGCAGCACAATTACAATTGCTAAGATTTCGAAACAGCCTAAGTGCCCATCAGCAGATGAATGGATTAGAAAACTGTGGTACATCTACACAATGGAATACTGTGCTGCCATAAAAATGAAGGAATTCTTACCATTTGCAACAGCATGGATGGATCTGGAGAGCATTATGATAAGTGAAATAAGCCAGTCAGTGAAAGATAAATACCACATGATCTCACTCATTTATGGATAATAAAGAACATTACAAACTGTTGAACAAAAATAGACAGAGGCAAAGAATCATTGAACAGACTGTAAAACTACAGGGGGAAGTAGGGGAGGGTTGGGCGGGATAGGAGATCAACCGAAGGACTTGTATGCATGCATATAAGCACAACCAATAGACTCAAGACACTGGGGGCGGGGGGGAGAGGAACGAGAGCAAGTGCCAGGAGGTAGGGGAGGCCGAGGGGAGGTCAGTGGGAAAAAAAGAGAGACATATGTACTACTATTTGTAATAACTTAAAAAATAAAATTTTAAAAAATAAAATAAAAATAAAAAATGGATTTTAGAATTAGAACACCTGGACCAAAATTCTGCTCCTCTACTTAGGTAATTAATTTCCATAGGTTATTTAAAACTCTTGGAACCTCTGTTTTCTCATCTGGGAAATGGGGATCATAAAAGTGTCCATCTAATTTGAGCATTAAAGGCAAATTTCTTGATATGGCATATAAAAAATGCTCTTCATAACCAAGGCTCTATTTTCCTGGGAATTATTATGAAAACTCAGAGAAAGGAGGAAGAAGCCCCATGAAAGGCATATAGACCTTGAACACTAGCACGTGAACGCATATGTTAAATCCATGGGAAACTTAAAAATTCCATCAACTCTCTGACTGCATTGCCGGTGAATTCTCTCTTTCTACAAAGATAATGTTGGGTAACTTTTCACACTGTGATCATCATCAGCTGGGACTTAGTAGCTGGAACACCACCCATTGTCCACCCCATCCCCTGGGGTACACATCACTGCTCCCCTTTCGGTTTCCAGCACTTGGTGTCTTCTGAAGAGACCTGTAAACTCTAGAGGCTGAGGGACTGGTTTCTCTGGACAGACCCCAATGCCACACCCCAGTCGTCTTTGGTAGCCAGGCCTGCAGCTGGCCTTCCTCTCCTCACAGGAGGACAGCTGACTGAGCTCTACCTGTCAGGTGCGCAGGTGCACCAGCAGGGGGCCTGTCCCTTCCCTCTGTGCAGCCTGAAGTTGAGCCCAAGTTTGATGAGATGAATTCCAGTGAGGCTCACAGTCCCATCAGTGGAAGGTCAGAATTCAGATGAACATCAAGTTGCTGACCTTGTAGTTAGAACTTTGCATTTGGTCACTATTATCTGACTGTACCAGATACTTTTACCTGCTGTCATGTTTCTTAAGGGAGATTGTCCCCATTTCGCAGATAAAACCACCGAGGCTCAGAGAAGTGCGGAAGTGGCCAGAATGAGAATTGAGAACTGAACCCCAGAACATAAATTTTTCCCACGACACTGGTAAGTTGAGGCAGACGCTTTATCGGGTCTGTGCCTCAGCCTATGAGGAACAAGATAAGCCAGAGAGATCACACCTATTCCCACCCCCCATCACAGGCGCCTCCTCACCTTCTCCATTTGAGTCCAGTAGTCCAGGACATCACTTGCAAAGTTAAATTTCTCAGGTGTATCATGGTCATTCCATCGCGGGGCGCCAGTTGCTGATACAGACTGGGAGCGCAAGTGCCAAGGGGCAGGCTGGAAGGCGTGGCAGGATTTGTGGGTGCCCCAAAGGACCCGGAGCCTCATCAGCCACTGCATGGCGGAGCAGTCCTCAGGAAGCAGGCACGGACCTCTCAGTCACCACCTGCTTCGGGAAGGGATGGCTAATAGGTCAGTCGTGGAGCAGGACTTTCCTCCACAAGACGAGGCACATTTCTGGTTCATGGCTGGAGTTTGGTTTCAGCTGACCAGTATTTGGAGGTACAACTTAGTGACTTAGGATTTAGGATTTCTCTTCCCTGCTCAGGAACCACAGGCAGAGAAGGATGGGGAGGGATTATAGCTACTAGATGAGGTTGGTAAACCTTCTTGAGTGTCTTTTCCTTCTCTCTCACCCCCTGGGAGTTAAGCTCAGGTTGGCAGCCTTGGGACCATCCTCTTTGTGGGAAACTCACCATTTGAAAGTCCTGTTCTCCATGCTAGACTGGCTCTGACACCTCTCTTCCTGCCGAGCCCAACTGTGCCGTTCTCATGGAAGCTGATATATTCTTAGATGATCCCAGCCGCTGTCCAAAGTTCATTGGTCCAGGGTTGAGCAAACATTCCTTTCGATTTTTTAATCCAGACTCAGCTGCCCACAATCCCTTTCTCATATGTGTGTGTGTGTGTGTGTGTTTGTTACCGAAGAATGTACAGGCACTCTCTCTAATACTCTAACCACTGAGCACACCAGCCAGGGCTGAGGGAAGAATCTTTAAAAAGGTAATTAAGTTAAAATGAAGTCACTAGATGGACCCTAATCCAATATAACTGACATCCTTATAAGAAGAGATCGGGACTCAGACACATAGAGGGAGAATGTGGTATGAACATGAAGACGGACAACTTCAAGCCCAGAGCTAAGCCCAAGAAGAGACCCCCTGTTGACACCTTGATCTCAGACTTCTTGCCTCCTGAGCTGTGAGAAGTAAATTCCCGAGGTTTAAGCCCCTCAGGCTGTGGTTCTTTGTAACAGCAGACATAGCTATCCAATACACCTCTCTTTAATCAAACAAAGAACTGAGGTTGGCATTACCTTATCCTGTAAATGTGTTTGAAATTCTGATTTAATCTTCATCATGGGAGAGGGCCAAGCACCGCAAGCACCAAGCTGGGAGGACTGTGGGAGCTGAGAGCGTGTCCTTAGGAGCCAAGAGACACAGGTTCCAATGCCAGCCCCTCACTCCTCACCTACACAGCTTTGGGCAATTTTCTTAACCTCCCTCTAAAATATGGAAATATTAAAACACCTGGAGTAGTGAGTGGATGACATCCTGTGTGAAGCATGTGAGTATAGACTCAGCACAGAATTAGCGTCTAATGAGAAGGAACAGGGATACGTTGCTGAGCAGACACCACAGTGTCCATCACCTGCATTAGTATGTTAAAAAGGCTAAACATGGAGATATCTATACTTACATGTCCATCTCTATCTTCATGTATAACTGTCTTTATAGCTGTCAATATCTATATCTATAATTATGCCAACAGCTGCAGTCACTATCTGTAGCTTTATCATATCTATACCTATAACTACATCGATAGCTGTATGTATATCTATATCCATGTTGATATTGATATGTCTCACCATGAATTACTATAGTGATGTTTATTACTACGTTTGTATCTGTGAGTGGGTCCGTGACTAGACTACGCCTGGTGTTTAAGGCTAATTTGCTACATGTTTGTGCAAAGGCAATGGCAGCAGTTGTACTTGTACGCACTGCGCAGGTGCACCATTATCTTCTGTAACTAATGTCACTGTTTGGCAAGAGACCTCTTTTGTCTGAGTTGGTATGAGAATGTGTTGCTGACCAGCCAGTGTGCGGCTACTTTGTGGGACTACTTTGAAGAACTGCTTTGTCTGATAGCTTCTGTGTTAGCAATGGCTACTTTGTCTGCAATAAAGTCTCTTATATGCCTGCGGCTACTCATGTCTTTTTATGATTCCTGCGTCCACAGAGGTCCAGCCCTTAGCAGAGGGGCTGTGACAAGACACTGTGTCTATAATTCTGTATGGTATTTTTTTGTGTATAAGATGCTATTTTTTTTCTAAAATCATTAGACTGAAAATACACGGAAGTCAGCTGAGGAAGGAGCTGCGTGGGAGCATAGCTGCCCACACCTTGTCAAATAGGCTTCCTCCAATCACGAGCCTTATTGTTACTGACGTCAGCTGATGCCGTAATTGGAAGTGGAGGTGGAGAGTGCAGAGAAGCAACAGTGGCCAGAATATTCTAAGCCAATAAAGATGTCAAAAAAAAAAAAAAGATAAATATCGGTAAGCGATTGTCTTACTCTGCAAAATTAAAATGGAATGTAATCAGCTATGCAAAAGAGCATGGAAATAGAGCTGCAGAGAGACAATTTGGACCTCCTCTCACTGAGTAGGATCAGACAGTGGAGAAAACAGGAAGAACAACTCCTCAAGATGCCAAAAAAGGAAAAGGCCTTAAGAGGAAAACCAGCAAAATGGACAAACTTGGAGCAGAGGCTTAAGACCTGGATTATGGAGCAGCACCGGAGTGATTTATGTGTGTCAACCAACCTTATTCAATGTCAGGGAAGAATGTCTTAAAGCAAAATGAACATTGTTGATTTTACAGGAAAGGCAAATGGTACTTCAATTTTATGAGAGAAGGGTTAGCCATGAGAACACGAACAAAGTTAGCTCAGAAAATGCCACCAGTTTATGAGGATTATCTCACATACATAGACAGTGACTCAGAAGACAGCAGTAATACAATAGAAGTTGAAGAAATTGATATGTCTGGAACTAATAGTAATGAAGAAGAGAGCAGTGATACACAGAGGCTGAATAAAGTGATATGCTGCATAGTATCATAGTACTGGTATGTAAACATTTCCTGCGGTAATTACTAAATAAAAACGTGTTCTGTTTTATGTTTAAAATATTGATTTCTTAATTTTGGGTTGGAAAAGTGGGTGGCATCTTATACATGGGAGCATCTTATGCATGGAAAAATATGGCATATGTATATGCATATGTATTTGTGTACATATTCCTCACAATGTTTGATATTAGAACTCAATAAAATGTTAGATTTTCCCTATCTGCCATAATTTGGAAAACGAAAAGAAACAAATTGGGGGAGAACATATAGTGTGCCTACAAAAATGTCTGAATTACAGATAAATATATTTTTCACTCATTAAATATTTACTGTGCCACATGTGTTTTAGAACATCAGAGATTATTTAGGCTGCAAGAGTTCCTATCCTCTTGGGCTTTATCATCTGAGGCAGTGATTTTCAACCTGTGTACCACAAGGATTTTTAAAACATGCAATACCTGACTATTTAGTCAGGGGCACTGACCTCTTTTCCCTTAGAGTGTCGATTTTAGAAAATGACAACAGCCAACACAACAATAGACAGCTAGTGTGGATGAATAAAAATTATACCAATTTTTGGTCAGATTGGAAAAAAAAATAGGTATATTTATTGGCTCGCCCTTGAGTTGCAATAGTTAGTTTATGTGTGCTATGGGATAAAAATGATGAAAAATCACTGGTCTAAGGATATCCTACAAAACAGTTTTAAAGAACAATCATTTGAACCTGGCTGGCGTGGCTCAGTGGTTGAGCGCTGACCTATGAACCAGGAGGCTGAGGTTTGATTCCCGGTCAGGGCACATGCCCAGGTTGCGGGCTGAATCCTCAGTGTGGGGCGTGCAGGAGCAGCCAATCAATGACTTTCTCTCATCATTAATGTTTCTATCTCTCTTCCCCTCTCCCTTCCTCTCTGAAATAAATTAAATATATATATTTACTATGAATACTTTAAAATGCTTTAAGGTGGATTTCAATGTAGCACTGGGTTTTGAGAGGTGACTTGGCCCACTACTCTATGCTCAGGCCCACAGTGCCTTGAGTTCCAGCAACAAAGGTCTGATTTCATGAGACTTTAGCCTGAAAATACTATTTATTTTATCAGATAACAGACTTAGTGTGTCCCAGGGGATCTTAGAGTTACACAGTCAGGTTTGGTTCCACTGCCTACCAGCTGAGCGATTTTGGCCACTATTTGTGTCTCTGAACTTGAGGGCACAGTACCAATACCTACCACCCAGCTGCCCACAGGATTAGAAAGATAATCTACAAAACTCTCTTTGCCAGTGACAATCCGAGTGCAATAGACACTGTGTCTAATAAGGGTAAGGGCTCAATAAATGTTGAGGTGCCCTGTAGCACCCAGCAAATTCTAAAGCCCACCCCCCTGTTAGGTATGAAAATTTTTTAGAAAATGAAAGCCATGCCCTTTATATAATGTGAACCCACTACTGCAAAATGGAGTCTTATTCCAGGTATTCACCTTCTGGATCTTTTTTACTCCACTCTGCACCCTCCACCCCATGCACAGCTGTCTAACATTACATTGATCACCTGCTATGTGCCAGCCACTGTGTTAGGCACAGCCTATGCATATCCCCATGGATCCCCTACTCAATATCACCACCTTCATTTTATATTTAAGGAAATGGAGTATCAGAGAGGTTTCTGCTCAGATGTGTCCCCTGGGCGCACCTAATCTCCTATGTGTTTTTTTTTATTGATGAGAGAGAGATTTGTAGTCCCATTTATGTATGCATTTATTGAATGCTTCTTCTATGTGCCCAGACTGGGCATTGAATCCACAACCTTGGTGTATCTGGATGACACTGTAACCAACTGAGCCACCCAGCCAGGGTATGGTTGTTTTGTTGTGGTTCTGATTAGATGGAATAGTTTGTGGAAGCATATAGCACAGTGCTTGGCATAATCAATGTTGGTTGTTTGTATTAGTTTGGGATTTGAAATATAACCTTGTTGTACTAGCAAAATTCAGGCTCTTTGGAATCCCAAAGTCTTGAGCTGAAATTCTGGCTCAGCCACTTATAAGATGGCCCATGTGCAGGCCATTTGCTATTCTAACCTTGGTCTTCTGGTCTGAAAAAATGGCGGTATGGGGGTTGCTGCTCAGATGTGTCCCCTGGGCTCTCTGAAAGGACTGCATGAGGTAATGCCTGGGAAGCACCTGGCCCAGGCATGCACATGTGGGTGGGTATTGTCACAGGTAGTGGCTTGAACTGTTAAGTCTCTACTAGAGCCTTTTGGGGGTGTTGTAGGGCGTGTTGTTGGGGGTAGCGCATCTCAATTATTCTGGCCCAACTTTCCCATGACATTTTACCTCCCAACCTCCATTGAACCAGGAGAGAAATACCCCTGTTCAAGTCACCACCAAAGATTGCTGGAAACACCTAGAACACCCCTGCCGTGGCTGAGACTTGGTTCTGAGTGTGGGTCTTGTTCTTCCTGAGTGATTCATTAATGATGAACTTTCAGCTCAGACAGCCTTGGAAGGAGTGAGTGAGAAGGCAGGGCTAGTAAAGGTTAAACACCAAACCCAAAGTATCAAACTACAAAACAAACAACCCTGTCATTCAAGCAGAAAAAGCACTCACTCCTTACTTTTGAGAAGAGAATGGGGACAAGAAGAAAAGTCCATGGGATCCTCTCTGGATCTCAGTGGATCTCCTGTGTGGGACTGTAACATCAGTGTTGGGGTCAAGAACACAGGGGCCAGGAAGCCTGGGCTTCAGTCAGTTGCCAGTTTCCAGCTCTGTGACATTGAGAAGGTTTCTTGTACCTTGGTGCCTCGGTTTTCTCACCTTTGACAATGGGAATATGGTAGAGATGTAGAACTCTCTGAAGACTGCGTGCACATGTTTCTTTCATTGCCAAGACTCTCTTGCAATTAGAATGAGGCCACTGAATTCCAGTTCTGGTCTGTGAACCCCAGTTGGAAGTGACATAACTCACTGGTCTAGGGCATTTCAGGGAAGGTCTCAGTCTCAACACTCTCTTCCCTGACTCACTAGTCCTGGAAACCACGTATGAAGGTGGTAACATCAAAACATGGCAGAGACTCTATCAGCCCAGTTCTCTGAGTAACTGGGTAGCCCTCTCCTGTCAAACTGAATACATTACACCCATTGCCTTTCTTAACCTTAGGACAAACCTACGGAGCATTCGTTCATGCAATACACATGTAATGGGCACCCTCCAGGTATGGATATAGCTTTGGACATGTCAATCAAAGTTACTGCTGTCAAGTTTATATTCCCATGAGAGGGAAGCAGAAGACTGCAAACAAAAAATCAATTAAATTAACAAGAGAATCCCAAATGGTAATAGGTGTCCAGAAGAAAACAGAACAAGATAATATAACAGTGTGACTGGGTGGAGGGTAGGGGAGTGTGACTAAGGATATCCTCTCAGGAAGTGACGTTTTGAGACCTGAAGGAGGAGTAGGAGCCAGCCATGCGAAGACCATGGAAAAGGCAGGAGGAGCAGTATGTACACAGGCTGGAGACTGAGCTTTCCAAGGAATAGATCAAGGCTGGTGTGGCCGATTACTGAGTGAGGAAGATGAGTCTGGGGTCAGAGACACAGGCAGGACACAGAGCACAAAGGAGACACTTTTTGGCCATAAAGAGTTTGGATACTGTGAAGTGTGATGGGGTGTCTTGAGGAGATTTTAAGAAAAAAGAGACCTGACTCACTTTTTAATTAAGTGGCTAATGTCCTTGGTTACTTAATTTTGAAATAAAATAGCATGGGAAAGAGGTAATTCGGAAGTGAAATGATCAGGTTTGTATTGTAGAGAGCTCGCTGGCAGTTCTGGGAGAAGGGCTTTGGAAGTGAGGAGGATGCTGGATGGCCTAAGCTTTGGTGGTGGCTTGGGCAAGCTGGACACAATGAACACGGAGAAGCGGCGGGTGTGGGCTGGCATTTCAAGATACCATCAGGAGGACTTCCGAGTACTGATGGTTTTGATAGAGGAAATGAAGAAAAGAGGGATTGAGGTGACTCTCCATCTTTTGGCTTCTGCAATGACACGTGTAGTAGTCGGTCATGTTTTACCTCTATAGAAGCACGCTAAGGAGATTGTCTAACATGGCCAAGAATTTGAGGCCTGCCTTTCTTTAAGGCGGTCTGCCATGCTCACGTCTCCCGACAATATTCTGCCTCTATACTACCTGCCACACATATCCATCTCTGATTTCTGGCTTCTTTCATCAAAAGCAATAGATATGAGCTGTTCAACTGAGAAACTGGGTACTGGGTGGGTAGGACTCCCACTCTCTTTACATTATCTGAACAACCCTATCTGCTCTGTAAGGAAAAAAAAAATTTGACTCTGGAATTTATGACACTACAACATCTCTGTTGGTTTTATGTTTGGCCAAGCCATAGGAATTCACCAAAACCTTCCCCAACCATTTCAGATCCAATATTGCATCGACTTGTGTCCCAGAGATGGAGCCATGTGAGATAATGTTTGGAAGACACTAGAAGTGTCCAGCATATGGAGAATATGGAAAGTGCTTTCCAAATGGCAGCTGTTGTTGTTTTTAAAACAGAGAGTCCAGTGCCAAATAGGCAAAGCTGAAACCGTGTTCCACCAGTTACTACATCACACAGATCCTGAGAGAGTTATTGCAATGCTATGCTCCAGTTTCCTTACCTGGAAATAAGAATAACAGTACCTCCCTGATAGAATTGATATGAGAATTAAAGGAGATCATACGTGCAGACTGCTTGGAAGAGTGCCCAGCTCATAGTAAGAATAATAGTAATAGTAGTAGTAGTAGTGGTAGTACTGATAGAGAGGAAGGGCAGTGGGAAGAGAGAAGATATAATTACTCCTTTAAAACCTCTTGCCTAAAGGAACTCATACACATAACCTCATTTATACATATACTAGAAGGCTGATACACGAAATTTGTGCAAGGGGCTTGGCACAAATTGCAGCCTCTCAGCCCTGGCTGCCTCAGCCCCACAGCACTGGCTGCCTCCCAGCCCCGCCCACTGGTTGTTCCAGAAGATTGTTCTGTCATCCAGTCTAATTAGCATAATACCTTTTTATTATATAGGATTAGTACCTTGTATTTCTTTTCATTAAAGAAATGAATTGAGACTCAGAAATTTTACATGACTAAAAATATTGACTCACATTTATTTAAAATTGATTATGTTACTGGCACTGTAACAATCCATTTACATGTCATCTATAATAATAAAAGTGTAGTATGCTAATTAGACTGGACAGCCAAACGACCTTCAGGACGTCCTTCCGGATGACATTCGGATGAAGCTGGGGCTGCAAGGGCCAAGGCAAGCTGCCGAGGTTGGGAGGGGCTGCAAGGACTGGCAGAGGCTGAGAGGGGCTATGAGGGCTGGCCGAGGCAGCCAGGGCTGCGAGGATCAAGCCCCTTGCTTGAATTTCATTCATCAGGCATCTAGTATAATATAAATATTATGTGGAAAATACTATTACTGAAACATAGGAGATTAAACATGGGGGTGGAGTAAGTGGATGCTGCACAGACACCCTCCCAGTAACAAACTGATATCACTAGGTGTGCAGGTTAATAATGCAAATTTTTTTCAATAAATGGAGTTACATATATGGTGATATATATGCAATTTGATATGTATGCTATTTTGTTATATTGACAACATGCTGCAGAACTTCATTTGTCAAATTTGCTGAAGGTGTTAACATCATAGATATTTTTACACTTAAAAATGTCCAATTTTTTGCCAAAAAAAAAAAGAGCATTTGTGGGAAGTTATAATTCATTACTTTATTTTGAAGAAAAGTGCTGCTGAATACTTCGGGAAGCTTATGATGAACATGTTCCCTCTCAAGATACATTTGAACACTGCTTTAAATGCTTTAAAAGTGATGATTTCGATGTGAAAGACAAAGAACGTCCAGGTCAGCCGAAAAAGTTTGAAGACCAACAATTACAAGCATTATTGGATGAAGATGCATGTCAAACTCAAAAACAACTTTCAGAAAGATTAAACGTTGCTCAGCAAACAATTTCTGATTGTTTACAGCAATAGGAAAGATTTTAAAGGAATGAAAATGGGTGCCACATCAACTGAACGAAAGACAAATGGAAAACTGAAAAGTCAGCAGTAAAATGTTGCTTCAACGGCATGAAAGAAAGTCTTTTTTGCATCAAATTGTGACCGGCAATGAAAAGTGCATTTATTTTGAGAATCCCAAATGCACAAAATCATGGTTGATCCAGGTCAACCATCAACATTGAATGCAAGGCCAAATTGCTTCTGAAAGAAGACAATGCTCTGCGTTGGGTGGGATCAGGAAGGTGTGGTGTATTATGAGCTTCTAAAACCAGGTGAAACTGTTAATAATGATTGCTACCAACAACAAATAATCAATTTGAACCATGCTTTGATCGTGAAACGACCAGAATGTTACAGAAGATACAGCAAAGTAATTTTGCTTCTTGATGATGCACCATCACACACTTCAAAACCAGTTAAAGACACGTTAAAAGATCTTGCCTGGGAAGTATTAACCCACCCACTGTATTCACCAAACCTTGCTCCTTCAGATTACCACTTGTTCTGATCAATGGCACATGCGCTTTCTGAGCAGCACTTCAAAACATACAAATAAGTGGAAAATTCGGTCTCTGAATGGTTTTCCTCAAAACAAGAAAAGTTCCATTAGGACAATATCTACAAATTACCTGAAACATGGGGGAAATGTGTAGGCAGCGATGGACATTACATTGAATAAAGCACTTTTGATGTTTCTCTTGAAATTATCATGTTTTCTTTGATTACCAAATCTGCTATTGTTAACTGGTACACCTAGTAGAAATAAATTATGGAAAAACTGCCTTAATAATCAATGGAAGACTCGCTAGACAGAACCCTGATAATGGAGGACCAAAAGTGGAGACTTCATAGAGACTGGTAGGAGGGGCGAGGGGGGAAAGGGCTGGCCAGGCATCCACAGACAGCAACTGAAGTTCTGAAGAGGTATCTCAACTGTGGGATTTTCCACTGAGAATTCTGGGTCTAATTCCCAAGCTGGGCCCCTCAGTAAAGAGTAACAGAACTGAGAAGGGTAAGGGTAACCACATAACATCTGGGTGAAAAGTAGTGGGGTTGCTGTTTGCCAGGGAGAGATGCTGAAAATTCAGGCATCCACTCAAATTCCCAACACACAAAATTCCCTTGGAGCCACCCACTTTGTGTTCAGGTAGAGGGAAGGCAGAGCAGACTAGAGCTGTGGGAGCAGAAGCCAGGATCGGGGGCTCTGGGTTAGAGCTCAGAAGGCAGACACCATGGTTTCCTGTGCTGAGTCAGTACCCTATGCAGCAGAGGACATCTTTCCCACACAGACATTGGCTATGCAGCAGGCTTTGCCTGGGGGGCAGACAGTTTACCCATCCTATTGGGAAACACCTTGCCCCACAGTGCTGACTTCCTAAGGCCACTTAAGAGACCAAAAATAACAGTTAGCCTCCAGGTAGAAGCAACTACCCCACCCTGTTGAAAAAACAAACCCTTGCCACACCTGAGGACGATTGCCTGAGGGCAACTCAAGTCAGAATCCTTTCAGTCTGTAGGCAGTCTCTGGAGGCTTTAAGTCTTTGCCTGATCTAATTAGTCAGAAACAGTGTTTGACGCTGTTCTGCACTAGAGATCTAGAGGTGTATCAGAACTACTTAATACACAGTAACAAATCCAAACACACAGCCAAAATAGGAGACAAAGAAACAACCCCAAATGAAAAACCAAGAGAATTCTTCAAAAGAAGAGATAAATGAAGCACAGATAAGAAATTTATCAGATCCATAGTCCAGGGTAATGAAGTAAAGATGCTCAACAGCATGAAAAAAAAAAGATATAGTAACTCTGACTCTGAAAACAGAATGACATAGCACAAATAAATAACACATTGGAAGGAATACACAGCAGATTAGGGGAAGCTGAGGATGGAATCAGTAAATTAAGAAATGGAGTTGAAGCAAAAATCACTTATTCAGAGAACCAAAAGAAAAACCATTAAAAAACAAGATAACAGCTTAAGGGAACAGTGGGACAACATGAAACATAACAATATTCACATAGTACGTGTGCCAGAAGAGGCAGAAAGGGAGGGAGGGACAGAGAACATGTTTGAAGAAATAATTGTAGAAAACTTCCCTAGCCTGGAAAAGAAAAAAGTCACACAAGTCCAGGAGGCACAGAGAACCCCAAGCAAGAAGAACCCAAACAGGCCCATGACAAGACACATCATAATGAAAATGCCAAAAATTAAAGACCAAGAGAGAATCTTAAATGCAGCAAGAGAAAACTGTTACTTACAAAGGAGTTCCCATAAGGCTGACACCTGATTTCTCATCAGAAACTTCAAGGTCCAGACGGGAATGGTATGAAGTACTCAAGGTAATGAAAAGCAAGGATCTGAGACCAAGATTACTATATCCAGCAAGACTATCATTCAAAATTTACAGTTAAATAAAGAGCTTCCCAGACCCCCCCCAAAAAAAAGGCTAAAGGAGTACATCACCCTCAAGAGGTATCTGTATATTTCCCCATGTGTTTGTGTGTCTGTACCCCCGACGAACAGCTTTAGAGGCAATCTCCCTAAGAGTGACTCCCAGCAGTGAGGGAGAAGGAGACAATATGTGCTTCTTCCCCACCTCCAGGCTGAGCTTCTTCTGACCCTGCTCCTCCCAGCCTGTGATGAGCCCCTGGGGGTCCATCCCAAGGATGGATGAAGTGAAGGTTCAGTTCATAGAACCCCATGCCCAGGTTGGGGGAGGGGTTGGAGAAGACTCTGATGACAGAAAGAACTTAAAGAGTGTGGAGTGAGAGTTTTTAGGGAGAACTCTGGGCCCTGGGAGAAGGGCAGGAAGACCCTGGATCCCTGGGAAGGAATGTGTGGGTGGGTGCACATGGGGAAAGCTGAGGGGTAAGACTCCTAGGCCCCTAGCCCCTCCTGGGAATGAGGAACTGGACACCTCTGGAGAAGGCTGGGAGAGTCCTGTGGAACTCCAGTGCCTGGAGAACAGGTCACTCACTTGCCCACACCGGGCCTAGGCTGGGACCTAGCTGAGGCAGGTGCCTGGGCTGCTCAGAGCATCACTCCCAGAACTCTGAGTCCTGGACATCTACTGGACGTGCAGGGCCACATGGGAAAACTGGGTTGTGTGCGGGAGGCAAAAGGAGGGAGAACCAGGTCCTGTGCTCTCTCTAAGGGGAGGGGGGAGGGCAAGAGGGACCGCATGTACCACAGGTTCATGTACATGATGAATGCACAACGCAGGATCACCCTTGATGTCGATGTCAGCACTTTATTATCTTCAGCCCCAATTTGAGCACCAGCCTGGGCAATCCAAAGGAACAAGAGCCTTGGAGGCAGGGTAGTGACTGATGTGAACTTAAAAGAACAGAAATGTGGGAATGCTGGCAGTCCTGGGCCTTTCCCAATCAGCCCTCAGCACCCCCACCTCGCCCAGCCATGTGGGGGCACCACGGCAGCCAGGCGTGTGCCCAAGGTCACACTCAGAAGGATGCTGAATTTACTGCGGTTGCATCTGACCGAACTCCTTTTCCCGAAGTTCACTCCGTTTGATCTTGCCAGTGACGGTTTTGGGCAGCTCAGGGACAAACTCCACCTGGGTGAGGAGAAAGCAAACCATCCTGAGTCCTGCTGTCACTTCCTACCCGTCCCCACTCCTCTCTTCACCCTGCATGTCCCCCAAACAGGCTGCAGCAGGTGGTGGCCTCAATGGTGGGGGCCAAGTACGTCAGGTCCTCTTCCTGACCCCCTGAAGCTGCTGCAGCCTGTGACGTGCTCTGACCAATGAAATGTGGTGGAGGGAAGCATGCCACCTCTCACAGGAGAGTCGGAACCTCTGAGCCTGGCCACCCTCTCTGTCCATCTCTGATAGCACCTGGCAGGTACCTACGTGGTGGCTGCTTCTCTATCCTGGTCCCAGGCGACCAGGATGGGCATGTGGCATGAGCCTTTCTTACAATAAGCCATGTGGCAGTGGGGTTGTTTGTTACAATAACAACTAGCCAAGCGGTGTCCAACATGGGGCACACACCCCACATGGGGTCAATTTGATTTTTCAGGGGAGCAATTTGAGAATGAGTTATCAACAGTGAATTTTTCCCATTTCTTATGGTTCTAGGGGCCTCATATACAGAATCCTATCTAATAAAGGTGAAAATGCTAACTGACCCTCACACCATCACAAAGATGGCGGTGCCCACAGCCAATAAGGAGGGCATATGCTAATTGACTGTCCCGCCCTCAAAGTTGGTGGCGCCCACAGCCAATAGGAGGGAATATGCTAATTGACTGCCCTGCCCTCAAAGATGGTGGCACCCACAGCCAATAAGCAGGAAACATGCTAATTGACTGCCACGCCCTTAAAGATGGCAGCATCCACAGCCAAAAGATGATGGTGTCCATGGCCGGCCCGAGGCACAGGCAAGCCTGAGATGGCGGCTACCCAAACATCCAGGGCCAGCCAAGTCTCAGGTAACCAGGGCTGGCCAAGGCTTGCACTGCTGGCAGCAGCAGAGGTGTGATGGGGGCATCACCTTCCCCTGATTTCTGGGTGGACTCTTGCCCCTAAGGGCTCCCAGACTGTGAGAGGGGACAGGCCAGGATGAGGGATCCCACCTCCAGTGCATGAACTTTCATGCACCTGGCATCTAGTATAAATATATATTGTGACATATTATGTACTTCAATTCTCCATTATATGTTTTAAAACGTTATTTACTATTTTTTCATATCACTTCATATTATCATTATTTTTTAACAATTTCTTAGTGATTTTTTCTTCAGTACTTCAACTGTCCTTTCATTCTTTTATTTTTCTCTGTCATGGATGCCATGTTCTTTGGAAGCTTGTTTAGAGCAAGTTAATGGCCTTTTAGGCTTCCTCCACATGAATAGGAGTTCACTTTTTGAAAGTATATGTCACAAGGGGGGCCTCGGGATTTTAGAGATGCTTAGATGGGGCATGGCCCAAAATGGTTGGGAACCACTGATCTAGCACGTCCTAACTGGTAGGCATCCCCTATTCTACTCTCCAGGAGGCAGCAGAGACTAACATTAAAGCACGAACGCTGCTGCTGTTAGAGACACGTGGGTTGAGGTCCAGCTCTGCCTGGATTAACTCTATTCTCTGAGCCTCAATTTCAACTCCGTAAAATACATGGTTAGACCCTCTCAGGCTGCGGAGAGGATTAAATGAAATAAGAATGCACGTGAAGCATCGAATCCAGGGCCTGGCACGTGACGTAAATATTCAGTAACTGTTAGCTACACAGCTTTACAACATGCACTGACTATAAACATTCAGACAATGTAGGAAATGTTCACTTGTTGGCATACGTATCCTTTCAAACTTTGTTTGTAAACAAATACAATAATATTATGTATATTCTCTCATAGCCTGCTTTTTGTCTTAATAATATATTGTGGTACCTCTATATTAAAAATAAAAATCTACATCATTAAAAATTACAAGATAATATTACATTTTACAAATAATTTTATAATTTCTCTAATGTACAAATGCAGCTCTGGCCAGTCTTTCTCAGTGGTTGGAGCGTCGGCCCACAAAGCAAACTGTCGTGGGTGTGATTCCAGATCAAGGGCACGTACCTGGATTGCAGTTTCCATCCCAGGCCCCAGTTGGAGTGTGTTCATGAGGCACCCAATTGATATTTCTCTCTACATCAATGCTTCTCTCTCTCTCTCTCCCTCTCTCTGTCCCTCCCTTCCTTACACTCTCTTTAAAAATCAATGGAAAAAATATCCTCAAGTGAGGATTGACAATAACTAAAGATGTAAACAGAAAACAAATGCAGTAGAATATAAAGAATAAGAATGAACTGCCACAGATGAGATATAAAATGGCGGCAGAGGCCCTAACTGGCTTGGCTTAGTGGATGAGGTGTCAGCCTGCGGACTGAAGGGTCCCAGGTTTGATTCCAGCCAGGGTCACATGCCTGGGTTGTGGGCTCAGTCCCCAGTGGGGGTGTGCAGGAGGCAGCCGATCAATGATTCTCTCTCATCATTAATGTTTCTAGATCTCTCTCCTTCTCCCTTCCTCTCTGAAATCAATAAAGAAATATACATTTAAAAATTAATAATAATAATAACAACAACAATAAAAAGGTGGCATAGGAAGTGGATCCTGCACAGACATGCTCCCAGGAACAAACTGGTATTACAACTAAAATACAGAAGAAGTTCCTGAATAATCAACAGAAAACTCGCAGGAGAGAACGCTGATGTCCGAGTACCAAAAGTTGAGACTGCATAGAGACTTGTAGGAGGGGCAGAGGTGGGAAAGGGCTGGCTGGACGCCCAAGGACAGCAACTGAAGTCCTGGAGAGATATCTCAGCTGTGGGGAGTGCCACTGAGAACTCTGGGGTCTAACCCCAAGCTGAGTTCCCCACCTAAACTGAGGAGGGTACCCACATAACAACTGGTTGTGAAAAGCAGTGGGCTGCTATCTACCAGGGAGTAAGAGCTGAAAATTAAGGCACCCTCTTAAAGGGCCAACACACTATATTCCCTGTGGAGCCACCCACCTTGTGCTCCGGCAGAGGGAGGGTGAAGTAGACTGGAGCTGTGAGAGCAAAACCAGGACTGGCAACTCAGGGGACAGAGCTCAGAAGGCAGACACCCCAAGTTTCCTGGTCTCAGTCATTCCCTCAAGGGAACATCTTCCCCACATAGACATTTGACTTGCCTGGGGAGAGACAGTTGATACACCCTATTGGAAAATACCTTGCCCTGAGGCCACTTTAGAGATTAAAAGTACCAATTAGCCTCCAGGCAGAAGCAACTACCCCACCAGGTGAAAAAACTCTTGCCACACCTGCCAACAATTGCCTGGGGACAATTCAAGTTGGAATCCTATCAGTCTGGAGGCTGATCTAATTAGTCTGAAACAGACTTTAACACTGTCCTGCACTAGAGATTGAGAGGTGTAGACAATCAACCTAATACATAATAACAAATCCAAACAGACAGTCAAAATGAGGAGACAAAGAAACAACCCCCAAATAAAAAAATTAGAGAATTCTCCACAAGACATAAATGAAGCAGAGATAAGAAATTTATCTGAATCAGGGTTCAGAGTAATTATGGTAAAAATGCTCAACAGCATGAAAAAAGATATAGTAACTATGAAAAAAGAACAGTCTGAGATAAAGAATGACATAACACAAATAAAGAACACATTGGAAGGAATACAAAGAAGATTAGGGGAAGCTGAGGATCAAATCAATGAATTAGAAGACAGAGTTGAAAATATCACTCAATCACAGAACCAAAAAGAAAAACCATTAAAAAAAAAAAAAGGAGGACAGCTTAAGGGAGCTATGGGAGAACTTGAAACATAACAATATTACAATAGCAGGTGTGCCAGAAGAGGCAGAAAGGGAGAAAGGCATAGAAAACATGTTTCAAAAAATAATGGCAGAAAACTTCCCTAACCTGGAAAAGGAAAAAGTCACACAAGTTCAGGAAGCACAGAGAACCCCAAACAAGAAGAACCCAAACAGGCCCATGGCCAGACATCATCATTAAAATGCCAAAAATTAAAGACCAAGAGAGAATCTTAAAGGCAGCAAGAGAAAAGAAAACTGTTACATAAAAAGGAGTTTCCATAAGGCTGACACCTGATTTCTCATCAGAAACTGCACAGGCCAGACGGGAATGGCATGAAGTACTCAAGGTAATGGAAAGCAAGGATCTGAGACCAAGATTACTATATCCAGCAAGGCTATCATTCAAAATACATGGTCAAATACAGAGATTCCCAGACCAAAAAAAAAAAGGCTAAAGGCTACATCATCACCCAACCAGCATTACAAAAAATGCTAAAGGGATTGCTGTAATGAGAAGAAGAAAAAGAGATACCCAGCCATACAGAATTAAACTGGCAATAAAAAGGTACATATCAATAATAACCCTAAATGAAAATGCATTAAAATGCTTCAATCAAAAGGTGTAGGGGCCTGGCTGGCATGGCTTAGTGGTTGAGCATTCACCAATGAACCAGGAGGTCATGGTTCGATTCCCAGTCAGGGCACATGCCCGGGAATTGTAGGTAAATCCCCAGTAGGGATCGTGCAGGAGGCAGCCAATCAATGATTCTCTCTCATCATTGATGTTTCTATCTCTCCCTCTCCCTTCCTCTATGAAATCAATCAATATATATTTATTTTTAAAAAGGCATAGGGTAGCTGAATGGATACAAAAACATGACCCTACTATATACTGTCTACAAAAGACCCTTCTCAAAACAAAAGACACATACAGGATGAGAGTGAAGAGATGGAAAAAAAATTTTCCATGCAAGTGGAAAAGAATAAAAAGCTGGAGTAGCAATATTCATATCTGACAAAATAGACTTCAAAATGAAGGTCATCACAAGAGACAGCAAAGATCACTACATAATACTAAAAGATGGATCCAACAAGAGATTAGAATGCTGGTAAACATCAATGCACCCAATATAGGAACACCTAAATATCTATATCTATATCTATATCTATATCTATATCTATATCTATATCTATATCTATATCTATATCTATATCTATAGCTATATCTACATCTACATCTACATCTACATCTACTTCTATAAATAATTCCAGAGGACTTTAACAGAGAGATTGACAACAATATAGTCATAGCAGTGGAGTTTAACACCCCTCTGCTTAACTGGATAGATCTTCCAGACAAAAACTTAACAAGTAACAGAGATTCTAAAGAATACACTGGATCAGATGGATTTGACATTTATAGAACATTTCACCCCAAAGCAGCAGAATATAGTGCATTTTTCTCAAGTGCACATGGATCATTCACAAAGATAGGCCACAGGCTGGGACACAAAACAAATTTCTACAAGTTCAACAAGATTGAAATCCTACCAAGCATCTTCTCATATCACAGTATAATGAAATTAAAAATCAACTACAATAAAAACACCCCAAAACATTGAAACACATGGAGGCTAAATACCATGTTATTAAACAAAGAATGGGTTACCAATGAGATCAAGAAAGAAATCAGCAACTTCCTAGAAACAAATGAAAATGAACACAAACAACCACAAATCTCTGGGACAGCAAAAGCAGTCCTGAGAGGGAAGTTCATAACACTACAGGCATACCTCAAAAAAACAGGAAAAAATCAGCAATAAACTACTTAAACCTTCAACTTAAAGAACTAGAAAGAGAACAACAAGAAAAGCCCAGAGTAAGTAGAAGGAAGGAAATAATAAGGATTAGAGCAAAAATAAATAACATAGAGACTAAAAATAAAAAATACAAAAAATCAATGAAACCAAGAGCTGGTTCTTTGAAAGGATAAACAACATTGATAAACTATTAGCCAGACTCATCAAAAAACAAGGAGAGAGAACCCAAATAAATAAAATCAGAAACGAAAGTGGAGAAGTAACCACTGACACCACAGAAATACAAAGGATTGTAAGAAAATACCATGAAAAACTATATGCCAACAAGCTGGACAATGTGGATGAAATAGACAAATTCCTAGAAAAATACAATCTCCCAAAGCTAAATCAGGAAGATTCAAAATACCCAGATAGGCCAATAACAACTGATGAAATTGAAGCAATAATAAAAATACTCCCACAAACAAAAGCCCGGGGCAGGATGGCTTTACAGAGGAGTTTTATCTAACATTCAAAGAACACCTAACACTTAGACTACTCAAACTATTTCAGAAAATCCAAGAGGAAGGAACACTTCCAAACTCTTTTTATGAGGCCCATTATCCTAATTCCAAAACCAGATAAAGACACTAAAAGAAAGAGAATTACAGGCCAACTTTCCTGATAAACATGGATGCTAAAATCCTCAACAAAATATTAGCAAATAGCATCCAGCAATATATTAAAAAGATCATAAACCAGGATCAAGTGGGATTTATTCCAGGGTTACAAGGCTGGTATAATATTGGCAAATCAATAAATGTGATACATCATATAAACAAATTGAAAAACAAATATTACATGATCGTATCAATAGATGCAGAAAAAGCATTGGACAAAATCCAAAGCCCATTTTTTTATAAAAACTCTCAGCAAAGTGGGAATAGAGGGAGCATATCTCAACATGATAAAGGCATATATGACAAACAAACAACAAACATCATACTCGATGGGCAAAAATTAAAACCATTTCCCCTAAGAACAGGAACAAGACAGGGATGCCCACTTGCACCACTCCTGTTTGACATAGTACTGGAAGTGCTAGCCATAGTGATCTGACAAGAAGAAGAAATAAATGGTATCCAAATTGGAAAAGAAGAAGTAAAACTGTCATTATTTGCAGATGATATAATATTGTACATAGAAAAACCTAAAGATGCCATCAAAAAAACTACATGACTTAATAAATGAATTTGGCAATGTAGCAGGATACAAAGTTAACACCCAGAAATCTATGGCTTTTTTATACACCAACAAGAGGCCTGAGCACAAAATTCATGCACTTGAGGGTGTCCCTCAGCCTGGCCTGTGCCCTCTTGCAGTCCAGGAACCCTTGGGGGATGTCCAACTGATGGGTTAGGCCCCGCTCACCATGGGGAACAGGCCTAGGCTGGCAGTAAGACATCCTTAGCACTACTGCAGAGGTGGAAGAGGCCGCTGCACTTGCCAGCCATGAGCCTGGCTTCAGGCTGAGCAGTGCTCCTGCATTGAAGGTCTGTCCCCTGGTGATCAGTGCACATCATAGTGACTGGTTGTTCTGCCATTCGATCAATTTGCATATTAGCCTTTTTATTATATAGGATAATGAACTCACAGAAAGAGAAACTAAAAAAACAATCCCATTTACCATTGCAATAAAAAAAAATTTAGATGCCTAGGAATAAACTTAACTAACAAGGTAAAAGACCTGTACTCAGAAAACTACAGAACATTGAAAAAAGACCTAGAGGAAGACATAAACAAGTGGAAAAATATACCATGTTCATGGATTGATAGAATCAACATCATTAAATTATCCATTGCCCTAACTGGTTTGGCTCAGAGAATAGAGCGTTGGCCTACGGACTGAAGGGTCCCAGGTTCGATTCCAGTCAAGGGCATGTACCTTGGTTGTGGGCACATCCCCAATAGGGAGTGTGCAGGAGGCAGCTGATCGATGTTTCTTTCTCATCACTGTTTCTAACTCTGTATCCCTCTCCCTTCCTCTCTGTAAAAAATAAATAAAATATATATTTTTTAAAAGTCCATACTACCCAAAGCAATCTATAGATTCCATGCAATCCCCATTAAGATACCAATGGAATATTTAACAGGTCTTGAACAAATTCTCCAAAAATTCATAGCGGATAAAAAATAAAAGACTCTGAAAGCCTCAGCAATCCTGAGGAAGAAGAACAAAGTTGGAGGGATCACAATACCAAATATCAAGCTATATTACAAAGACACTGTTCTCAAAACTTCCTGGTACTGGCACAAGAACAGACATATAGTACAATGGAACTGAACAAAGAACCCAGAAATCAACCCAAGCTATAATGACAACGGAAAGAAGAGCATAGAATGGAGTCAAGACAGTCTCTTCAATAAATGGTGTTGGGATAATTGGAATAATTCATCCAAAAAATGAAACTAAACCAACAACTTACACCATACACAAAATAAACTCAAAATGGATAACGGACTTAAATGTAAGAAGGCAAACCATAAAAATCTTAGAGAATCCATAGGAAGCAAAATATCAGACCTATGCTGTAGCAATATCTTTACCAATAGGTAATGGAAACTGAGGAGAAAATAAACAAATGGGACTATATCAAAATAAAAAGCTTTGCACAGTAAAAGAAACCATCAACAAAACAACAAGAGAGCCCACTGCATGAGAAAACACATTTGCCAATGCTTTCTCAGGTAAGGGTTTAATCTCCAACATTTATAGGGAACTCATACAACTTAACAAAAGGAAGATAAACAATCCAATCAAAAAGTGGGCAAAGGACCTAAATAGACAATTTCAAAAGAGCACATACAGAAGGCCAAGAGACACATGAAAACATGCTCAAAGTCACTAATCATCCAAGAGATGCAAATCAAAACGACAATGTGGTACCATCTCACACCTGTCAGAATGGCTATCATCAACAAATCAACAAATGGCAAATGCTGGCGAGGATCAGGAGTAAAAGGAATCCTGGTGCAGTCTGCTGATGCAGACTGGTATAGCCACTATGGAGTTTCCTCAAAAAATTAAAAATGGAACTCCCATTTGACCCAGTAATCCCACATCTAGAAATATATCCTAAGAAATCAGAAACACCAGTCAGAAAGGATGTATGCACCCCTATGTTCATAGCAGCACAATTTACAATAGCTAAGATTTGGAAACAGCCTAAGTGCCCATCAGCAGATGAGTGGATTAAAAAATGATGGTACATCTACACAATGGAATACTACCCTGCTATAAAAAATAAGGAACTTTTATCATTTGCCACAGCATAGATGGACCTGGAGAGTATTATGCTAAGGGAAATAAGCCAGTCAGAGAAAGATAAATATCACATGAACTCACTCATTTGTGGAATATAATGAACAACATAAACTGATGAACAAAAATAGAGCTAGAGGAAAATAATTTTTAGAATATAATAGTAGTAATCCTGTTATTTGCAGATTTTTAATATTTCCTACAAGCTTTGTGATATTATACTATATTAGTACAGTTTTGGTAATCTACACTAATAAAAGAGAAACATGCAAATTAACCATCACTCTGCTATGCTCACCTGCCAATCAGGAGGGAATACGCAAATTAGAAGGATAAAGATGGCGGCTGCTCAGCTGTTCTAGGCGCAGAGTGGCTGGGCGGGGCAGGACGCCTGTTATGAGAGGGAGGGCGGGGGGCGAAGGGATCTACAGGAGCAACATTCTGGCCACAGTGAAGACTTAGACTACAGACTACAGCCTGAATCTGCAGCTAAGATGGCAGACTCCAGCTGGATTCTGCAGTGAAGACGAAGGCAGCAGACTCTGGCTGGAGCATGTAGCAAAGATGAAGAAGGCAGATTCTGGCCAGAATGTGCAGCAAAGGCCGCAGACTCCAGCTGGAGTGCAAGCCTGGGTCCCAGTGCCAGAGGAAAACTGGTGCTGGAAGCCAAGGGATGGAAGGCCTATTGCATGAATCTCTTCGTGCAACGGGCCTCTAGTATTATTATATTTTAAATCATTTTTCTCTTGAAATATTAATGTTTATTGCATGTAATATATTATATTTAAAACTAGAGAACCGGTGCATGAAATTCATGCACTGGGGGTCAGGGGTCCTTCAGCCCAACCTGCCCCCTCTCACATACTGGGAGCCCTCAGGGGATGTCCTACTGATGGCTTAGGCCCGTGCCCCACGGGGAGCGGGCCTAAGCTGCAGTCTGGCCTCCCTTTGTGGGAGGCAACCGGGCTGATCAGGGGAAGGCAGCAGCCCCATCACCCCACTGTTGCAGTCACTGCCAGTCACCACAGCCACCAAAGTGTTTTCATCAACATGGACTCCAGTCCCTTCACCAAGAAAAAATGACAACTTTCTTTAGGCATTTTCAAGATGTATCTTTCATAGGCTATGCATTTCTTTATTTTTTATCCTCACCTGAGGATATGTTTCCATTGACTTTTAGAGAATGTGGAAGAGAAAGGGAAAGACAGAGAGAAACATCAAAGTGAGAGGAACACTTTGATTGGTTGCCTCCTCCATGAGCCCTGATCCGGGCCCCGGCCAGGGAGGAGCCTGCAACCTAGGTACATACCCTTGATCAGAATTGAACCCAGACCCTGCTGTCTGCAGGCCGAGGCATTATCCACTGAGTCAAACCGGCTAGGGCAGGATATGACATTCCTTAGCCCTCCAGCAGCGGACCTTCATTTTTTTCTCCAGAAGTGTGGTGGAAAAATCCTAGATCACCTTTTTGGATTCTTATTACCCACGTTACTAAGAATATTACCAGTAGCATACAGGAAGCTTAGCCAATGCGCAGTCAGAAAAGTTGTTTCCTCTATAGTTCACACCAATCGAGGGCTGGGCCCTGCCCAGGACTAAAGTCTCTTGCCGAAGCTTTAGGCCTGGGCAGGCCCCTCCAGCTCCCTCTGATCACCGGCTCAGCCCCTGCCCAGGCCTGCCCAGACCGAAAGCCTCTTGGGCAGGAGCAGACCCCCAGCTCCTTGCAATCAATCACAGGGGGTCCGCTCCTGCACAGGCCAAAAGCAGACCCCCAGCTCCCTGCCCAGGCGATTGATAGCAGGGGGTCCACTCTTGCACCAGGCTGAAGCAACCCCCAGCTCCCTGCGATTGATTGCAGGGGGTCTGCTCCAGCACCAGGCAAAAAGCCTCCGCCAGAGGCTTTCAGCCTGGTGCCAGAGCAGACACCCAGCTCCCTGCGATCGATCGCAGAGGGTCCACTCCTGCACCAGGCTGAAGCAACCCCCAGCTCCCTGCGATCGATTGCAGGGGGTCTGCCAAAAGCCTCCAGCAGAGGATTTCAGCCTGGTGCCAGAGCAGACACCCAGCTCCCTGCGATCCATCGCAGAGGGTCCGCTCAGGGCGCCTATGTATGCAAATTAACCGCCATCTTGGTTGGGTTGATTTGCATACTCATCCTGATTGGCTGGTGGGCGTGGTTTGGGCATAGTGGAGGTGTGGTCAATTTGCATATTACTATTTTTTAGGTAGGATTGTTTTCCTTGAAATATTGTTTATTACATGTAACATTATATTTAAAATAGTTTTTCTTGAAATATTAATGTTTATTGCATAAAAAGGGCTAATTATTTTGTATCTAAAAAAAGAATGAACTATGTATTTTAAGGATATATATAATTTTGTTAACATTCGTTTGTTGTGTACATAAGTACTGAGGGGCAATATCGAATGTATTTCTTAGTATGAATCACGCTTAAGAATAGTTAGAAAGTGGCTGACTTGGATGTCTTTTTCAAATTTTGAAAGATGTGAAATACCCTCCTTGGGTAGCTTTGGGCACTGGTCTGATTTTTTTGCCCTCAGGGTAATGTGCAGCACATTTTGGGGATTCCCACCCAGAACAAAGATTCCATCCCATTCAGTTGGCTGCATCCACCCCTAAGCCCAATTGCTTCTTCTGCAGAGAAAAATGCTCGTTCTATGTTCAGTTCCAGCCTCTCCCGGCCACCCGACCAGACTTGGGGCAGCGGAGCTCAGAAGGGCACGAGCATGGGCCCCACTCACCTTCCTCGGGTACTTGTACGGGGCGGTCACTGACTTCACGTGCTCCTGCAGCTCCTGGGTGAGCTGGTCTGGGTCATGGGACAGAAACTGTGGGGTCAGGACAATGAAGGCCTTCACCACCTGCAACGCAGAACCAGAGCGGGGGCTCAGGGTCAGTGCCACCCAGTTGCCTGGTTTAAGTAGTAAGTGTTTGTGCAATGAATGGCAAACCAAGCTGACACCGAGCCTTTGGAAACGGACAAGACCAGGTTCAAATCCAAATACTTCAATTTCTACTCTTTCCCTTGCAAAATCACTTAACCTCAAATTCCTTCTCTGTGACATGCGCAGAGTGCAGGTTCATCCCATGGAGTGGCCTTATGTTCAGAATCCATGAGCCAGTACACACAAAACATGCACCTAGTTTAACTTTGTTATTATCCTCAGCTGTTGGAAGCCACCCATTGTCTTCCCTAGCAGAGAGGTGTGGACAAGGAACCTGGAAGGCTGGTCAACCTTGAAGCTCTGAAAGGTCAGAGCCAAGCACCCACTGTCTAGTTGAGACAAAGAGAGCTGAAGCAACTTCCACACTTTAGTCTTATGTAAATCCTTACTGATGGGCTATCATTGGAATTGCGAGCCTAAGGGCTATGGGTGTATCCCAAAACCTGAATAAAAGGGATCTAAAGGCCCGAGCAAAGGGGAGTTCTTCCTCTTAAGCTGGGCTCCTGCCTGGCCCCCAATATTTCCAAATTAATATTTTCTAGTCTCTTTCATTTGCGTGCGGCCTTCTCCACAGCCCGAACCCTGAACCTGAAATCTGAACCACGCGGGACGTGGGGGGGAACACTCACACTCAGCATCATTATTTTCATCACCATTTTTGCCACTAATTTATGTACAGTTCTGTGCCTGGAACCTGTGGGCATTTAATAATTGTTAGTAACTTACTGAACTTACTGTTTTTATATTTTAAGTAGTTGTTGATTCTATTTTAAAAAATAAGTTTTTATTGATTTCAGAGAGGAAAGGTGGGGGAGAGATATAAACATCAATGATGAGACAGAATCATCACTCTGATGCCTCCTGCAGACCCCCTACTGGAGATCTAGCCCACAACCTGGCATGCACCCTGACTGGGAATCAAACCTCATTCCTGGGTCCACACTCAACCAATGAATCAGATTGGCTGGGCTGAACTTATTGCTTTTATATTGTTACTAGAGGCCCAAAACACGAAATTCGTGCACTTGAGGGGCGGTCCCTTACCCTGACCTGTGCCCTCTGGCAGTTCCAGAGCCCTTGGGGGATATCCAACTGCCAGCTTAGGCCTGCTCTCCACAGAGGCAGGAGAGATTCCTGCCACTGCCACTGCCCTCACCTGCCTTGAGCCCAGGACTGACCACCAGGGGGAAGCTCCAACATTGAGCGTCTGCCCTCTGGTGCTCAGTGCACATCATGGCGACTGATTGTTCCGCCATTAGGTTGATTTGCACATTAGCCTTTTATTATATAGGATTTATGTCCCCATTGAATTGCACAGGCCTTGTACCTAGTAGGTGCTCAAAAAATCCAATGAATGCATTGGAAACAGAGTGCTCAGATTTCCATCCTGGCTCCACCACAGTGTAATCTGGGCAAGTTATTTAACTTCTTTATGCTGTCTCTCTGTCTATTAAAAGGGTATAATAAGTAAGAGTCTCTAACTCATTAGGTTGTTGTGAGGGTTAAATGAGCCAGCACACCCAGTATCTAGTCAGGGTTGTCACAGATGGTGCCACAGTGCCTCCTGCTGCCCACATAGTGTAAGTGCAACACACATACCAACGACTCTGGAAGATTCCCCTTCACCAGCCTTCCAGTGCTCACACGCAGATCCCATGACCTCCTGTCCTCCTCACCTGCCCTCGGATCGGGTCCGGGCTGCTCACCACAGCTGACTCAGCCACCGCAGGATGCTCTGCCAGGGCGTTCTCCACCTCTGCCGGCCCAATGCGGTACCTACGGGACCAATGGTTCCTGCTCTGCTTCTGAGCAGATGCCAGGGAAGGAGTGACCCAGGCCCTTCAATCTCATGTGTGGGAGTCACACTTCCCTGGGTACAGAGGGCAACCTTCACGGGAGCCAGAGGACTGTGAAAAGGCTCTGTGTGGACCAGGATGTGAAGACCTGGGCATTGCAAGCTCAGATGCTCCCAGGGCCTCCCCTCACTGCCTCTGGTGAGCGGTGGGGTGGGAGGCTGTCCTCCAGGGCTGTGGGCAGGAACTGTCCAGCAGGACTCTTACTGTAGTCTTGGGAGCCTCAAACTTTGTCTTAAACCTTTAGGGAAATTCTGTCTCACTACATCAGCATCTCATGTAGAAATTTAAAAAGTAAAACAAACTTAATTTCCCTGATGCATCCAAGGGAAGTTGTTACTTGTGTCACTTTTTCTCCCTACATCACCTAAGCGGTAGGGACAGCAGATCGGGAGCCACACTACCTCGGTTCAAATCTGGGCCTCTCCCTGCACTATCTTGGAAACTTTCAGCAACTTAGTTCACTGGTCAGTGACTCAGTGTTCTCATCTGTAAAACAGGCACAATAATGGCATCTACTGGGTGAAGCAAAGCAAGGAGGAGTGTACTTTCACACAGTAAGTACTCGATGAGCTTAGCTGCTATTGCTGTTGTTCTGTGACATGTGTCCCATTGGAGGAACACAGAGAATAATTTCCCCCAACCAATGGGGACAAATGGGGGCTCAAACAAGGTCTCCCTTCCCAATCCTATATCCCCTTTAAATTGCACGATGTCTCCTGTGGTTGCAATTCCAGGCCTTCTTGAACTTTATTTTGATCTTGGGGGAGATGCACAGATACCCCAGGCCAGGTCCCTGTAGAAATGGCTGCATTCAGGAACAGGCTGCGGGTCCCATCCCCAATGCACTGAGGAATGGTGCAGCAAGCTAGAGCCTGCCAGGCCCAGGTCAGCCACACCTACCCAGAGGCGTTGATGATGTCATCGTCCCTCCCCAGGAACCAGATGTAGCCCTCTTCGTCAATAGTTGCTTTGTCCCCAGTGTTGTAAAAGTCCCCGCACTCCACTTTGGCTGTCTTCACGGGGTCATTCTGCAGAGAGAACGGCACTCTTCTTGAAGGCAGTGAGATTAGAGATGTTGAGCTGCAACCTGGGGCTCAGATCTGGGTTTGAATCCTGCTTCTCACTCCATCAGGCACCTGTGCAACTTTTTTAACCTCTCTAAGGTTATCTGCTTTACATGAAAACACTCAATGCATGCTACTGGTCAATTAATGTACAAAATACACTGACAATTGAGATTAATATAACACAGTGGCTGAACAGATGGAAGGTGACAATAAACTTTTGCTAAATAAATTTTCTTCCCCGAGTACTATCTCATCTTATCCTCAAAGAAAGCTTGTGGCCCTGGCAAGTGTGGCTCAATTGGTTGAGTGTCATCCCACGCCAGTTCACTTCCTGGTCAGGGCACATGCCCAGGTTGCAGGCTCAATCCCCAGTAGGGGGCGTGCAGGAGCCAGCTGGTCAATGTTTGACGAAATAATGGCAGAAAACTTCTCTAACCTGGTGGAGGAAAAAGTCACACAAGTTCAGAAGGCACAGAGAACTCCAAGCAAGAAGAACCCAAACAGGCCCATGCCCCGACACATCATCATGAAAATGCCAAAAATTAAAGATTAAGGGAGAATCTTAAAGGCAACAAGAGGAAAGCAAACTGTTACCTACAAAGGAGCTCCCATTAGGCTGACACCTGATTTCTCATCAGAAACTCTATAGGCCAGAAGGGAATAAATAGCATGGAGTACTCAAGGTAATGGAAAGCAAGGATCTGAGACCAAGATCACTGTATCCAGCAAGGCTATCATTCAAAATAGACAGTCAAATAAAGAGCTTCCCAGACAAGAAAAAAAGGCCAAAGGAGTACATCACCACCAAGCCAGCATTACCAGAAATGCTATAGGGACTGCTGTAATGAGAAGGAGAAACAGAGAGAGAAACCTACACATACAGAATTAAAATGGCAATAAATAAGTACCTATCAATAATAACCCTAAATGTAAATGAAATACATGGTCCAATCTAAAGGCATAGGATAGCTGAATGGATACAAAAACATGAGCCAACTATATGCTGTCTATAAGAGACCCTCCTCAGAACAAAAGACATGCACACGATCAGAGTGAAGGAATGGAAAAAAAGTTTTCCATGCAAATAGAAAGGAAAAAAAATAGCTGGAGTAGCAATACTCATATCCAACAAAATAGACTTCAAAGTGAAGGCCATCACAAAAGACAACAAAGATCACTTCAGTATATAATGCAAAAGGGATGGATCCAAAAAGGGGATAGAACCCTGGTAAACATATATACACCCAATACAGGAGCACTTAAATATATTTTAAAAACTGCTAGACTTTAACTGCTAGAGGAGAGATTGACAACAATACATTCATAGCAGGGGACTTTAACACCCTGCTGACTTCACTGGATAGATCTTCCAGACAAAACATGACAAAGATACAGTGACTCTAAAGAACACACTGGATCAGATGGATGTAATTGACATTTATAGAAATTTCACCCCAAAGCAGCAGAATATAGTACATTGTTCTCAAGTGCACATGGATCATTCACAAAGATAGACCACATGTTAGGACACCAAACAAGTCTCTACAAGTTCAAGAAGATCAAAATCCTATCAAGCTACTCTTCATATCACAGTGGAATGAAATTAGAAATCAACTACAGTGAAAACACCCCAAACATTCAAACACATGGAGGATAAGTAGCATGTTATTAAACAAAAAATGGGTTACCAATGACTTCAAGAAAAAAATTTAAAAACCTTCCTGGAAACAAATGAATATGAACACACAACAACACAAAATCTCGGAGATACAGCAAAAGCAGTCCTGAGAGGGAAGTTCATAGCACAACAGACCTACCTCAAAAACAAGAAAAATTAACAATAAACTATTTAACCCTTCAACTTAAAGAACTAGAAAGAGAACAAGAAAAGGACAGAGAAGGAGAAGGAAGGAAATAATAAAGATTGGAACAGAAATAAATGACATAGAGACTAAAAAATCAATACAAAAAATCAGTGAAACCAAGAGCTGGTTTAGCCAGCGGTTTTTACTGTTGGTAGATAGTATCACATGAAGAGCAGCGCCGCCTAGTGGCCAGAGTGATGACAACAGTGACACCTAAAGAGCCTCTGATGGCTGTTCTCTTGGAGAAAGGAGATGGAATCTGAGATCCATTTCAGGTGTGCCCAGCCTTCCATGGCCCATCTTGGAAGCTGAGAATTTCCTCTTAGTGGCCTCTACTACCCTGGGAGGGCTAGGCTTTATCTGGTCGGGAGTCTCAGCAGGTTTCCTTAGAGCCCATCACAGGTTTCTGTGATCCCTGGATTTCCCATTAGGCTCTGGGGCTGAAAGACATGGGTTTGAACTGTAGCTCTGCCATGTATGTGACACGGGGAAACACATGACCCCTATGGTCTGCAGGTGCTTTTCTCTGAGGAGTGGGGTAGAGAGGTCTCAGGAGGCTCAGAACAGTTACCAGGTTTGCGCATACCCCGTTGGTAAACTGGAGGTAGGATGTGAACCCAGCCGAAGCCTGCATTCTTAATCATCAGCCCCAAGTCCAATGATTCCGAAGCCCGGCTTCTCTACCGCCCCAGTGCCACATGGGTCAGGAGAGGAAAGGCTGTGAGCTTTGCGTGAACTAGACCTGGCTTCACTGAACTGGAGCACATAACGGAAGATGGGAGGAGTCTCAGGATGCACAATAGAGTCCCCTCGCTTTTCGATGCAGGGGTGCTCGGGCCAGGGAGCTGCAGGCGGGGTGCCCTCACCTCATACAACATGAAGAGGCCGATGGGCTTGGTGGGCTTGATCCTGATGCCAAGGTTGCCTTCAGTGTTGGGCGGCAGGATGTTGCCCTTGTCGTCGATGATCTGGAGCAAGAGGTCTGTGAGGCCCCCTGCAGGGCTCCCAGCCCTCCTGCCCCTCCCCTCTCCCCCAAAGCTCTGCCTGGCTTATGCGTGTGACACCAGAGGGGACCATGGGGAGGTCCCTGTCAGAAAACAGAATGAAGCTGTCACATCTTTGAAATCAGCAAGTCATGGGCGTGTTTGTTTCCTGGTGTGGACACCGCATGTGTCTTCAAGCTAGAAAACAGGGTCAGGACAAGCTAAGAGCCCGGAGGGTGGACAGAGCTGCCGGCGCGCCTCCAGGTCCTGTGCGCCACGGCTGTGTGCGCGGCCTCGGCGGGCACGGTGAGCTGCACTGATGCCCGCAATACTGACCCTCCCAGGAAACCAGAGGGGACCTAGGAGAGGAGGAGGGCCAACTCGGGCAGGGGGCGCGGCTCTTCTGCCGCCTGGTGTCACAGGGGGCTGATCCCAGCTGAGCCCTCAGTGCTCCCTGGCCACGCCTTTAGGACCAAACCTGCATGTCGAAGGGTGGGATGGCTTTCCCCATGGAACCGGGCTTGACCTGTGACCCCCGGGCAGTGCCGCAAGTCAATCCCTGTGCACAAAAGGAAGAGAAGACCAGTTGTCAAAGGCTCCAGGCGGATCACAGAGCAGCAAGAATGGTTCACGGCACCCCTGCTCCCAGGGCCATGGGGCGCTGCTCATAGAGCCTGTGGGGGAGCTGGAAGCTCTGCGTCCTGGGCTCAGGGCATTGACCCAGCTCTTCAGCAGACATTCACTGCGCCCGACATGGGACATGTGCTGGGCCAGTGCCGGCTGCCGGGGCCACAGGGTCCCGTGGGGGAGGCCAAGAAAGGAGCACAGGGCTGAGCTCGGGCTGTGGGGTGTGGTGGGTCGGGAGTGCCCACTGCGTGCCAGGCATGTGTCCATTTGACCAACACTTACTCAACACTGATCCTGACAGGAACCCTGCCTCATCTGCCCTCGGGGCTGCGCTGGAATCACTTAGGCTGTGCCTCTGCCACCACTCCCACCCCCATTTGTCCTCCTGGTGAACTACGCCTCCTTCCTGGTTCTCTGAAGCTCACATCTGTCCTAAAGCTCAGCCTGCACAGTCACACAGATGAGTTAATGCCCTGGGTCTGACCTGTCAAAGGGGCCGGGTGGGCACCCCCTCTTAGAGCCAGCAGGGCGGGAAGCTGCACAGGCTCCCACCAGTGAGCTCACCAGGCTCCTTAGGGCAACCAGCCCAGACTCAGGCCCCACGAGAAGTCCTGGGCAATCATCCTCTGGTGGCATTTCCCCCGCATTTCTGTTGTCGCCAACAGGCCTTATACTAACTTTTGGGGGTGTTTCCCTCCGTAGATAACAAGTGTCTGAACTTAGAGATGCCCCTTAGGCTCTGCACCCCTGACACCTGGCACACGACCCCCCACATAAGTGAGGACAGCGGGCTGGCCCTGGGGGATGTGCAGGCTGGGCATCGTCAGGGCTTGCACACTCCCTTCCACTCCCCTCGCCACCTCCCGCAGGGTCGGCATTCTATTCCCATTTTGGAGACAGGGAGGTCGAGCTTCTGGCAGGTTCCACGGTCTGCCTATGGGCTTGACGCTGCCATTGGCGATGCTGAGAGGAACTGAGACCGGAGCTCCTGGCAGAGGAAGGTCTGCCTCTCCAAGCTGCTGCTCACTCTTCAGGACGTGGCAATGCCCACAGGGGAGGGAGCTGGTTGCAAGAGCTTTGAGCATTGAGGCTCCCTGCGGCCAGGAGGAGTATCTGTGGCTCAAGCATTGGACGCCAAGGGGCGGGGTTACGGGTGTAGCGGGTGCTTCTCCTCGTCCAACAGTGAGCTGTGAGCCAAGCAAGGTCAGGCCTAGAGCCCTCACATTCCTCAGGCCTGGAAGCAGACCACTTCACTGACCAAAATAAAACATTTTTCTCAAAAACAACACACCGTCAGACAAACATGTGAATTAGGACCAAGAGAGCCCGCCCTACAGGTCCTGAGAGGGGTGACTCTGTGAGCTGACGGGATGGTGGGAGGCGGGCGAGTGGCTGTGTCAGCATCAGGGGGTTGAGGATGCTTCTGGAGAGAGGCAGCCCCTCCTCCTACCACTGAAGCCCTTGAGGGTCCAGACAGCACAGCAGGCTGCTCGGCCTGCCCACTGCGTGCTCACTGACACCCTTGGGGGTCACACTGTGTGTGTGTGTGTGTGTATGTGTGTGTGTGTGTGTATGTGTGTGTGTGTGATGGCCCTGCTCTCTCCTCTGCTCCTCTTCTTGCCCCACAATCACAGGTGTATGCTGCCCTCATACACACCCAGAGATGAGCTTTGGGGCCAGCTCCTACCTGGCCCTGTGGCTGCTGCTCTAGGGATGGAGGGTGACATGGGCAGCACTCACAGGCGGGGCCTCCGTGAGGTGAGGTAGGAGGTGACTCCATTGCCATCGCGCCTCCCGGCTCCCATGATCCCAGGGACGTAGCCCTGTCCTCAGACCCCTATGGAAGGTTTTGTCCAATAGCCGTCAGCACACTGGGGTCTTGACAAGTCGAAGACTGTGTGTGAATTCTCTCTCTCTGCAAACTGATTTGGGGCCAATCAGCATGGAACTCCAGAGCCGCCCTCTGCTGGCTGTGCACACAGTGGGGCCTATGCACACAGTGGGGCCTGTGCACACGCTCTGGCAGATTCAGCTCCTCTGCTGGGCTGGGTGGCCCTGCGGGGCCCATCCACCTACCGTTTCCGACTGCCCGTAGAGCTGGTGGAGCACAAGGCCCGTCTGTTCTCTCCACTTCTCTTGCTCCTCGGGCAGCAGGGCCTCCCCGCCGGTAGTGCAATGCTCCAGAGTGGGGAACCTGAGGCTTGGGGGAGACAAGGTGTCCACAGAGCTTCAGAGCAGGCCCTGGACCTCCTACTCAGGCCCAGGAGTGAGGAGCCCATCCACCTTTCTGCTTCCACACTTGCTTACTTGTTTTCCGGTTGGAGGTCACTCACTTCCGGTTAGACCTCATTCACTTCCGGTTGGACGTCATTTATTTCCGGGTGTCACTCCCTTTAAATTGTTCTTCATTGGGGGGTTGGGGGGTTGGTGATGAGGCTAATGGGTTCAGTTAGGGATCCAACTAAATTTGGACATTGGAACCTCCTCTGAGGGAAGTTTCTATGTGGAAAGAGCGATGTTTTATAAACCGTGACGGGGTGAAGGCTAGGACTCCGGAGACACGCTGGGGGTTATCGGACTGCACTTCCTGCCTCGGGGGAGATGGGTTATGTGAACTGAAGGGCTTTGTGTTCCCGAGTGGAGAATGCAAGTTAGGGGTTGTCAGTGAATTGCTCTGGTCATCAAGGAAGATTGGGCTGGGTGTTGGAAAACAGGACAGGGGTCACAGGTAGCAGCCCTTTAAGAAGGAATTTTGGGCTGAAACCGGTTTGGCTCAGTGGATAGAGCGTCGGCCTGCGGACTGAAAGGTCCCAGGTTCGATTCCGGTCAAGGGCATGTACCTTGGTTGCGGGCACATCCCCAGTAGGGGGTGTGCAGGAGGCAACTGGTCGATGTTTCTCTCTCATTGATGTTTCTAACTTTCTATCCCTCTCTCTTCCTCACTGTAATAAATCAATAAAATATTTTTTTTAAAAAAGAAGGAATTTTGGAGAGAACAGATAATCTGCTGTGAGCCTGCAGCAGTTATATCCTGTACTAGGCACTCCATTTGCTGTACATTATTTCTCCTCCATTTCCCCCAGGAAAATTCCCAGAAATAATACAAAAACAATCACACAATCATAATGGACTCCCTAATGGAAATGAGAAGTGACTGAGGTCTGAGCATCATCAGCAGGCTGAGCCGAACCAATTCTTGGAGATGAGGGTAGTGGCAGACCTCTGGCTCCCATTCCACCCACCCCACCCCAACCGTCACCTCTCCTGGTACACAGAGTCAGGAGTGGTGGACAAGGGGGCTGGTTTAATTACGGGTGTCTTCCTCATTTGTCTGAAGTTTTCCCCAAAGTAGGTAAAATTAGCAGAGTCTCCAGTGGAGTCATTAGTGATGCCCTGATTGGATTTTTACTGGGTTTGGATCAATTTCATCATTGGAGGAATGTTGCAAAAAGTGGCTGTCATATGAGCTTTGAAATTCAGGTAGAGACAGACTCCAAGGGCATGCTGGGATGGAGGCTTCATGAATAAAAGCAAGTTGTATTTCAGAGATAGCTTCATAAGATAGTTGTTCAACTCCTTGACATTTTAACTCTGTGTCTAAAAGTTATTTGGTCTGATTTTTGAAGCAGCCATTTCCATTTTAAAGTCTCGAAAATGTATATAACTGCCCTTAGGTTCAAAGACAAGATTAGCTCAAAATTAATCTACAAACACGGGGAAATATAAAAATAAACTTATAGCAAAATACACTACATCCATCAGGTCGGTAAAAATTAAAGACTCTGACAAGAAAAAATGTTGCCAAAGATGTGGAACAAGGGAACCCTGCCTCCCTGCTAGTGGGCGCACATGGCGATTGGATACTTTGGAAAATAGGGGTTAGGATGCGGTGTCAGTGTGACTCAGCAATTTCTCCTGAAAGACCCCACATAGTGAGTGCTTATGTGCACAGGGTGAATGTGCAAGAACAGTGCTAGTCATCGATAGCCCTCAAATTACACCACCCAAATGTCCATTAGTGGTAGAACAGATGTAAAAATGTGGACTTTTATAAAATGGGATATTATATGGCAATAAAAGTTAGCTACAGCAATATGATGCAACATGGGCACATCTTAGAAATATGATTAAGTAAAAAGAAGCCAGACATTACAGAATGATATGATTACAAATCTCACAAGCAAGTAAAATAGACTGATGGGTTTCAGAATATTTCCTTAGGAGGAAAACTACAAGGGGGAAAATAGAAAAAAAAAACACACAAATGAGTGAACACCATAAAAGTCAAGATAGTGAGTTCCTCTCGGGGAGTTGGAGAGGTCTGAGTAGATCACTGGGGCTGGCAATGTTCTCTTATTGTGAATTGAGTGAGTGGTTACATACTGGTTTAATTTTTTTAATCTACAAATTTATGTCTTATGTATTTTTCTGTGTGTTTGTTATTTCACAATAAAAAAGTTTTAAAAAGGAAAAAAGAACACAATGATGCAAGGTTCACTGTTTCATTTGGATCTTAGTCCTGCTTAATAAACAAATTCGCCTGGCTGGTAATTATCACTACCAACATTTCACACACACACACACACACACACACACACACACACACACACACTATCTCTCAATGCCCTCAAAGAACCAGGGTTGAAACAGTCAGACCATGACCATCCTTGGCTGGTTATTGAAAGAAACAGCCAGGGGAGAGGCTGACAATGTTGAGCACAGTCAGCTGGGAAGCAGAGGCCTGTTTGCTTCACCAGGAAGCTCCAGTTTCACACCCAAGAAATGGCAGCATAGCCCCCGCAAGGGAATTAACACCTCACTCTCCCCTGTGGTCCAGGATTGTGTGTAGGAGTGGGCATGGGGGAGATCAGGAACTGCCCAGTAAAGTCAAAATGGCACAGGGGGAGGTGTTGGACCACAGAGGATGTCAGTCTAACCTGGGAAAAGATCGTTGACTAGGGGTGGACCCATGCATGCCCCTGGAATCTTGGGAAGTTAACTGGTTGTTTTGAAAAAGCTCCTGGTTGAGACCCAGGGGGTAATGCTGGCTCTCTCTCTTGCCTGGGACCCCACTGGCCCAATTTGTTCCTGTCCCTCCCGCCCAGGAGCAAAGGACCATGCAGGTCTACAGTCACCTGGGCCTGGGGGGTGACTTCCAGGCCCGAAGGCTCATGAAGCAAAAACTCGGGGCATTGGCCTCTGCGTTGGCCTGTTGAAGACGAGATTGGACTTTTTCCAGGGCAGGGCCGAGAGATGGGCATTGGGAAGCCCAGAGGAGATCCATTGATGTTACGTAACAAATAAACCACATTGAACACATCGCAATCTCCCGTGCGTGGATCCTTGGGATTCTTTCCTCCGAACCCTGTAGAAGAGCCTGTTTCCCACCGACACCAAGACCCCAGTGAAACAGACTCCTTAAAATCCTACCCAAAGATTGTGATTACAACAAGCCACTTCTACATACCTGCTAAAATTCTCCTGCAGAATCATTCGAAATACAGAGGGTGCAGTAAGGCACTGGGTGATGGGGTATTTAAAGAGTGTCTACAAGGTGAACAGAGAAAAATTTTATATTTATAGTTAAGATGAAAAATAGTGGCCAACAACAACAACAACAAAATACTGGCAATTATTACCATTTTTTTCTGATCTCCCTTCTAAGAGAGCCCATTTATTCATTTGTTAATTCTTTCAGTATCTGTATATTGAACATGAATGTGTTTATGGAGTGAGGGAGTAGAGCTGATGAAAAGTGAGAGACTGATAATATAGAAGAAAGGGTATAATGGATTAAAGATGAGTAGTGAGGGGCTCCAATGGGAGGGCCTGGAGAAGAACAGGCCCCACAGTGGTGAGGGGAGGGGCCTGGGCTTGAGAGGTGGAGAGGCAGGTCTGCGAAGGAAAGCCAGGGTGCAGTGAGTGCAGACACAAACAGCATGTTCAGGTGCAGGGAAGTCATCTGAAAGGGTTTATGGAGGCAACTTCAATCATCACCATGATGTACGCGTAACCATAACAGCAACTGCTGCCAGTTCCTGAGTGTTTTCAGGTGCAGGCCTGAGGGCTAAGCACTTTACACACTTTGCCTCTATCATCTCAATATTCCCAACAACCTTATGAGATTGAAATTATTAAAAGTCCCATCTGACCGGTGAGGAGACTGAGCTCAGAGAGGTAAGGTTACCACTAACAAATTTAAAGGTGTGAAAAGTAACTGGAACCAACATATTCCAAGGGCTCTGTTTTTAAACACTTCAATCAGTTCACACACACACACCAGCCACCTGGCCCTGGAGGAGCCAGGAGACCTGAGATTGTGCTGGTTGCTTTAATTTCTCAAAATGTGTATTCTGGGTGGTTCACTGACTGATTCAGCGCCTCACATTTTCAGACACCCAGAGCCCAGGTTACATCACCCTAATGGGCTGCTTTGTTCTATACACTGTTCTCCGCAGGGACCAGCTTTTGAGCCTGAAACATGAGTTTCTCCTGGAGTTTGTTGACACTGACACATTAGTCCTCTTACCTCTACAATGACCTTAGGGTCAAACTGGGGCAGATGATGGATGAAGACTGTAGACCCTGCTGTCCATGGTTCAAACAGGGTCCCCACTGCAGCCATAATCCAGCCTGGATCTGACATGCACCAGAGGACATCAGAGGTCTTCAGCTGCAGTACTTTCCTGCTAACTCCAAAATACAGTGGCCTCAGATTTGTAACCACAGGAGGATGTGACCAAGGGCTGGGGAATCTGGTTCTGAGACAGCGAGCCACCCCTCTCACTCTGAATTCATGTGGTTAGTGTGGGGCTCCAGACTCACTCCCACCCCAGACCCAAAGACACGCCAATCAGATTTCCTGGTCACATGCCACTTCAACTGGTTCAATCATAATGACCCTTAAGGCTGGGAAAACTGCGATGAAGTCTGTTGCTCTTTTTCTGCATTCAGATCTGTTACTGGTAGAGTTTTGGGCAATGCTGGCAGCCATCAGGGATAATGAGGGAGGGGCCTTTCTGAGAACAGCATCAAAACATAACAGAAAGCCCTAACCGGTTTAGCTCAGGGGATAGTGTTGGCCTGCGGACTCAAGGGTCGCAGGTTCAATTCTGGTCAAGGGCACGTACTTTGGTTGCAGGCACATCCCCAGTAGGGGGTGTGCAGGAGGCAGCTGATTGATGTTTCTCCCTCATCGATGTTTCTAACTCTCTCTCCCTCTCCCTTCCTCTCTGTAAAAAATCAATAAAATATATATATTTTTAAAAAACATAACAGAAACAGCTCTACCCGGTTTGACTCAGTGGTTAGAACATTGGCCCACAGTCTGAAGGGTCTCGAGTTCGATTCTGGTCAAGGGCATCTACCTCAGTTGCAGGCAGCCCTGATTGGGGTGTGTGTGGGAGGCAACCAATTGATGTGACTCTCTTACATCAAGGTTTCTCTCTCTGTGTCTCTTCCCCTCCCACAATCTCTAAAAATCAATGAAAAACAAATACCCTCATGTGAAGATTAACTAAAAAATAATAATTTAACAAAACGGGGTGAGGTGGGTTAGAAGGGGGAATGGAGAAATAAGGGGCCATATGTAATACTTTGAACAATAAAGATTTTATTTTTAAAAACACACACACACACACAACAGAAACAGCTGGTAGATGGAGAGACAGAAAATTGAATCCAGTGGCTACTCAGCTAGGTCTGAAGCATTTCTCCACCTACTCTTACTGTTTCTGAGGGACCTCTGTGTGCTGAACTCCTTGAGAAAAACTCAACTCGCCCATTACCAAGCTATGGCTTTGAAGAGCTCTTCTGTTAGTAGGGAGGGGCCTGGAGAACTATTCACACTCCCTCTTCCCATCTCTTAGGGCTGTGGCACACCCACAGGAAATGACAAGTTAGGGACCTCTGTTCTGAGCTTCAGACCCAACTGCCCACTGGGCATCTCAAACCCAGAGCATCCTAATCTCTCGTGCCTCCCTGGACTAATTCTTCTCCAGTGCTCTCTGTGTTTCAGTGAATGTCATTACTGTCCAAGCTCAAAACCTGGGAGTCCACCTTGACTCTCCAGCCCCGCCCACCTCCCACATCTAGCCAGCACCCCCTTCCATTCTAAAACCTGGGAGTCCACCTTAATTCTACAGCCTTTCTGACCTCCCACATCTAGCCAGCACACCCTCCCATTCTATCTCCTAAAATCTCAGACTTCTTAACTTCCTCCATGTCCCCAGCACCTTGTCCAAGCCACCACCATCTTGCACCTAAATTATTCTAAGACCCCCTAACAGGTCTTTCTAAATCTATTCTTTTTCCCAGCCATTCTCCATGCTGCAGCCACAGTGATCTTTTCAAAATACAAGTTTGATTAGGTCTCTCCCTTGTTCACAACCTTTCAATAACGCCCACTGTTTTCCCAATAAGCTCAATCTCTACACCAAAGTCCCCATGACCCTGTGTGCTCTGGGCCCCATTCACTTTCTCAGCTGCTCCCATCTGTGCCTCCCCGACACCCTGAGCAGCAGCTCCACTCAAATCTCTATAGTTCTATGAGTGCTACTTTTTAACAATATTTTTTTATTGATTTCAGAGAGGAAGGGACAGTGAAAGAGAGATAGAAACATCAATGGTGAAGAGAATCATTGATTGACTGCCTCCTGCATGCCCCACACCAGGATGGAGTCCGAAAGCTGGGCATGTGCCCTGACCTGGCATTGAGCCAAGTTCATAGGTCGATGCTCAATCACTGAGCCACACCAGCTGGGCTATGAATGCTACCTTTTATATCTTTGTGCCTTTGTTTGTGTTATTCTGACTACACATAAACTCTCCCCTTCTTTCCATCCCCATTCCTCCAGGGTTTTGCTGATCAAGTGATATCATTAGCACAGATGCCCAGTGTCCACAAGACACCTCTCTGCCCCTGGTCTCCTTAATAAGGTACAAAACACATAGAACTTTGCCGGGGCTGGACCAGCAGACCCTGAGAGATGGATGAACAGATTTCTTTGACACACTTTTCTGTGAAAGAGAAGGCTAAGGGGCTTGTTTGGCTTTAGGAACCAAAACAGCCCCGAATGCCTGAACTGTTAGCCTCTTATTGTAACAACTAAATTTGAACTAAATTTAACCTCTAGATACAATCAGCAGGGTAAATATCCTGAGAAAGCACATGCTTCTTCAAGGTCGGGTCTTAAAGACTAAACATAGATAGTCCAGCAAAACACCGAGGGGATCAGACTTGTTTGGAAAAGTCAAGGTAGGGGCTTCCGCCTTTGGCAAGGTCCCCCAGAGGCCACTGACCCTTTGGAAAATCCTCCTTACAGACTTTCCAACCAAGTTCCTTACTTCCCCACAGAACTTGGTCTGGTCTGCATATTACTAGTTGGGGAGGAGGAAGTAGGAGGGAAAAGATGTTTGGTTTAAAATTGATTACATGGATAACCCAAGGCTATGTCTTCAGCCTCTACAATTATTTATTTTAGGTTAAAGGCAGTTGCTTGGTTCCAGGTATTACTTCCCCCTAATGGCTCATGATTGGGAAACTCCACCTCCATATCTGTACAGACCACATAGCTAGAACTTTCTGTCCTCCTCCCAACAAACCTGGAACCAGTGACAAAGACACATGGCTTGTCATTTGTGCAGCTTGCAGAATGCCTGCTGCCTCCACCCATGTCCCCTCCACACCTGTGAAGGTGCTCAGGCAGGACCCCCTTGTCATTGAGAGGCTTCTGTCAACACACACTTAGAAGTCCAGACCTTCGCCTCTGAGACCCTCAGTGGTCTGAACCAAAGAGAGCAGAAGGGAGAAGCAGGATGGACTCGGTTCTACTTAGAACACCTTTCACAACACACACACACACACACACACCTTGCCCCAGAGTGTGACCCAGCCTCTAATTTGGTGCCCTCTTTCCTACCATGAAGGGAAGGAGTGTCGCAAGGAAAGTCCATGGCTGTGTTTTGCCATCTTGGGGAAGCCGGTGGTGCCACTGGTGAAGAAGATGACCATTGGGTCCGTGGTCTTTGACTTAATGCAGGTGTGATCTGGGGATGCTGATCTACAAAGGGATTGAACAGAAAAGGAGAGAAGTCAAGTCTCCTGGCTCCACCCTCAGGGTAAGCCAAAGAAACAACAGGAGGCTCAAAGGCAGAAACATGGTTTAATTGTATAGATTTTAGAGAGAGGAAGGGAGAGAGAGAGAGAGAGAGAGAGAGAGAGAGAGAGAGAGAGAGAGAGAAACGTGGATTTGCTGTTCCGCTTATTTATGCATTCATTGGTTGATTCTTGTATGTGCCCTGACCAAGGAGCAAACCCACAACCTTGGGACTCTATCCAACTGAGCTACCTGGCCAGTGTAGAAACTGGGGTTTTGCAACACTGGAAGGAACACTGGTCTCCAGGTCTGAAGCATCAAACAGAGTTTATGGGTGACTTAAGTAAGAGCACTGACATTTCTTCATTTAAAAAATAGGGAAAACACAGCGGAGAATTTTATAATTTAACAAACCTTGAAATAGAACTTATTGTTTCCGAAAATGCTCTACTAGTAAATGACTTACAAATAAGAACTCATTCAATCTTCAGAGCAATCCTAAGAGGTGACTATGCCCAACCTGTCATGCTCCCTTTGTGGATGAGGAAACTGAGGCTCAGAGAGGTTAGGTAACTTGCCTGAAGGCATACAGCCATTTGCAGAGCCAGGGTCCAAACCCGATGTGATGCATAGACTGTCCTCTTACTCACACTGCTAAGCTTGCTTTCATAAAAACTAACTTTACAGGAATTTCACTCCATAACCTTGGTGATAAGTGGGGGAGGGGGAAGGAGCAGAGAAATCGAGGGAGAGTGAGAGTGAAAGAAGGAAGAATCAGTGGGCCTTGATTCCTGGGAGCTTCTACACTCAGTCTCCGGGCCTGGCCTGCGATGATTGGGTTTGTGAGCTTCCTGTGTTGATCAAATAATCTGCAGATCATCCAAATGCTGGAGGGAACACTGGCTCTTGCTGAGAAATGGAACAGTCCTGACTCTGGGCAATTTAAGGGATTTTTCAACAGTACTATTTTTTTAAATATGTTCTATTGATTTCTGAGAGGAAGGGAGAAGTAGAGATAGGTGGAAACATCAATGATGAGAGAGAATCATTGATTGGCTGCCTCCTGCATGCCCCCTACCTTGGATCGAGCCTGCAACCTAGCCATGTGCCCTGACTAGGAATGGAACCTCGACCTCCTGCTTCATAGGTCGACGCTCAACCACTGACCCAGGAGGGCAACAGTATTATTTATTTAAGTTTTTATTTTTTGTTGTTTAACTCTCTGACTTTACTTGTTTATTCAAATTATAAAAGGAAGTTTATCTACAAGCCACAGAGGTAGTAGAGGTGAGCCAGCGGGCCTGCATTGGTTCAGGAAACAAGGTCAAGCAGAAGAAGGGCCCTTGGCATTGAGGAGAGAGAAGCAAAGGTAGCGCAGGGTGAGGTGAGGGCGTGCTCCCTGTAGGGCGAGCCCCAACTCTGGACTTTAGAGTCCTCCACAAGGTGTGATGTCACTGTGTTTGCCTTTGGGGGTTGAATAACATTTTACTTTTAAAACAGAGGGGTTATTTCAAGAAAACTAACCCAGTGCAACTTATAGATTATAAACCAGTGTTACCTCAGAAAAATAAAAGAGACAAAGAAAAGACACCCAGCAAGGTTTGAGCTGCGGGTGGAACAGGGGCTCTGTGAACTAAGCTCCCAGCTGATCTGATCATAAATCCCTGCCTGGGCAGGGCATGGCGGGAGGCAGGCCCCTGACACAGAGCTTCTCTGGTGAAAGGGTTATCTTTGCCTTAAGCAAGCCTGTCCATTGCACTTGTGCATCTAGGTTAACACGCCCTTGAAATACGGAAAGTAATATCCCTTGAAGGGGGTGTGACCCCTCAAGAGAGCAGAGAATCTTAACTATCCTGTGATCCCATCCCCACCTGGTGGCTTTCTCCCACCTTAGTCTTTCTTGTGTCCCCTCCTGAGTTTCAAATGCATGAGAGAAGCTACAAAACTCTTTTCCTCCGGAGCATTTGAGGTCTTGCTCCCCAGCACATGTTGTCAGTTTGGCTCAAACAAACTCAACAAACTTTCCTGCAGGTCTGGGCGTTTCTTAGGTGGACAGTGTAAAAAACGCCTGAAGGCTCACAGAATTAAAGGATTGGAGGTGGAGGGTCTCTCTGACATTGCCCTAACTTTCTAAGGGCACCCACACTCTGGGAGATGTTTGCCCCCAAAACCCTCTGCCAGTCACAGCCTCATTTTTACTTCCAGTCTCAACTTTCACCTTAAAAATCCATTTTAACCTCTCATTCAACTTATTCACATATATATATTTATTTATATGTGAATAGTGTTTTAGACTCCCACCTACAAGAAGCTTGAAACACAGTAATCCTCTGATGGTACACCTGCATTCACATCCCAGGGGTGATCACACTTTAGGGAGAGAAACATAGAAGTGCAATGTCCTGATATTACAGATGAAGCAACCTTGGCTAAGAGAGGGAAGGAAGTAGCCCAGGGTCACACAGCAGGTCAGGGACATAGCTCAGAAGTGATTTCTGGAGCCAGGCCTGGTGAGCTTCCTACCACCCGCTGTCTGTCTACAGCGCTTGGGTGTGCATGGCCTTCTCCCACCGTTCCTCAGAGAGCACCTCCATCACACCCGAAACTCACTTAATCAGAGATCGGAAGTCCAGCCACCCCTCACGGCTGTGGTCAGACACCAGGAGCTTGGTTTTCAGAGCAGGACACTTAGAAGCCACAGAGTCCACCTCCGGGGCAAGGGCATCTGTGGTCACGATGCTCTTGGCGTTAGACTCCTTCAGTCGGTAGAGAATGTCCTTGGTCTTCATCTGGGTTGTCCCTGGCATGAAGATAATCCCTGGGGATGAGAAAGAAATTGTTTCATTTCCTCTTTCACAACCATGAGTTTCAGGCCTGGCTGATCTGCATACAAATCCTTTAACCTCTTGCTACACAAAGACCCGCAGTGTCAGCACCACCAAGCCTCACCCAAACCTACTGAATCAGAGCCTGCATTTTAAAATTTTGTCTAAAATACATTTTCATTTATTTCAGAGAGGAAGGGAGCGGGAGGGAGAGATAGAAACATCAGTGATGAGAGAGAATCATTGATTGGCTGCCTCCTGCACACCTCCACGCTGGGGACATAGTCTGCAACCCAGGCATGTGCCCAACTGGGAATTGAACCATGACCTCCTGCTTCATAGGTCAATGTTCAACCACTGAGCCAAGGCGGCAGGGCCAGAACCCACCTTTTAACAGGACCTCCAAGTGATTCCCATGCACATTAACATTTGAAAGGCTTGCCCTAAACCTTTCTACTCTAGATGGGTGCAGCCAGCAGACAGGTGGATCCTACTTTGCAAGAGTTTACATGGGACCTGGACAGCGTCTCTGACATCAGGAATAGCTGTTTCCCAAATTAACCACATTGTCCCTGGAACTTTCCTAAATTCCCTCCCTTCCATCAGCTGTCACCAACAATTAGTTCAAGTATTTGTGTGCACTTATTGGATTCTAATCTCCCCACCAGATGCCTTACCCAGGAACTTTCATATTATAATCTGTGTAAATTCCACAGAGCATTGGTTTTCTCCCCACATTTACTCTTGTTAGGACTAGAAAGCAATAAAATCCTTGACAGCCATTTGTAAGCTTCCTGCCACAGGACAACAAAGACCAGGAAATGCTTGCTGGACACCAGGAATCAGACCACATAAGGGAGTGAAATTGTCCTGAAGACACCCGATGGCACACCTGCATTCCATCTCCATTCCATCCCCAGCAGCTCAGCCCCCAAACCCACTGACGACAATAGATTCCCACTGTGACAGCATAGAAGGATGAAACTCCTGCTCCTGGGCGCACCATCATCCCCTTGGCTCGGCGCTGTGCAGCCCTTCCCTTTGGGAATCCCACCCCCCATCCCGTTTTCCTTAAATAAACTCAATTTTCTTTAATCACTCCTGAGATGGCCATTTAGCCTGCCTGCCCACCATGTTCACCTTCACTTCTCTTCACTAACACCTGTGTTCTCTCTCCAGAAAACTCCACGCTCCTCATTCTGACACTGAAGTCGCTGCCCATGCTCCACCTTTCGCTTCCACCTCTATTCTCTATTTCAAAATGGCCATTCACATAGGCAACTCCTGACTGTAAGCCTTTGCATGTGCCGAGCCTGTTCTTGGAATTCCCTTTCTCTGCTTCTACTCCTCTTTAGTTATGCTTTTCCCAGAGGGCTCAGCTCACGTCTTGGGTTTCTCATGGGTCATCTCTTAGCTCTACAGGTCACATGGTTTCTTTATGCTCCCTCTGCTGTTGCTATTAACGTTTGATTCCATAGGAACTAGATGGGTTGATCAACTATTTTAAGAGAAAATATATAAGCAAAAGCATGAACAGACTGTTGTGTGAACATGTGATTCAACTGATTTTTAAAAATCTATGAGTTCCATTCTGATTCTAAATTAGATAACTAGATAGGTAGGTAGGTAGGTAGGTAGGTAAGTAGATAGATAGATAGATAGATAGATAGATAGATAGATAGATAAGCAATTAAAAGGGAAATGAAGCCCTGTCTAGTTTGGCTCAGTGGATAGAGCATCGGCCTGCAACTGAAGGGTCCCAGGTTCAATTCCAGTCAAGGGCATGTACCTTGGTTGTGGGCACATCCCCAGTAGTAGGTGTGCAGGAGGCAGCTGATTGATGTTTCTCTCCCATTGATGTTTCTAACTCTCTATCCCTCTCCCTTCCTCTCTGTAAAAAATCAATAAAATATATTATTTTTAAAAGGGAAATGAAAATCTCTACAGAAAATGCTAATTAATGAATGTAGAGGGGGTGATATAAACAGAAAATCCTCATGTAAAACCACCATAATAATATTCAACTCAGTCAAGAATCACCAGTGGACACTCAAACCATGGGGTGAAAGTCAGTGGGAGCAGGATAGTCACTAGACTCATAAGTGTTGCCCCACAGACTTCTTACTGGTCAGGAAGAGAAAAGGTGCCTTGACACAGTTGACTACCACCCTTCTAACGAGATAAACAGTGTCACTGATGGAAGACAAAACAACTGCATAGGCCCCTCATGTGATGCACCGACAAAGACACAGCACTGTCCTCCCAGCACTGCTGCTAAGATGTTTTAAGATGAATATCATCATGAAGCAAGAGTCAGAAATACACATTTGGGTGCACCGCCTGCAATGCAACTGGCTTAGACACTTCAAAATGTCATTGCCACGCGGAAAAGGCTAGAGAACCCTTCTAGGCTAAAGGAGACGGAGAAGACATGACAACTAAATGCAATGCATGATCCTCAATTGGATTTTGGACTTAAAGAAAGAAGTGGCTGTCAAGGACATTATTAAGGCAATTGGGGAATGTGGACTGTGGATAGCTATCAGGTAACATATATTGTACCAATGTCAGACTTCTTGTTTGGTAAGCCTGCGGTGGTGATGTGAAGGAAATGTCTGGGATCCAGGGTTTATGGGTATTTACATGGTATTTATGGGTGTCACAATGTCTGAAACTGACTCTTTAGTAACTCAGTGGGAGGCTCCAATATGGCAAAAGGTTAACAATTTATGAATTTCAAAAAAATAATAATGTCTGAGATTGTGCAAGAGAAAGTGTGTGTGTGTGTGTGTGTGTGTGTGTGTGTGTGTGTGTGTGTGACATTGCATTTGAGCGTATGTGAGGGTGAGGGACAGAGTGAGGGATAAGAGGTACAAATATGTGATGGAGTCTGAGAAAGAGAAAGACTGTGAAGAAGACAGGATGTGGGGGAAGAGAAAGCACCTGGTGTTCCTGGACCAGTTGGCTCTAGGACATCCCTAAGGTCTCCACGGGTCTCTCTGAGTCACTGACCTGTTCGGATGCAGCCCATGGTCACCAGCCACCACTCAGGCACTCGAGGCAGAATCAAGGCGAGACGGTCTCCCTGCTGCAGGCCACAGGTCTGCGTGAAGACGTTGGCTGCGCGGCAGGTGAAGTCTGTCAGCTCTCTGAAACTCCACTTCACTTCGTCTCCTTGGCTGTTCACCCACCACAGGGCTGGGTTGGGGCCTCTTTTGCCTTCCTGGTCAAGATCATACACCATGTGTTACTCCCTGCTTCAGAGGAAACGGGCACTTATTTCCCCAATCCACTGTCATAGGCGCATTCCAGTGTGAGCATAGCTCAGGAATTAAGACCCCATTTTATTTATTTATTTATTTATTTATTTATTTATTTATTTTTATCCTAACTCAAGGATATTTTTCCATTGATTTTTAGAGAGAGTGGAAGAGGAAGGGAAAGACCGAGAAAAATATTGATGTGAGAGAAACACATCCATTGGTTGCCTCCTGTATGGGCCCTGACCAGTGCCCAGGCCAGGGAAGAGCCTGCAATCAAGGTACATGCCCTTGACTGGACCCAAACTTGGGACCCTTTGGTCCATAGGCCAACACTCTATGCACTAAGCCAAACCGGTTAGGGCCCGAGACCTCATTTTAAATCATTTAAAGAGCCAAGTAAAGTTCGGGTGTGATCCAGCCAACTTCTTTTGGTCTACTGTAGCCATCTCCTCTCAAGTCATATAAAACCATGAATAGCTTCATGTCTCCAATTGAAGACTTAAAGCTCCATCCCCACGTGTCTCAGTTTCATGTAGACAGTGCATTCTCTTTGTGCCCCAGCATTCTTATCTATGAAGTGGATACAATATTACCTAGAAGGTCATAAAGTCTAAATGAGTTATTTAATGAGTAAAGCGTACATAACAGTAGATACTCAATAAATATGACTATTATCATAATTGCTACACAATAAAAGAGGCTAATTTAGGCTCTGAATATTTGGGGAAATTAATTTTTAAAATTAAGTTACCTCTAATAGTGAAATTTGTAAGAAGCAGACTGGGAAGGTTCAGGCCCCTATTCCTTCAGAGAAACATCAAGTAAACAGACTGAAATGGCTTTGTTGGGGCTCTTAAAACAGTCAAGGATCTGCAGCAACCAGCAAATGGCCACACAGCTAACGCCACACTCAGAACGGTAGGGCATGTTGTGATGTTCTGCTCACTTTTGCACCCCCCTTCTCTGATGTGGTGTCCCAGGGTTGGAAGGAGGTGTCGCTTGGTTCCCAGCCCCTCTCTGGGACAGAAGGAAAAGAGTGAAACTTGTCGGCAACATTCAGTGGCGAGTGAGATGTAGGAATTTATTTATTTATTCATTTATTTATAAATTCCCTAATAAAAAGTAATGTTGAGTATCTTGGAAACCAAGATGGCGGCATAAGGTAAACACCTAACTGTTGCCTACCACAACAATTTTGAAACTACAACTGGAAAACAGAGCACACACTGTCCAGAACCACCAGAAAGCTGGCAGAGTGGAAAACCTACAACTAGAGAAAAAAGAGAGGGGGACGCTGAGCCTCAGGAGCTGTGGAGGTGCGGAGATCTGTGAGCGCGGAAAGGGTGGCGGCTGAATATGCGGCAGGCTTGCTCCCAGCGCGTGGAGAGGGAGGACAGCAGACGCTGCATGGCTAGCTTTCTCGTTTGGGAGAAAAACAAAACCTCCCGACTGCACTGAAATCAAGCTGCAGTCAGGGAGAAACTGGTCTGTTTGGCAGCGGACGAGCCTCGAAAGCTGCCTTCTCTCAGAGGCGCTCAGCCATTGATTAGGGCACGGAGAAACCAGCCCTCTTAGGGCGGCGCGGACGGAAACCTAGTTTGTCTGCGCCATTCTGAGACTCTGCCCCATCCAAGCTGAGCACAGCCCTCCCAGTGACTGGATTTCTTGTTCGGGAGAAAAACAAAACCTCCGGTCTGCACTGAAATCCAGCCCCAGCTGGGGAGAAACTGGTCTGTTAGGCAGCGGGAGAGGCTCGAAAGCTGCCTTCTCTCAGAGGCACGCAGCCATTAATTCGGGCACGGAGAAACTGCCCCTCTTAGGGCGGAGCAGACGAGAAACCAAAGCTTGTCTGCGCCACCCTGAGACTCCGCCCCATCCAAGCTGAGCACAGAAGCTCTCCCAGCAGAGACACTGCTGATTCTCACAGCCAACTGGCTTGGAGTTCAATTCCCGCCAGTGATACCAACAATCCGAACCACTCTGAACTCCAGTTTCTGGGGACACGTGGGGGACCCAGACGCCTACATTACTCTCGGCCAGTCGGAGAGTGAGAGTGACTTTTCTGTCGGTGTGGACACCAGATTTCAAACACTCTCATAAGGGACACATTCAAGAGGCAGACTCAGTGAGCACCAAAGCCCTACTGTGTCTCCAGCACAGCAATTCTTCCGTTATAGACACAGCAGGTCCCCACAGCCAATTGGACCAGAGGTCAATTCCTCCCAGTGTACCAACAGCAATCAGGGCCTTTAACTACACCAAGACTTTCCACTCAGTCCACAAAGGGGAGTACCTGGGGTGATTGGGGAAGCTGAGCTACCGGCCCCTATAGGTCACCGACCACACAAAGCCACTCCATCAACACAGGGAGGCAGCCAAAATGTGGAGACATCAAAGTATGTCACAAGTAGGAGAGATAATGAAAGCAAACTAATGGACGACACAGTGTTCAGAACCATATTTATAAGGTTACTCAAGAATCTTCTAAAAACTTCTGAGAAACTTGAAGAGACCTTCAAGGACCTTAATGAGAATACCAAAAAAATGGAAAAGGACCAGTCAGAAATTATGCATACACTGTCTGAAATAAAGAATATACAGAGTAGACCACCGCACCCGAAGAATCAAACCAAAGATCTGGAATATAAGGAAGAAAAAAACACCCAACCAGAGAGGCGGAAAGAAAGAAGAATCCAAAAGTGTGAGGATAGCATAAGGAGCCTCCGGGATGGCTTTAAGCGTACCAATATCTGAATTTTGGGGGTGCCAGAAGAGAGAGAGCAAGATACTGAAAACCTATTTGAAGAAATAATGACAGAAAACTTCCCCCACCTGGTGAAAGAAATAGACTTACAAGTTCAGGAAGCACACAGAACCCCAAACAAGAGGAATCCAAAGAGGACCACACCAAGACACATCATAATTAAAATGCCAAGGGCAAAAGACAAAGAGAGAATCTTACAAGCAGCAAGAGAAAAACAGTTAGTTACCTACAAGGGAGCACCCATATGATTGTCAGCTGATTTCTCAACAGAAACTATGCAGGCCAGACGGGAATGGCAAGAAATATTCAAAGTGATGAATAGCAAGAACCTACAACCAAGACTACTCTACCCAGCAAAGTTATCATTCAGAATTGAAGGGCAGATAAAGAGCTTCACAGATAAGAAAAAGCTAAAGGAGTTCATCACCACCAAACCAGTATTATATGAAATGCTGAAAGGTATTCTTTAAAAAGAGGAAAAGAAGAAAAAAGTAAAGATAAAAATTATGAACAACAAATATCTATCAACAAGTGATTCTAAAAATCAAGTGAATTCAAAATCTGAGGAACAGAATAAACTGGTGAACATAATAGAATCAGAGGCATAGAATGGGACTGGATTGATAATTCTCAGGGGGAATGGGGTGTCTGTGTGGGGGGTATGGGAAGAGACTGGACAAAAATCATACACCTATGGATAAGAACAATGGGGGGGAGGGAACCGGGTGATGGGGAGATATGGGGGGAAAAAAGGAGAAACAATTGTAATAATCTGAACAATAAAGATTTATTAAAAAAAAAATGTTGAGTATCTTTGTAGGCTTGTTTGCTGTGTGTGTGACTCTCAAATGATATAGCTGTTCTGAATCTTTTGCCAATTTTCTAAGTGGGTTGTTTCTTTTTATTGTTGAGTTTGAGTCCTTTGTATATTTTAGATATGTCTTTTTTCTTTTTTATATATCTTTATAATTCTTATTATTCAAATTCATCTAGAAATAGGGTTTCATAAGCAATTGAAATTAAGTTGTTATTAGTTTAAAATAGATGTCTATAACTTTAAGACATTATATGTAATATACACAATTTACAGAATATACACAGAAGGAAATGAGAAGAGAATCAAAACATATCACTACAAAAATAATCAACCAAACACAAAAGAAAGTTGTAAAAGAGGAAATGATGGACAAAAATAAAAGCTATGATATCAAGAAAACAATTAACAAGATGGCAGTAGTAAGTCCTTCCCTATTAGTAATTGCTTTAAAGGTAAGAGAACTAAGTTTCCCAAAGACAACGATTGGTGGCAGGATCTAACTATATGCTGTCTACAAAATTATAGAATTAATAAAACCATTTTTGCAATAAAATGCTAACAATATATCAATTTATATAAGCAAAATCATATTTACATTATAATTCAAATTTAAGAATAATTATTCACTTATTCATTCAATATTAGTTAGATCTTATTACTTCTTAGGCTCTGTTCTTAGACCAAAAGGATACCACGGTAAACAAGGCACACATATGTGCCCATATGTAAATGGTTTAAATATTTATGGCCAATTTTCTTGTTTAACTCAACCGTCTTATTTTCCCCAAGTTTTCCATAATGAACATGATTTTTTAAAAAGATTTTTTATTCTTAAAACAAAATATGTTCATAGTAAAAGTTCAGGCAATACAGAAACTTATGAGCAGAAAAGGTTCTCATAAACAAAAAGATTTCTTCAAATTTCTCATCACATTCTTACTCCCTGAATGTTAGCACTGAAATGGTTTAGTGTATATTTTTCCAGCAATTTTCCCCTGACAGATGCACCAACATGATTTTTTGACTCAGATGATTGGAACCAAAGAATGTATCTCATCTGAAATAAGATTAATATATGTGCATATACATGTGTGTCTATACAGCTTTAAAAAATTCAGTGCTGTGAAAAAAATTCTTGCCCTACAGGTTAAAAAATATTAACAAGTATTGATGACAAGTTATGCACTGCTTATAGATAGGGTGCCTGGTACAGTACATAAGATTTCTGCAGGATTTTAAAAATGATGGAAAAGCTGGTATATTTGTTAGAGAGTGGGAATTTTTGAGCACTCCAGAGAGACCGTGGACTATGCCCCAGACAGAGTTGTCAGTGCTGACACCAGGCCAGGCCTTGAGATACGGTCTCATGGCCCCTTCCCAGCATGTAGGCCTTCTTTCATAGATCACTGTCAGCTTTCTGAAGAACAGGATGACCCTGTGAATAACAGGGTCATCAATGCCATGACTCTGACGTTGCTTGGGGAAAACTGTTTTGTCTTGGGTTGCTTGCTCTGCAAAAACAGGATGTGGTTAATGGGCTTAAAAGTGGTCCTGCACAAAGGGTCACTGCTGCTCTCTGGACTCCCTGTGCGGAGAAAGGCAGAGCCATTGCCGGTTGGCCAGCCGGCAGCTAATAAAGGCTCCCTAAATTTTGTCTGGACTCCAGTGGTCGTTCACTCGCCTTCGCTCCACAACAATATTAAGGTAGAAAACAATTGTTACCCAGAATTCAGACTGTGTTAGCTCCTAACTCCTGCACCTTGAAGAAGATATCACTTTACTAGTTATGTATTTCTGTGCTAAGGATTCATTTGATAATGTGATATTGACATGAAGCTGTTTTTGAGAAGATAAAATACAACCCTTAAACTAGATTTGAAATTTAAAATTTTAAGGGGTGAGATCTGAAACCAAGGGATATTGAGAAATCGTTTTAAAAGATAAAACACTGAGTAAGTAACTCAGCAGTAGAAAGAAATGAACAGCCCTGGCCAGTGTGGTTAGAGTGTCTGCCCTTGCACCAAAGAGTTCTGTGTTTGATTCCTGGTTTAGGGCAAGAACCAGGGTTGCAGGTTCGATCACGGCCAGATACCAACTAATGGCTGTGTCTCTCACATGTCCATGTTCTCTCTTTCTCTCTTTCTCCCTCTCCTTTCTCCCTCCCCCTTCCACTCTCTCTATAAAAAAAAAAAAAAAAAAAAATCAATGGAAAAATATCCTCTGGTGAGGATTAACAAAAAAAGAAAAAAAGACACAAACAACCAATCCACACAAACATTAGCTGAGTAAAAGAAACCAGACACAAAAGGGTGCAAGAGCAGGTCAGTGGTTGCCTGAGGCCCAGGGTCGGGGTGGGAGGGGGTTGGCTGAGAAAGGACAAAAGAAAGCTTTTGGGGTGATAGGAATAGTCTAGAGCTCAGTTTCAGGTGTGCAACCTAATGATTAGACATTTATTTAACTTATGAATATAACATTGTATGTCAATTGCAATTGAAAACAATTTTTAATTTAAAAAAAATAAAAATAAAGCCCTGACAGGTTTGGCTCAGTTGTTAGAACGTAGGCCTGTGGACTGAAGGGTCTAGAGCAGTGATGGCGAACCTATGACACGCGTGTCAGCACTGACACGCGTAGCTATTTCTGATGACACGCGGCCACTGAGGCGGCCGCATGCCGAGGATGAAACATTTGCTGCTCCTGAGGATGAAACATTTGCGAAATAATGTTTTTTCCTCAAAGTGACACACTACCTGAGTTACGCTCAGTTTTTTGGCGAAGTTTGACACACCAAGCTCAAAAGGTTGCCCATCACTGGTCTAGAGTTAGATTTCCAGACAAGGGCACGTACCTCAGTTGTAGGTTCATTCCCAGACCCTGTCAGGTCAACCAATGGATGTGACTCGCTCACATCAATGTTTCTCTCACTCTCCTCTTCCTCTAACTCCCTTCCCCTCTCTCCAAAATATCAATGAGGAAAAATATCCTTGGGTGAGGATAAATAAATACATTCAAGTCTCAATAAAACAAACAAAACCTCCACACATGTGAGTTTATTGCATGTAGAAAAGATTTACCTCATATTCTTTTAAAATTTTTATTTATTGATTCATTTTATAGAGAGAGGAAGTGAGAGAGAAAAACATTTATTTGTTGTTCCATTTATTTATGCATTCATTGGTTGATTCTTGCATGGGCCCTGAGCAGAAATCAAACCCACAACCTTGGTGGGTTGGGACGATGCTCTAACCAACTCAGCTACAAAGCACTTTCTTTTGTTTTATAATGAATTCTTTGCACGCGCGCGAGCACACACACACACACACACACACACACACACAATCAGGAGAGGGCACATAAAAATGGTGGATTTCTAACTTAAGACTGTTAAGTTTTAAGGGAGGTTCAGGGAGCAGAGTGGACCCAGTGGCGTGCCCTCTGCAGTCTTTAATAGGAGGAGCACCTAGATCTATGGATTGTAAGGCAGGTTTCGAAATTAATTTACTCCACAAATGTTTGTTGAAAAACTTCTACGTGTAAGACCTCACACATCACTAGAGAGACACTGATCATGGTTAAGGCAATTGGAAAAGTGAAACAGATCAGAAGTGTTGTAAGGATGAAAATTAATGGAATGAGGGTGCTGGGGGACATTGGGAGATATGGATGACTTGACAGTGACTGATAACAATGATATAAAACCCAACAAGAACAGGTATTTCATGGGGGAACCCTATTTACTTGGTGGTTATCTCCCTGGGTGGATGCATGAACTGATGAATAAGAATTTTATGAAGATAAATGCGAGAATAAAGTGATGGCTCCTTCCCTCCTCTCTAGGTCCACCCTCTCCGGCCCATCTCACAGTCCCAAAGGTCTTCGTCAGATGTTTGGTCTGGGCAGTAATGGAAGTCAAGTTATAGTCTGAAGGAAAAGATTTGGCATCATCAGATCATGAGAACAGGTTTAAAAAATGTATTTTAGAACTCGACAACCTGGACCCAAATTCTGCTCCTCCACTTAGGCATGTAATTTCTGTAGGTTATGAAAAACTCAGATCCTCAGTTTTCTCATCTGGGAAATGTGGATCATAAAAGGGCTCTCCTAACCAAAGCTCTATTTTCCTGGGAGTTATTATGAAAACTCAGAGAAAGGAGGAAGAAGTCCCATGAAAGGCATATAGGCCTTGAACACTAGCATGTGAACGCATATGTTAAATTCATGGGAAACTTAAAAATTCCATCAACTGTCAGACTACATTGCTGGAGAATTCTCTCTTTCTACAAAGAAAATGTTGGGTAACTTTTCACACTGTGATCATCATCAGCTGGGACTTAGTAGCTGGAACACCACCCATTGTCTACCCCATCCCCTGGGGTACACATCACTGCTCCCCTTTCGGTTTCCAGCACTTGGTGTCTTCTGAAGAGACCTGTAAACTCTAGAGGCTGAGGGACTGGTTTCTCTGGACAGACCCCAGTCGTCTTTGGTAGCGAGGCCTGCAGCTGGCCTTCCTCTCCTCACAGGAGGACAGCTGACTGAGCTCTACCTGTCAGGTGCGCAGGTGCACCAGCAGGGGGCCTGTCCCTTCCCTCTGTGCAGCCTGAAGTTGAGCCCAAGTTTGATGAGATGAATTCCAGTGAGGCTCACAGTCCCCTTACTGGAAGGTCAGAATTCAGATGAACATCAAGTTGCTGACCTTGTAGTTAGAACTTTGCATTTGGTCACTATTATCTGACTGTACCAGATACTTTTACCTGCTGTCATGTTTCTTAAGGGAGATTGTCCCCATTTCACAGATAAAACCACCGAGGCTCAGAGAAGTGCGGAAGTGGCCATGATGAGAAATGAGAATTAATCCCTAAAACATAAGCTTTTCCCATGACACTGGTAAGTTGAGGCAGACGCTTTATCGGGTCTGTGCCTCAGCCTATGAGGAACAAGATAAGCCAGAGAGATCACGCCTACCCTCACCCCCATCACAGGCGCCTCCTCACCTTCTCCATTTGAGTCCAGTAGTCCAGGACATCACTTGCAAAGTTAAATTTCTCAGGTGTATCATGGTCATTCCATCGCGGGGCGCCAGTTGCTGATACAGACTGGGAGCGCAAGTGCCAAGGGGCAGGCTGGAAGGCGTGGCAGAATTTGTGGGTGCCCCAAAGGACCCGGAGCCTCATCAGCCACTGCATGTCGGAGCAGTCCTCAGGAAGCAGGCACGGACTTCTCAGTCACCACCTGCTTCGGGAAGAGATGGCTAATAGGTCAGTCGTGGAGCAGGACTTTCCTCCACAAGATGAGGCACATTTCTGGTTCATGGCTGGAGTTTGGTTTCAGCTGACCAGTATTTGGAGGCACAACTTAGTGACTTAAGATTTAGGATTTCTCTTCCCAGCTCAGGAACCACAGGCAGAGAGGGATTATAGCTACTGGATGAGATTGGTACACCTTCCTGAGGGTCTTCTCCTTCTCTCTCACCCCCTGGGAGTTCAGCTCAGGTTGGCAGCCATGGGACCAGCCCCTTTGCGGGAAACTCACCACTTGAAAGTCCTGTTCTCCATGCTAGCCTGGCTCTAACTCCTCTCTTCCTGCCGAGCCCAACTGTGCTGTTCTCATGGGAGCTGTTATATTTTTAGATGATTCCCTGTCCAAAGTTCATTGGTCCATGGTTGAGCAATCATTCCTTGCGATTTTTTAATCCAGACTGAGCTGCCCACAATCCCTTTCTCAAATATGTGTGTGTGCTTGTTACCGAAGGGTGTAAAGGCACTCTGTCTCCGGGGGAGGCCACAAAGTGCGCCTCTGAGAACCTGTCGGTGGTTATGATTCCTGTCATGTGAGATGACTGTTCTGCAGGAGAGAAGAAAACTCATGTGCAGAGACGGGACTGAGGGGCTGAGAGGACCTGGAACACCTTCCAGTTGCTGGTCCATAGTGCTCCTCAGTCCCCTCGGCATCTCCCCTCCTTTCTTGTTAATACCCTGTCCTGGATTCTGTAAGCCAAGCAGTTTTCCTGCCTGAGATCAGGTTTCAGTCACTTGAGACTGTGGACGAAAGGGGCCACATGCTGACCTGCCAAGCTCAGGGGAGGCCTGCATGGCAGTCTTGCAAACTCGGAGACCTAAAGTCACCACAAAGGATGGTCTGAAATTAAACTTCAACTAAAAGCAGTTATGGTGGGCAGTTATGTCTTAGGCCAGTATCTTCACTGACAAGGTCAACCTTTATCTTCACTGAGCTTATCTGTCTTTTTGCATCTATGATAACATACCCTTGAAATGTCTGGGTAACTTGTAACTTCCCTTTTTCTGGAGTCCCTGGGGCACAACCAAATGTGGTGGGTGCCAGGACAGATACCACAAATTCCTTCATTATCATGTTAATTGTTCCTGTACCCACCTAAGTATGTGTCCATCATTTTACTTTTTATCCAAACCCAGGGGTTTCCCCCACTTTGCTTTATTCCATCTCCTGAATCTATCACCAATTAATTTCATGTAACCCACCTATGTCCCTCCTTTGATGGCAATGTATAAATACAAATATAACCCACCATTCTCTGGAGCATTATCTCAATTCGTTGAGGTTCTGTTTCCTGGCATATATGGACAGTATGGCTCAAATAAACTCACAAAAATTTTTTATAGGTTTAAATGTTGTTGTTTTTTACATTAACAAGACTATGAGGATATTGACAAATATACACAACCATACTCGGGACTGATGAGGCTAATACCACAGCACCTTCCCTCCTGGACTGGGTTCTAGCCTCAGGACCCTCCCAGGACAGTGACAGGGCAGCTATTATCAGAGTTGACCCATGAAACTTCTTTGCCACTCCAGGTCCCAACAAATGCCCTTAAAATGGGAGTGAAAGGGGCAGAAATAGAATGTTGGGAAACCAGCTAGTATTGTAGGAAATATTAATCCTGCTCTGTTAACCGTGATTGTTTCATTCTGATTAAAGAAGGCACATTCTGACCTGGCTGGCAGTGCACTCAGGACCTGGGAGCTCACCTGGAAATGCAGCCTGCCCTCCCCATTTGGAGCTGCCTATTATCATGGAAAGATTAACTTTGCTGCAGAAACCAGAGGCGCCAGCCAGCCTTTTTGCATACCTGCAGGCCTTTGCAAATCTCCAGCCTGCTTACCTGTTAACGAACTTTTGGCCCACCCTTTGGCTATTTCCCCCATAATCCCAGCCCTTGCACCTCACTAAACCCTTTGAAGATCCCCAGCCTTTTTGCATATCTGTCAACTGCCCATTTGCCCTTTTGCCTACTTTCCTTTGTACTTCTACTGATATAAACAGTTGGCTTATGGTGGGGGGCAGAGCAGATTTTTGTGGACAACCTGCTGCTCTCCCATATTGCCGGAAATCTATATATATAAAAGGCTAATATGCAAAGTGTTCCCTCGGGAGTTTGACCAGGAGACCTGGAGTTCAATCGCTTGCTATGAGGTATGCTGGCTACAAGGGGGCGGCGCTGAACATGGCAGGCAACCAGTGGCATCGGAGGTGGCAGGGCGCTGAGAGAGCAAGGGGAGGAGGAGGCAGGGAGGTGGGGAGGTGGGAAGGCAGGGAACCTGATTGGCCCTCATCCCCAGCCAGGCCTAGGGATTCTACTCGTGCACAGATTTTGTGCACCGGGCCTTTAGTATTGGAATAAATGCTCATATGTGATTCAAGCCTGTCTCTGCTTAATTGGCTTGAGTAGTGACAGGCAGCATGGACCCATTGTTTGTCCAGTTACAGAATCAAAACCCTGTTTTCTTAGGTTCCTTCTTGAAGTTTGAGGGTAAAAAGTGGCTTAAGCTAGAATTATCTTTCCATGAGAATGTTGACTAAGGGAAGGTGGCCTCACAAATAGCTTGGAGGTTCAAGCACATCATCACTGCAAACAGGGAAGCCCCCTCACCTGGTTTCAGCAGTTAGATGCTGCTGCTTGACCACAGACCCCCAGAATAGACCAATAAAACTTGACTCAGCTTACTTTCAGGTCCTTTTTAAAAAAAAAATGTTTTATTGATTTCTGAGAGGAAGGGAGAGGGAGAGAGGGATAGAAACATCAATGATGAGAGAGAATCACTGATCGGCTACCTCCTGCACGCCCCCTACTGGGTATCCAGCCCACAACCCAGGAATGAAACTGTGACCTCCTGCTTCACAGGTCGATGCTCAACCACTGAGCCACGCTGGCTGGGCTCAGGTCCTTTTGACCCATAATAACCTAACCCCAATTAATTTTGATGCTGCCCCCAGAACCCTGCTCTGCATTCCCAGTAGGAAAACCATAGCTAAATATGTCATTGGATTACTGTCTGCAGAAAAGAGCACAGACATATGAGAAGTTCACCCCTTAGAGTTTGCTTGTCAGCATGGTCCTTAGGCCACAGGAACTACAATAAGCCCCTTCCTTTTTAGTGCCTGACAACTAACAGCACCATCTTTTGTTTTGTGGAGCACCTTTGGAAGAAAGGCCCTGAGGTATCAGCTGATCCAGACCTGGCCCTCAAACACATTTCCTTTGGAGAAAAAATTATCTGCTCCATTTGTTGGTGTTTTCATTTGTTTGTTTGTTTGTTGTTAATCCTCACCTGAGGATATTTTTCCCATTGATTTTTAGAGAGAGAGGAAGGGAAGGAGAGAGACAGGGAAAGAGAAACATCGATGTGAGAGACACCTTGATTGGTTGCCTCTCCCTTCCCCCCCTCCCCTAGCTCCCACCAACCCTTCAGTCTGACAGCTGATGCTCTAACCACTGAGAAAATGGATTAGGGATGTTCTCCACCTTTGCAGGGTTCCCACCACTCCTTATTTTGCCACACACCCCTGTTTTTCCACTTACTGTTCAGCCTCTGTGGACATTTGAGCTTAAAAACCCTGATCTAAGCCAACACCCCAAGAGGAATTTCTCCAGGTTGCAAGGCAAGTTTAGGAGCAGAGCTGGTCCGAGAAGCCCATTTCCCCTGCTGTTATTTCCAACATGTACCTCCCTCCACCAGCACCAACTGGTTTAGAGCAAGAATATCAGACTCCGTTGTTATTTTCATACACAGGACCTCAGAAGATCCCTTAAACTATCCAAGGACAGCTCAAAAAAGACCTCTTAAACCAAAGGGAGTGAAATAACAAAGAAATTAATTAATCCTCAGAATCAGACTATATTCGAAGGAAGAATCTTTATATATATATTATTGATTTTTTTACAGAGAGGAAAGAAGAGGGATAGTTAGAAACATCGATCAGCTGCCTCCTGCACACCCCTTCCTAGAGATGTGCCCGCAACCAAGGTACACGCCCTTGACTGGAATCGAACCAGGGACCCTGGGACCCTTCAGTCCGCAAGCTGGGGCTTTATCCACTGAGCCAAACCGGTTAGGGCAGAATCTTTTGTTGTTGTTGTTAGTCCTCACCTAAGGAGACCTTTTCTATTTAGTTATTTATTTAGTTAGTTAATCCTCACCTGAGGATATTTTTCCATTGCTTTTCAAAGAGAGTGGAAAGAGGGGAGGGGGAGGGGAGAGACAGGGGGGGGAGAGAGAGAGAGAGAGAGAGAGAGAGAGAAACACTAATATGAGAGACACACATGGATTGGTTGCCTTCCGCATGCACCTGGGGCACAGGATGGAACCTGCAACCGAGGTACATGCCCTGACCAGGAATTAAACCCGGGACCCTTCCATGTGCAGGCCAATGCTCTAACCACTGAAAATACACCAGCCAGGTCTGGAGGAAGAATCTTTAAAGAGATAATTAAGTTAAAATGAAGTCACTAGGTGGACCCTAATCCAATATAACTGACGTCCTTTTAAGAAGAGATCGGGACTCAGACACATAGAGGGAGAATGTGGTGTGAACATGAAGACGGACAACTTCGAGCCCAGAGCTAAGCCCAAGAAGAGACCCCCTGTTGACACCTTGATCTCAGACTTCTTGCCTCCTGAGCTGTGAGAGGTAAATTCCTGAGGTTTACGCCCCCAGACTGTGGTTCTTTGTAACAGCAGACCTAGCTATCCAATACACCTCTCTTAATCAAACAACAAAGAACTTACGTAGGCATTACTTATCCTATAAATGTGTTTGAAATTCTGTTTAATCTTCATCATGGGAGAGGGCCAAGTGTCACAAGCACCCAGCTGGGAGGACTGTGGGAGCTGACAGCGTGCTCTTAGGATAAGGTGACCAGACGTCCCGCTTTTGGCGGGACAGTCCCAATTTTTAACAATTTGTCCCAGTCCCGCGGCGTTTTTAAAAAGTCCCGATTTTTGGAAAGAATGCACGACAAGCTAGGGAACGGCCAGAGAACGGGAAGGGAACGGGAAGGGAATATACGGTTTTCGGGGGCCATGCGGCTATTTAGCCAGGATATGAGTTTTATATTATTTTTGTTAATTTTATAATGTTAAACTTTAATAATAACAAATAATTGTTGAGAACTGATTATCGAGAACTGCTTATCAAAGTTCGCATTGTTGATCAGTTGTTGGAATTCGACCACCATTGTTTGGACTTAATGAACAATGGCATTTTTTGGGATTGGCAACGATGAAAACATTTTGTAACTGTCTCTCAGACGATACACATCGTACTGCGTGCTAGTAAGCTAGTTAAACAAGTGATGTCATTACAAACCAGCTATTCAGATAATTTAGGTAATTTATTTATTTATTTATTTCATAAATACATAAATTTTCTTGAATTTAGCAGACAGTACTCGTATTATAGTGGCGGCAAAAAGTCTAGCGCCAGCCTTGAAAGTGACACTTACGACTTACGTTATGGCAAATTCAGAGGAAAAATAATACAAGTTAATATTGTTATTATTTAGAAAGAAATATAGGATTAAAATAATTTTTAAAATATAGTTACTTTATAACAATCAAATTAATTTAATTTATAAACTAACAATAAAATATGTTCATGTAATTATGTACCTACTTACTGTGTTTTTAAGCAATATGTATATAATAATTTATAATATAATTTTAAATTATTTTTTTTAGATTTTTAAAATAATGAGTAAGAAAAGAGGATGCAAACTCAACAATGATCTAAGAAGTGAATTTCCTTTTATTAAAAAAAACAAAAGCAATTACAATATAGACCAAATTTTTAATCAAGAACCACCCCACCACCCCCCCCACCCCACCCCGCCCCGGGCCGAAACCTGTTTGGCTCAGTGGATAGAGCGTTGGCCTGCGGACTCAAGGGTCCCAGGTTCGATTCCGGTCAAGGGCATGTACCTTGGTTATGGGCACATCCCCAGTAGGGTGTGTGCAAGAGGCAGCTGATCGATGTTTCTCTCTCATCTATGTTTCTAACTCTCTATCCCTCTCTCTTCCTCTCTGTAAAAAATCAATAAAATATATTTTAAAAGAAAGAAAGAACCCCCCCACCACCACCACCGTCAATGGTGTCCCACTTTACCAATGTTAAAATCTGGTCACCTTACCTTAGGAGCCAAGTGACACAGGTTCAAATGCCAGCCCCTCACTCCTCACCTACACAGCTTTGGACAATTTTCTTAACCTCCCTCCAAAATATGGAAATATTAGCAACACCTGGAGTAGTGAATGAATGACATCCCGTGTGAAGCATGTGAGCACAGACGCAGCACAGATGAATAATCCAGGTCTGGGGGTTTCTGCTAACAAACACTCTCTCTGGGGAAACTCATTGAACAATCAGGCTTCAAAAAAGATGGCTGCTTGAGCTTTGGAATTAACGTCTAATGAGAAGGATCAGGGGTACACTGCTGAGCAGAAACCACAGCGTCCAGCTTTAGCATTAATACATTAAGAAGGCTAAACATGGGGATATCTATACTTACCTGTCTATCTCTATCTTCATGTATAACTGTCTTTATAACTGTCAATTTCTATATCTATAATTATGCCAACATATGCTGTCACTATCTGTAGCTATAACTTTATCATATCTATACCTATAACTACATCAATAGCTGTGTTTATGTCTATATCCATATTGATATTGATATATCTCACTATATATTACCACAGTGATATCTATAACTACATGTATATCTGTGTCTATAACTATGTATATGTATATGTATATGTATATGTATATGTATATGTATATGTATACACTGGAGGCCTGGTGCACAGATTCATGCACTGGTGGGGTCCCTTGACCTGGCCTGTAGGGATCTGGCTGAAACCGGCAGTCCAACATCCTCCAAGGGATGTAGTAGTACGCGAAGTGGCAGGCAGCTGGGGAGGAGCCCGAGCCCCGGCGGGGCGCTGCCGCTCCCGCTCCCGCTCATCCCAGCCCTGCTGCACCTGCTGCCACTGCCTCTCCTTAGGCCCCCTCCGCCTAGGGTAATACCAGCGCCCCATGAACGAGAAGCAGCTGCAGGCTCACGCCCAGTCAGTCCCAATGCTGTTCCCATCCCAATCCCATCCTGGTCTGGATGGGGGAGGGGCACCCAGGGGTGTCCATGGGAGAGGCTTGCGCTGCTGCAGCTGCACTCACCAGCTGTGAGCCCAGTGCCTGATGACCATAAGTCAGAGGAGCAGTGGTCCCATAGGGGGCAGCTCCTGCGTTGAGCATCTGCCACCAGATGGTCAGTGCATGTCATAGCGACTGGTTGAACGGATGAACGGTCACTTAGGCTTTTATATATATAGATATTCCTCACAATGCCTGACATTGGAATGCAACAATGATTTTCCCTGTTGCCATAATTTGGAAAACTAAAAGATGAAAATTGGGGAGTGAAGATACAGTGTGCCTACAAAATGTCTGAATTACAGATAAATATATTTTTCATTCATCAAATATTTACTGTGCCACATATGGTTTTAGATACCATCAGATATTATTTAGGCTGCAAGCGTTCATACCCTCCTGGGCTTTATCATCTAAGGCAGTGATTTTCAACCTGTGTACCACAAGAATTTTTAAAACATGCAATACCTGACTATTTAGTCAGGAGCACTGACCTCTTTTCCCTTAGAATGTCAATTTTAAAAAATGACAACGGCCAACACAATAATAGCCAACTAGTGTGGATGAATAAAAATAATATCTATTTTTGGTCAGAGTGGCAAAAAATAGAACATATTTTTTTGGTGTGCCACAGAGTGTGGGGAAGCACAGGACTTGGTTGGAAAGTCTGTAAGGAGGATTCTCCGAAAGGTTGGAGGCCTCTAGGGGGACCTTGCCAAAGGCGGCAGACTCTGCCTTGACTTTTCCAAACAAGGGTGTTTTGCTGGAATCTTTATGTTTATTCTTTAGATGCCCTTACTTAAAGGACACTACACACGCATGTGTCTCCTCAAGGATATTTACCCTGCTGATACTATCTAATAGTTAATTTTAGTTCAAGCTGCTGTTACAATAAAAGCCTAAGGAGGCAGGCGAATGGGGCTGTGGTTCCTTTAGCCAGGCAGCCCCTTAGCCTTCTCTTTCACAGCAAATCATGTGTCAGAGAAATCATTCATCAAGGTCTGCTGGTCAGCCCCGGCAACAGAGTTATAGTAATTAGTTTATGTGTGCCATGGGATAAAAATGATTGAAAATTACTGATCTCAGCACATCCTACAAAATAGTTTTAAAGAACAATCGTGTGAGTCCCACTGACATGGCTCAGTGGTTGAGTGTTGATCAGGAGGTTGAGGTTCAATTCCTGGTCAGAGCACATGCCCAGGTTGTGGGCTTGCTCCCCAGTGTGGGGTGTGCAGTAGGCAGCCGATCAATGATTTTTTCTCATCATTGATGTTTCTATCTCTCTCTCCCTCTCCCTTCATCTCTGAAATCAATTAATCCTATATAATAAAAGCCTAATATGCAAATCAACTGAACAGCAGAACAACCAGTCACTATGATGCTCACTGACCACTAGGGGTCATCTCCTACTACATCCCTTGGGGGATGTTGGACTGCCGGTTTCAGCCAGATCTCTGCAGGCCAGGTTGAGGGACCCCACCAGTGCATGAATCCGTGCACCAGGCCTCCAGCTGTCCCCTGGTGGTCAGTGCACTCCCAGAGGGGAAGTGTGCTCAGTCAGAAGCCAGGCTGGTGAGGGCAGCAGCGGTGGCGGGAGCCTTACCGCCTCCGATGCAGGTGGGCGGTAAGGAGCGAGCGGTCCTGGACTTGTGAGAGCCCCGGACTGCGAGACGGCACAGGCCAGGCTGAGGAACGCTCCCCCCAGTGCATGAATCTCATGCACTGGGCCTCTAGTATAATATATAACATATGATATATGATATACAATATACAATATATGATATATAACATATGATATATAATATGTAACATGTGATACATGATATGTGATGCCTAATACATAATACATGATATAAATATATAATATATAATATATAATATATAACACATAACACATAACATATAGCATATAACATCCTACCTAATAATAGACAAATATGCAAATTGACCATACCTCCGACACACCCACAAGCCACGCCCGCCATCCAATCAGAGCGAGTATGCAAATTAACCCAACCAAGATGGCTACAACCACAGAGAGCAAGGTTTCCTAGGTAACAGAGGAAGCCAAGCTTTCTGCCTGCCCTTGCCAGGCCTAAGCCTCCACTCAAGCTACAAAGTTTCAATTATAGAAGGTAAACAAATTCAAACAGAAATGGCGGCAGAGGGGCATGCAGGAGGTAGCCGATCAATGATTCTCTCTCATCCTTGATGTTTCTATCTCTCCTTTTCCCTTCCTCTCTGAAATCAATAAAGAAATATATTTTTTTTAAAATGGCGGCAGAATGGAGCTTGAGAGAGCAGGCCAGGGTTGCCCCGGCAACAGGGGAAGCAAAGCTTTCCCCACACCCTGGCCAGGCCCAGGCCTCCGCTTAAGGCTACAAAGTTTCAATTATAACCCCAACAGAAATGGCTGCCAGCCGCGGAGGGAGCTCCAGGATTGACTCCGCTCCAGGCTACAAAGTTTCAATTGTAGAAGGTAAATAAATTCCAGATACCAGGGCCTCCACTTGGGTTGCCAGGGGGGGTGGCTGGCCTGCAAACCACCACAGGCCCCTCACTCAGGCTGCCCCATGCCCCAAGGGAACCCCATCCTGATCAGGGACACCCTTCAGGGCAAACCAGCTGGCCCCCACCCCTGTACCAGGCCTCTATCCTATCTAATAAAAGAGTAATATGCAGATTGATCATCACTGCAACACACAATATAACTGCCCTCATGTGGTCAAAAATCCTGCCCCCATGTGGACACAAGATGGCCACCACAAGATGGCCAACAGGAGAGGGCAGTTGGGAGGCACCCTGCCTGCAAGGGAGGGCAGTTGAGAGGGACCAGGCCTGCAAGGGAGGGCTGTTGGAGGTGATCAACCCTGCAGGGGAGGGCAGTTAGGGGTGACCAGGCCAGCAGAGGAGGGAAGTTGGGGGCAAACAGGCTGGCAGCAGAGTGGTTAGGGGGTGATCAGGCTGGCAGGCAGAAGCGGTTAGGGGCAATCAGGAAGGCAGGCAGGCAAGCAGTTGGGAGCCAGCAGTCCTGGATTGTGAGAGGGATGTCCGACTGCCCGTTTAAACAGGCAGTCGGACATCTCTCGAGGGGTCCCAGATTGGAGAGGTTACAGGCTGGGCTGAGGGACAACCCCCCTCCGTGCATGAAATTCATGCACCGGGCCTCTAGTATAATATATAATATATAATGTGTAATATATAATATATAATATATAATACAATCATTTGAAATACTTTAAGTTCAGTTTGGCACTGGCTTTTGAGAGGTGGCTCGGCCCACTGCACTATGCTCAGGCCCACAGTGCCTTGAGATCCAGCAACAGAGCTCTGATTTCACCAGGCTTTAGCCTGAAAAAACTATTTATTTTATCAGATAACAGACTTAGTGTGTCCCAGGGGATCTTAGAGTTACACAGCCAGGTTTGGTTCCACTGCCTACCAACTGAGTGATTTTGGCCACTATTTGTGTCTCTGAACTTGAAGGCACAGTACCAATACCTACCACCCAGCTGCCCACAGGATTAGTAAGATAATCTACAAAAATCTCTTTGCCAGTGACAATCCGAGTGCAATAGACACTGTGTCTAATAAGGGTAAGGGCTCAATAAATATTGAGGTGCCCTGTAGCACCCAGCAATTTCTAAAGCTCAACCCCCTGTTAGGTATGAACATTTTTTAGAAAATGAAAGCCATGCCCTTTATATAATGTGAACCCACTACTGCATAGTGGAATCTTTTCCAAGTATTCGCCTTCTGGGTCTTTTTTATTCCACTCTGCACCCTCCACCCCATGCACAGCTGTCTAACATTACATTGATCACCTGCTATGTGCCAGCCACTGTGCTAGGCACAGCCTATGCATATCCCCATGGATCCCCTACTCAATATCACCACCTTCATTTTACAGTTAAGGAAATGAAGTATCAGAGAGGTTAGGACACTTACCAAAGACCAGCCAACCTACAGTCAGACTTGCAGATTTTCAATTCCAGACTCTGTATATACTTACTGGCCCAGACACACACATACAGAGAGAGAGAGAGAGGGAGGGAGGGAGAAGCTGCCATTCACCTCTCATTTGCCTCCGTCTTACCTGGAACTGGGGATTGTCTAGGAGACAGTTGGGTCAGCTCTCGGATTGTCACAGAAAAGTGAAGTTTGACTATGTAGTCCTCTCTGGTCAGCAGTTTCCAGGGGTGTGTACATAACCAAATAGCTCCTGGCCACACATGGGGTGGAAAACTTGGCAGGTATTGGATGATTCAGAAGGATGAAGCTACCAGGTAGGACAGGGCCGAGGGCAATCTTAGGCCTGCATGGAGACACATCGTCAGAAAGACAAACCGTACAGGTGGGAGCGGGGGGGAGGGGGTCAATGGGCAGAAAGGGAGGGACATCTGTAATACTTTCAACAATAAAGAGAAAAGAAAAACAAACCATATGAAGTCACCTCCAATTCTTGTGGGATGACGTGCAGCGTGAATGAACAAAGTCAAATGCCGCTCTCTCACTGTTCTCTGTGGCTCACTGGCTCCCCTTTCCCAGCCCTGTCCCTCCAATGTTCACATTTATTTTTATATTTTATTGATTTTTTACAGAGAGGAAGGGAGAGGGAATAGAAAGCTAGAAACATCGATGAGAGAGAAACATCGACCAGCTGCCTCCTGCACACCCCCCACCGGGGATGTGCCCACAACCAATGTACATGCCCTTGACCGGAATCGAATCTGGGACCCCTCAGTCCGCAGACCGACGCTCTATCCATTGCGCCAAACCGGTTTCAGCCAATGTTCACATTTAAATGAGACGCAAAAGGCAGTGTTGCTCAGTAGTTAAAGCCAGTGCTCTGGAGGCAGAAAGGTTTAAGTTGAAGCCTCAGGTCTGCCATTTATCATTTCTTTGACCTTCACTGATCTCCTTTCTCTAAGCTTTGGTTTCCTTATTCATAAAGTGGGGGTGACAACAGTGACACCTAATCTCCTATGTGTATTTGTATTGATGAGAAAGAAAGAGAGAGAGAGATTTGTTGTTTCATTTATTTATGCATTTATTGAGTGCTTCTTGTATGTGCCCAGACCAGGAATCAAACCCACAACCTTGGTGTATCTGGATGACACTGTAACCAACTGAGCCACCCAGCCAGGGTATGGTTGTTTTGTTGTGGTTCTGATTAGATGCAATAATTTGTGGAAGCATATAGCACAGTGCTTGGCATAATTAACGTTGGTTGTTTGTATTAGTTTGTGATTTAAAGTATAACGTTGTTGTACTAGCAAAATGCAGGGTCTTTGGAATCTCAAACTCTTGAGCTGAAATTCTGGCTCAGCCACTTATAAGATGGCCCAGGTGCAGGCCATTTGCTATTCTAACCTTGGTCTTCTGGTCTGAAAAAGGGAGGTGTGGGGGTTGCTGCTCAGATGTGTCCCCTGGGCTCTCTGAAAGGACTGCATGAAGTAATGCCTGGGAAGCACCTGGCTTAGGCATGCACATGTGGGTGGTATTGTCACAGGTAGTGGCTTGAACTGTTAATTTTCTACTAGAGCCATTTGGGGGTGTTGTTGGGGAGTAGTGCATCTCCACTATTCTGGCCCAACTTTCCTATGACATTTTACCTCCCAACCTCCATTGAACAAGGAGAGAAATACCACTGCTCAAAGTCACCACCAAAGATTGCTGGAAACACCTAGAACAGTGATGGCGAACCTATGACACGCGTGTCAGTACCAGATAAAGACACCACAAGGAAAGAGAATTACAGGCTAATATCCCTGATGAACATAGATGCTAAAATCCTCAACAAAATTCTAGCAAATTGGATCCAGCATTACATTAGAAAGATCAGACACCCTGACCAAGTGGGATTTATTCTGGTGATACAAGGATGGTACAATATCCGCAAATCAGTAAACATTATACATCACATAAACAAATTGCAAGACAAAAATCACATAATCATATCAATTGATGCAGAAAAAGCATTTGACAAAATACAACACCCTTTATTGATAAAAACTCTCAGCAAAGTGGGAATAGAGGGATCATACCTCAACATAATAAAAGCCTTATGTGACAAACCTATAGGCCAGTGGTCGGCAAACTCATTAGTCAACAGAGCCAAATATCAACAGTACAATGATTGAAATTTCTTTTGAGAGCCAAATTTTTTAAACTTAAACTTCTTCTAATGCCACTTCTTCAAAATAGACTCACCCAGGCTGTGGTATTTTGTGGAACAGCCACACTCAAGGGGCCAAAGAGCCGCATGTGGCTCGCGAGCCACAGTTTGCCGACCATGGCTATAGCCAACATCAAACTCAAATGACAAATACTAAAATCATTTCCCAGGAACATGACAGGGATGCCCACTTTCAACATTCCTGTTCAACATAGTATTGGAAGTGCCAGCCATAGCAATCAGACAAGAAGAAATAAAAGGTATCCAAATTGGAAAGAAGAAGTAAAAGCAGATGACATGATATTGTACATAGAAAACTCTAAAGACTCCATCAAAAAACTATTATACCTAGTAAATGAATTCAGCAATGTAGCAGGATACAAAATTAACATCCAGAAACCTATGACATTGTTATATCTGATAAAAACTGAACTTACAGAAAGAGTAACTAAAAAAAAAATCCCATTTATCATTGCAACAAAAATTTAAGATAACTAGGAATAAACTTAACTAAGGAGGCAAAAGACCTGTACTTGGCAAACTACAGGATGTTGAAAAAAAAAAAGAGAGAGATAGAGGAAGATATAAACAAGTGGAAGAATATACCATTTTCATGGATCGGTAGAATCAACATCATTAAACTGTCCATACTACCCAAAGCTATCTATAGAGTCAATGCAATCCCCATTAAGATATCAACGGAATATTTCACAGGCCTTGAACAAACTCTCCAAAAATTCATATGGAATAAATTTAAAAAAAAAAGAGCCCAAATAGCCTCAGCAATCCTGAGGAAGAAGAACAAAGTTGGAGGGATCACAATACCAAATATCAAGCTGTATTACAAAGCCACTGTTTTTAAAACTGCCTGGTACTGGCACAAGAACAGACATATAGTCCAATGGAACTGAATAGAGAACCCAGAAATTGACCCAAACCACTATGCTCAATTAATAATTGCCAAAGGAGGCAAGAGCATACAATAGAGTCAAGATAGTCCCTTCAATAAATGGTGTTGGGATCATTGGAACAATTCATGCAAGAAAATGAAACTAGACCACCAACTTACACCATACACAAAAATAAACTCAAAATGGATAAAGGACCTAAATGTAAGATGGGAAACCATAAAAATCTTAGAAGAAGAAAAAAAGTTAAAAAAAATCTTAGAAGAATTCATAAGCAGCAAAATATCAAACATTTGTCATAGCAATATCTTTACCGATACAGCTCCTAGGGCAATGGAAACTAAGGAGAAAATAAACAAATGGGACTACATCAAAATAAAAAGCTTCTGCACAGCAAAAGGAACCATCCACAGAACAACAAGAGAGCCCACTGCATGGGAGAACACATTTGCCAATGTTATATCCAATAAGGGTTTAATCTCCAACATTTACAGGAACTCATACAACTTAACAAAAGGAAGATAAACAACCCAATCAAAAAATGGGCAAAGGACCTAAACAGACACTTGTCAAAAGAAGACATACAGAAGGCCAACAGACATATGAAAACCTGCCCAACATCACTGATCATCCAAGAGATGCAAATCAAAATGACAATGAGATACCATCTCACACCTGTCAGAACATCTATCATCAACAAACGACAAGAGCTGGCGAGGATGCAGAGAAAAATGAACCCTCGTGCACTGCTGGTGGGAATGCAGACTGGTACAGCCACTGTGGAGAACAGTATGGAGTTTCCTCAAAAAACTAAAAGTGGAACTGCCATTTGACCCAGTAATCCCACTCCTAGGAATATATCCCAAGAAATCAGAAAGGATGTATGCACCCTTATGTTCATAGAAGCACAATTACAATAGCTAAGATTTGGAAACAGCCTAAGTGCCCATCAGCAGATGAGTGGATTAAAAAACGGTGGTACGTCTACACAATGGAATACTACACTGTTATAAAAAAGAAGGAACTCTTACCATTTGCAACAGCATGGATGGACCTGGAAAGCATTATACTAAGCGAAATAAGCCAGTTGGAGAAAGATAAATATCACATGATCTCACTCATTTGTGGAATATAATGAACAACATAAACTGATGAACAAAAATAGATCCAGAGACAGAGAAGCATCAAACAGACCATCCAACCTCAGATGGAAGGCGTTTGGGGGGTGGAAGTGGGGAGTGGTAACCAAAGGACTTGTATGCATGCATATAAGGATAACCCATGGACACAGACAGTAGGAGGGTGAAGGCATGTGCTGTGGGGTGGAAACAGTCGAGGAGAGGTCAGTGGGGGGAAAAGGCGACATATGTAATACTTTAAACAATAAAGAATTTAAAATTATTTTAAATCTAGGAAACCAGATAGCAAGCCTAGCAAAAGCACCCCTTTTCATAAATCAGTGTGGGCAGGACAAGGAGTTGGTGTTTTTCTGAGCCTCTCAATGATCCAACATGACATTCCAGTGGCCTATTGAACAGTCTCCAAGGAGGTAATCTCCAAGGTGGTGGTATTTTACTGTATATCTTTTGGAAACAAAAAAGTCTATCAAAAGTATATGGTTCTGCTGAAACCGGTTTGGCTCAGTGGATAGAGCATCGGCCTGCGGACTGAAGGGTCCCAGGTTCGATTCCGGTCAAGGGCATGTACCTTGGTTGCAGGCACATCCCCAGTAGGGGGTGTGCAAGAGGCAGCTGATCGATGTTTCTCTCTCATCGGTGTTTCTAACTCTCTATCCCTCTCTCTTCCTCTCTGTAAAAAATCAATAAAATATTTTTTTTTAAAAAAGTATATGGTTCTGCCCTAGCCAGTTGCTCAGTGGTTAGAGCATCAGTCCAAAGACTGTAAGGTCTCGGGTTCAATTCGGGGCAAGGGCACATACCTAGGTTGCGGGCTCGATCCCAGCCACAGTCAGGGTGTGTGCAAGAGGCAACCAATCTATATGTCTCTCTCACATCCATATTTCTCCCTTCTACAGTCTCTAAAATCCATGGGAAAATTTCCCCAAGTGAGGATTAACAACAACAACAAAAAAAGCAGATGGTTCTTATTCCACCCCCTATATTTTCTATTCCTAAAAATAGAAAGAATTGCAATCATTTTGATTCTTACCTACCGAATTTTCCATACCACTTGCCACAACCTATCCTATTCTATATTTTTATTAATTATTGTCTGCTTCTCCCTTTCTCCTCCCACAAGAAACTAAAATGTGAGTCCCATGAGGGAGGAAACTTTCTTTGTTAAAGTTGTATTCTCCCCTTTTCTGCAATGGGTTTGCTGCCAAAACACAGGTGTCCTGAAAACCACTACTAAATCAAACCCAAAATGGGAAAGGAAGCTCACATCAACATCGTTGTCATTGGACACGTAGATTCCAGCAAGTCTACCACTACTGGCCGTCTGATCTACAAATGTGGTGGGATCGACAAAAGAACCAGCGAGCAAATTTGAGAAGGAGGCTGCTGAGATGGGGAAGGGCTCCTTCAAGTATGCCTGGATCTTGGATAAACTGAAAGCTGACTGTGAGCGTGGTGTCACCATTGATATCTCCCTGTGGAAATTGGAGACCAGCAAGTATTATGTGACCATCATTGATGCCCCAGGACACAGAGACTTCATCAAAAACATGATTATCCTGGGTCTGGGTGAGGCCGCACCCCTGGGTCCGGGAGAGGCCACGCGCCCCTGGGTCCGGGTGAGGCTGGGACCCGGGCCCGGGTGAGGCCGCACGCCCCCAGATCCAGGTGAGGCCGCGCGCCCCTGGGTCCAGGTGAGGCCACGCGCCCCTGGGTCCGGGTGAGGCCACGCACCCCGGGACCCAGGTGATGCTGGGTCCCAGGTCCAGGTGAGGCCGCGCGCCCCTGAGTCCGGGTGAGGCCACGCCCCTGGGTCCGGGCGAGACCAAACCAGAGGGAGTCGAACCTGCATTACCACCATTTGTCCACCATCCAGAGCTGAAAAGTCAGTGCTGACATGTACACATAAGGAACTGGTGGACATTGAAATTGGGTCTAAAAGAACTGTTGGTCCAGAAAGAAACTCACTACATACTGATTCATTTGCCTGTCAGCATAACTATTATTGTTCATCTCACATTCAGTTCTTATAAGTATATTTCTAGTAACACATGATCTCACTCATCTAGGGGAAATGATGAACAACATAGACTGATGAACAAGAACAGACCCAGAAACAAGGAGGCATAGATCGGACTGTCGGGCCTCAGAGGGAGGGTAGGGGAGGGTGGGAGTAGGGGGGAGAGATCAACCAAAGGACTTGTGTACATGCATACGAGCCTAACCAATGGTTAAGGACAACAGGGGGATGGGGGCATCTGTGGGGAGGGGTGTGGGATGGGAATGGGGGGATGAGGACAAATATGTGACACCTTAATCAATAAAGAAATTTTATTTTATTTTTATATTTTTTATTGATTTTTTTTACAGAGAGGAAGAGAGAGGGATAGAGAGCCAGAAACATCGATGAGAGAGAAACATCAATCAGCTGCCTCTTGCACACCCCCTACTGGGGATGTGCCCGCAACCAAGGTACATGCCTTGACCGGAATCGAACCCGGGACCCTTGAGTCCGCAGGCCGACGCTCTATCCACTGAGCCAAACCGGTTTCGGCTCAATAAAGAAATTTAAAAAAAACAAAACAAAACATGATTACAAGCACATCGCAGGCTGACTGTGTTGTCCTGATTATTGCTGGTGATGATGGTAAATTTGAAGCAGGCATCTTTTACTATTAAACTTAAATGGCCAATTGGGACAAACAGTTCTGAGACCATTCTCCCACCATTGAGTAAGATGGGGTGGCAGGTGTTGGAAATAATATTCATTTAGCTTCTGAGCTTTCTGGGCAGACTTGGTGACTTTGCCAGCTCCAGCTGCCTTCTTGTCCACTGCTTTGATGACACACCTGTGAGCATGTACTCCTCGCCTACACACTGGGTGTGAAACAGCTGGTTGTTGGTGTTAACAAAATGGATTCCACTGAGCCAGCCTACAGCCAGAAAATATATGAGGAAATTGTTAAAGAAGTCAGCACCTACATTAAGAAAATTGGCTACAACCCTGACACAATAGCATTTGTGCCAATTTCTGGTTGTAATGGTGACCACATGCTGGAGCCAAGTGCTAACATGCCTCGGTTCAAGGGATGGAAGGTCACCCGTAAAGATGGCAATGCCAGTGGATCCACGCTGCTTGGAGCTCGGGATGGCATCCTGCCACCAACTCGTCCAACTGACAAGCCCCTGCGTCTGCCCCTCCAGGATGTCTACAAAACTGATGGTATTGGTACTGTCCCTGTGGGCAGAGTGGAGACTGGTGTTCTCAAACCCGGCCTGGTAGTCACCTTTGCTCCAGTCAACGTTACAAGTGAAGTGAAGCCTGTTGAAATGAACCATGAAGCTTTGAGTGAAGCTCTTCCTGGGGACAAGGTGGGCTTCAACGTCAAGAACGATGTTCGCCGAGGCAATGTGGCTGGTGACACACCAATGGAAGCAAGCTGGCTTCACAGGGCCAGATCAGTGCTGGCTATGCACCGGTACTGGATGGTCACACAGCTCATGTTGCTTGCAAAATTGCTGAGCTGAAGGAGAAGATTGATTGTCCTTCTAGGAAAAAGCTGGAAGATGGCCCTAAATTTTTGAAATCTGGTGATGCTTCCATCATTGATATGATTCCTGGCAAGCCCATGTGTGTTTAGCGCTTCTCTAACTACCCTCCTCTGGGCCGTTTCAGTGTTTGTGACATGAGACAGACAGTTGCTGTGGGTGTCATCAAAGCAGTGGACAAGAAGGCAGCTGGAGCTGGCAAAGTCACCAAGTCTGCCCAGGAAGCTCAGAAGCTAAATGAATATTATTTCCAACACCTGCCACCCTGTCTTACTCAGTGGTGGGAGAACGGTCTCAGAACTGTTTGTCTCAATTGGCCATTTAAGTTTAATAGTAAAAGACTGGTTAATGATTACAATGCATCGGAAAACCTTCAGAAGGAAAGGAGAATGTTTTATGGATCATTTGGTTCTTTTGTGTGTATGTGGCAGTTTTTAAGTTATTAGTTTTAATCAGTACTCTTCAATGGAAACAACATGACCAAAAATCTGTCACAGAATTTTGAGACCCATTAAAATAACAAAGTTATTGGATGAGACAATACCAGTCCTAGGAATCACCTAACTACTAATATATATATATATATATATATATATATATATATATATATATATATATATATATATATTAGTAGTTAGGTGATTCCATCACTGGTATGTGATGGAATGTGATATTCCATCACTTAGCATATATATATATATATATATACTAATTGTCCCCTCGGGAGTTCGACCAGTAGAATGGGAGTTCAATTGCTCGCTATGATGTTCACTGACTACTGGGGGTGGCGCGGAACATGGCAGGCGACCAGCAGTGGTGGCAGGGTGCTGAGGGAGAGAGGAAAGGAGGAGGCAGGAAGGCAGGGAGGTGGGGAACATGATCGGCCCTGATCCCTGGCCAGGCCTAGGTACCCTACCTGTATACGAATTTCATGCACCGGGCCTCTAGTTGTTGAATAAATGAATGCAAGAATTTGGCACCACCTGGTAGACAGACCAGCTATTATCCACAGGCAATTGAGCTTTGCATCCCTTTTGGTTCCTTGTGCCTCAGAATCTTGGGGGAGGTGGGAGGATCACTTATCAGATCTTGCTGGGCCCAAGAAGCTCTTTGGCTGGTGCCATCTCTAGAAGGAAAGAGAGAACTTGGAAATCAGATAATCTGATGCAAACAAGACAGGGAACTCACTACTTCTTACACAACCCAGAACATTGGGGGAAATGTCATTTTCAGAAAATTCTGAGATTGTTCAAGTTGAGATTTGGCTTCATGCCATGTACCTCCACTATTCCTCGGTTGGTTCTAGAGCCAGCCTGCTGTCCAGGACCTTGGTGTCCCTGGGCTTTTACCTCCCCAGTGACTGGGACCAGGTGCGAGGACCAGATGCTGAACACCAGGATAGTACCTGGCGTCCAGGATAATGTTGACTGAAGTACTGACCTATTAGCCCAAGCCAGGACCACAGTGATGGAGCTTCCCGAGGCTTTTCCTGTTCCACCCACACTACTGGGAAGATGAAGAAAGGACCTGAGGGACAGTGAGTTCTTTTATATATAGGGGGCGGCCAGAGGGAGCTCCAATGGGGTGCAAATTTTAACACAACCTGGGTAAGGAGGGAGAAAACCAACTAAGCTCTCTACCATTGGCTCTCTTCAAATACCCTCCAGGTCTCTTTGAAAGGATGGGGGGGTTGGCATTATTTACCTCTAGGGAGGAGAACTGTGATTGCAGGGAGGTGGGGGTTTAGAGAATATCCTTTAACAGTTTTCGGGACATCTTTGGTATTATCCATTTGCAACTCTAAATAACATGTAAATGATAAAAGGAAAAAACAAAGGTTGTTTCAGGGCCTCTGTAGGGTCCTTTCTTCATTACAGGTTTCAGATATCACATTCTTGCATATTATCTGTGCAGCTTGCTGGGGAATCTGAACCTCCAAAACCAATTGCAGGGTGGGCTCTTTATTCAGCTCCAAGTCCGAGGGTCTCTGTTTCTCTTATCCTAGGACCCTCTTTTTCTTTTTAAAAAAAATTATTTTTATTGATTTTGTAGAGGAAGGGAGAGGGAAAAAGAGATATAAACATCAACGATGAGAGAGAATCATTGATTGGCTGCCTCCTGCACACCCATACTAGGAATTGAGCCCTCAACCCAGGCATGTGCCCCAACTGGGAATTGAACCGTGACCTCATGGCTCATAGGTAGCTCAACCACCGAGCCACACTGTCTGGCCGGGACCCTCTTTTTTTTTTTTTTTTTTTTTAGAGTACTGAGACCCTGAAGGTGTTGTATTATCAATCAGTGAGCTAGATACCAGATGCCTTAACCAGCCAATTAATTAGGAGTCGTTTACTGCATGCAGGGTCAGAGCAGAATATCTATGTCAAATTCTGAACAAACACAGGAAGGAGTATTCCCTTTTTATATCCTTCTAGGTCTTTGTGTAAGTTATTTTTGTAGACAGCTTGTAACCTTGAGTATATATCATATCTAACAAACATTTGTCATATCTATACAGACAACTTGTAACCTTGAGTACATATCAGATCTATACAGACACCTGTAACCTTGGATACATAATGAACAGACACTTGGCATGAGAATATGGGAATTATTATCAGAATCAGCATATCAGCCCCTTTAGATGGCTAACTTGCAAGGTCAGGCAGTTAAGTTTATCTTTTTTATTATTTAAGTTTTAAAAAAAGTTATTTTTACAGAATAAGAGACCATCTAAAAGTAACATAGTTGACTTATGGAACAAGGGACTAGCAAGAAATAGCAGAGAACTTCAAAACAGCAGTTTCAAACAGCCGTTTTCCCAAAGAAGGGATCATTACTATGCTTCATTCCCCACTGGTTTTATGTAAATGAGTCAAATCATTGACTCTTGTGGGTTATTGTGGGAGAGGGGGTTGTTAACATTGTTAACCCATTCAGCTTTGAGGTTTCCTTTACCAAGTCCTATAAAGATAATTAATAACATCGAGCACATGGAAGTTTTATCTTTAGAGGACCCAAAGGGTCCAGGATTGTCCATTTTGCCTGTACTGCCTTGAGCTGGTTGTGATGAAGCCATGTTGGGATCCCTTTGACCTTGACTGCTGTAGGAGTGGTCAGGATGACAGTGTGTGGTCCCTTCCAGGTAGGAGTCAGTCCTTGAGTGGTAAATTTTTTTACCCAGAGTCACCAGGGTGGAAGGGATGAACCGGATCAGAAGCTAGTACAGGCAGAGCATCTCAGACATGCTTCTGGACTGCTCTTTGGGTGTACTGTAAAGCCTGTAAGGACTTGAGTAAAGATTGATTATAGATTTTAGATTTTTTTTTTTTAATCTGGGGACTATTTCCTGGAGTAACTTTTTAGATACTATGGTGGCTGTTTCTGTCTTAGTTGGGTAGGTCAGGGTCTGGAAGAGTCACTAGAATCTGTAGAGGCCCTACCGGTTTTTAGGGCAGCCTCCCAGGCCACTTTATTCATGGCTTGGTTCCCTCTTGCTTCTGGGGAGTCCCCTTTCTGGTGTCCCTTACAGTGGACCAATGCCACTACTTTGGGTAACTAGATGGCTTCTAGTAGAGCCAAATCTCTTTTTTAAATATATATATATATTATTGATTTTTTTACAGAGAGGAAGGGAGAGGGATAGAGAGCTAGAAACATCGATGAGAGAGAAACATCGACCAGCTGCCTCCTGCACACCCCCCACCGGGGATGTGCCCGCAACTAATGTACATACCCTTGACCGGAATCGAACCCGGGACCCCCCAGTCCACAGGCCGACGCTCCATCCACTGAGCCAAACCGGTTTTGGCTCTTTTTTATTTTTAATGTCCTTCCCAGCTGAAGTAAAAAATCCCTGTTCCTTGTAAATAGCATTGTGTACGTGAGCTGTTGCAAACATGTACCTGCTATCAGTGTAAATTGTTACTGATTTGTCTTTTGCCCACCTGAGAGCCTGAGTAAGGGCAATTAATTTGGCCTTTTGTGCTGACATCCCGAGGGTGAGTGCCTGAGACCAGATGGTTCAGTCTAAGCCCCTTATCTCATATATGTAGAGGTGGAAAGACTTGGTTACATTTGGTAGTGCCAGTTGGCCCATCAGCCTTGCTCTGCTCATGTCTGTCTTACTGCCTAATATATTACCTTAAGGATCCTGGCTCTGAATTCTTTCAGGGAAAATGGACATCGGTGGGTTCCTCTGGCTACTTAAATGCTGAAGAGGGGCGGAGTTTTCTTTCAGAGCCAAGAGATCCTTGCTGTCTGTCAGAGGGACAATGAGGCCTGGGCACCTAAGGAGGTGGGCTTGTGATCTGGTGGAGACAAACTGTAACAAATGGTCTGGTAGGAGGGAAAGAAAACATTTTAGTTTTAATAACTTTTATTGAAATATAATTTTTTTCCTTAAAATTATCCCTCTGTTATTTAAAAGGCCAAATCAAGACTGATTTATCTATTGTATTTAATTTGGCCTGATTGTTTTCATAAACACAATAAGAATGGTAACTGACTACTTTTGCCGGAATTAAATGATTGAATTTTAATGTGCCCCGGAGGGCCAGGAAGCCAAGCCATCCAGTTGCCATCAGGCCTGCCTGCAGTATCTGCTGAGTTAGGTGAATTCCTCACCTGCAGTGGCTCTACCAGGGCCCATGCCCTAGGCTTTAAGGCCCATTTCAGTAGCCCTCCTACTCCTTGCGGTCTAGAGTGTGTGTGGGTCCCACAGAGATGCAGAGGTGCCCTTATTGCTTCCCTTCTACTCTGACCAACTGCCAGTGATGGTAGGGTATGGGCCTGACATTCCAGCACCACTTATTTTCAGGGCTATTGCTGGAAGCCAATTCCAGCATGTCATAATTGCAAGTTTCATCAAAAGGTTGATGGAACTTGGGGACTCAACAAGGGCTGAGTCACATATGTTATCACCTATTGGGAATGGCTAAAGGCATTTTCCCAAACCTGAAAAAGATTGGAATAGATGATTGTTTGCTGCCAGACAGCTCTGGGCATCTTAATCTACATGTTATTGCTTCCTGTTGGCCAAACACCTGAACAGCCATAGGCTATTCCCCAATCTGATAATGCTTCTGTAGGAAATCCTGGCCTTTGAAGTGTATATATCCACCTTGCCTTAGGACAACTTGTGTTAATAAAAAGCAAGGGGTCCTGAGACAAGGAGAACTTAGCTCCTTTAGCTAAAGCTCCTCTGACCCCCAATGCCTTTCAAAATATCTCCACCTTTGGACTCTTACTTAATCTACACACAACATTTCTCCAGATTGCTGAACCCTTCTTAATGCTGGAACAAGAACCCCAGCAGGCTATCAAGCAGGATACCATGCCTTTTCTGTAGCACTCTTATTGGTTTCAAGTCTTTAGAGTTCAAACAGGGCTCTTTAAAACATGATACTCCAGTCAAAGTTTTCAATCAATAAAACCACTATTCGAAACCGGTCTTATTTAATTTATGCAAAGAACTGTATTGCCATGATTTATTTATTAAGTACTAGAGGCCCGGTGCACAAAATTCGTGCACGGAGGGGGGCTGTCCCTCAGCCCAGCCTGCACCCTCTCCAATCTGGGACCCCTCAAGGGATGTCCGACTGCCCAGGATCGGGCCTAAACGGGCAGTCGGACATCCCTCTCACAATCCAGGACTGCTGGCTCCCAAATGCTCGCCTGCCTGCCTTCCTGATTGCCCCTAACCGCTTCTGCCTGCCAGCCTGATCACCCTCTAACCACTCTGCTGCCAACCTGATTAATGCCTAACTGCTCCCCTGCCAGCCTGTTTGCCCCCAACTTCCCTCCTCTGCCAGCCTGATCACCCCTAACTGCCCTCCCCTGCAGGGTTGATCGCCTCCAACTGCCCTCCTTTGCAGGCCTGGTCCCTCTCAACTGCCCTCCCTTGCAGGCCTGGTGCCTCCCAACTGCCCTCCCCTGCTGGCCATCTTGTGGTGGCCATCTTGTGTCCACATGGGGGCAGGATCTTTGGCCACGTGGGGGCAACCATATTGTGTGTTGGAGTGATGGTCAATCTGCATATTTCTCTTTTATTAGATAGGATAGAGGCCTGGTGCATGGGTGGGGGCCAGCTGGTTTGCCCTGAAGGGTGTCCCAGATCAGGATGGGGGTTCCCTTGGGGCATGGGGCGGCCTGAGCGAGGGGCCTGTGGTGGTATGCAGGCCAGCCACGCCCCCTGGTGACCCAAGCAGAGGCCCTGGTATCTGGAATTTATTTACCTTCTACAATTGAAACTTTGTAGCCTGGAGCAGAGCCAAGCCTCCTGCTTGCTCCATGGCCAGCAGCCATTTCTGTTGGGGTTAATTCACCTTCTATAATTGAAACTTTGTAGCCTGGAGTGGAGGCCTAGGCTGGCCAGGGCAGGTGGAAAGCTTGGCTTCCTCCGTTGCCGGGAGCAACCCTGGCCTGCTCTCTCCAGCTCCGTGGCTGCCGTCATTTCTGTTTGGATTTGTTTACCTTCTATAATCGAAACTTTATAGCTTGAGTGGAGGCTTAGGCCAGCAAGGGCAGGCGGAAAGCTTGGTTTCCTCCGTTGCCTGGGAAACCTTGCTCTCTGTGGCTGTAGCCATCTTGGTTGGGTTTATTTGCATACTTGCTCTGATAGGCTGGTGGGCATGGCTGGTGGGTGTGGCTTGTGGGTGTAGTGAAGGTATGGTCAATTTGCATATTACTCTTTTATTAGGTAGGATAGCTAAATTTTGGAGGAATTATATAAGGAGAAAAATATACTGACCTGCTTTAAGATCTTTTTATTTTCCTTGCCCATTTGGGCACCTGCTCTTTTAGCAGCGAGGTACCCTTTGCTTCTTTTGAGATTCAATCCTATATACCTCTCTTCCAGGACAGCTAACATAGGGCCATAACAATGACGCTTAGTGTGGGAAACTGGACATTTACCAGCCACTCCCAAAGACTACTAAAGCCTGTAGACCTACATAGGTCTATAGTAATTGGTGGCAGCTGTATTCAGATCTGTAAGAGAATCAAAGGTTAATATAACATGTTGACATAATGAAGTACAGTATTGGCACTGTGTCCTCTCTAGGCAGCCAAATTTTCTGCTACCAAACATGACACATGGCAGGGCTATATAAACATTTCAGGGAGGTGACTAAAGTCCATTTTTTACCTTTTTACACAAAGCAAAATTGTCCTTGTCTCTATGGAGCCATGTTCATGAGAAGAAGGCATCAGCCAAGTCCATCATGTAGGACATTGCTCTAATGCCATGCAGGGTGATCTATGCTCTTGGCTACAACCGGCACCTGGGAGTGTAGCAGGGGAGTCACCTTGCACAGTTCTCTGTAAGCCACAGTCAGGGATTGTGTGCGGCGGTCAGTTCTTCTCTCTAGCTGCAAACACAGTCTGTCCAATTTCCCTAAAATGTATTCCGGCATGGGAGGAAGTTGTTTGCTGCACACAAGCCCTGACTGTGAACAAACAGAAAAGTGAACTCAAATTTCCTTAATCCCTTACCTCCAGGCTTGCACTTCTGCCCAGCAAACTGCAGTCTAGGTAGTTCAACATGTAGCCTCAGGTCCTCCTAACCCAGAGGGGTTTCGGCCAGTCCCTCAGTCACACTTTTCCTCTCCAGGAGAGTCTGAAAGTCCTGAAGGCTCTCTGGTCTATGGAGAGTGCCTTTCCTTTACCCTCTCCTGCCTTGCCATCCCCTTGGCTCCAAGCAGCAAGCTAAAAACAGCCTGGGCTGCAGGGAGAGACAAGTTTGTACATTGCAAAGCGCCCCTGCCGTGGTGGCTTGGGCTTCAGGCCCTACTATGCCGCCTGTCCTTCTTCCTGGCAGCGACTGTGGCCTCTCCTGCGATCTCTTGTAGGAATGTGGCATCTAGCCCCCACCCCAACCAGGTGTCTTGCCCACCCCTTGGTCTAAGGGGTTAACTTTCTCCACTTCCCCAGGAGAGCTTAAAGTCCTGAGTCCTCCAGCTCAAAGGAGTGTCTTTTCTCCCGACTACTTGCAGTATCAGAAACTGCTGCTGAAGTCTTAACCCTTTCAGTACATTTGCAACCAGGAAACTTTTCCTAGCTCTATTGCTGGCTACTTTCACAGGGCTCATTGTGTGTCATTTTTATTTTTAACCAGTAAGTCAAATGTTTAAGTTTTTTATTGTGTGTTGTAAAATACTCATAATTCATTGGGCATCAGCTCGGGTGTCAGGTCACAGCCTGGCATCCCCCACTTTCTCGCTGCTGCTCCTGCTGCTGTCCTGCTGCTTCCATCGTGACTCAGGCATCTAGCCCCTCCACCTTCTCCCACCTGGCTCTCGGTGGCTGAGTTTGGTCTGCCTAGCAACCAGCTTTAAATCACCAGGGCGGCTTCGGACTTCAGCTCCGTCTCTCCCCAACTTGGCACCTGGGAGTTTAGTGTTGTGTATTTTTGTTTTGTTTTTCAAGTCACACCTGCCCCTGTCCTGACTGCTTTTTTTTTTTTTCTTGCTACTAAAACCTTACTTTGTCCCTTCTTATTACATACATAACCTTTATAAACTTCACACTTTCAAATTAGCCTTCCAACCCTCTTTCTATGTTTTTCATAAATGCATAACTATGCCTTAGGTCTTCTATTAAGTATCTTTATTTTAATATTTTTCTTTTTCCTTTAAAATGTATTAGAATTCCTTATTCTTAGAAACCTAAATTCTTCAATGATTACCAAAAAGTAAACAGTCAGCATTTCTTACATTAATATTCATGAATACACTTCAAATAGACCTTTGCTTTCAAGAAAATGTACCTTAATAACCTTGAGATTTGGTCTTGGCTATAGAATTAATTCTTTTCTAGTAAGGCCAATAAAATATTATATTTTAAAGTTTCTTTGCTGAACATTCCCACGCAGCCCAAGAAGCACCCACCCAGTAACCCCGCCCTGCCAGGCTCGGAGATAGGAACCTTTTAATCTGGCTGGACAATGAGATTTTCTCTATGTGTATTGGAAGGGTTAAAGGGAATAAAACGGGGCAGAGAAAGATTTATAGTGCTTTGCAGAATGCTTGTGGCCTTGAAGAAACCAGCCAGCAAACATCAACAAAAACTTATCTCTCCCTGCTCTCCCCGCCAATGCCCCCCAACTTTCTGCATTAACCATTTACTCTGTCCTTAGTAGGGGAAGCAAGGCAAGTGGTCTGGGATCCTGTATATCCAGGCTTTTTACACTTAAGGGTGTATTCTTCTCTCTGTAACAGCTGCTTTTCCTTTTAGCTTTTTCCTTCTTTACTCTAAGCCCTCAGAGGATCCCAAATCCTCCTCCTTCTTTACTATTTTTGATCTCTCTAACCATCCCCCTGTCCCCCAGCCCAGGGCTCCTCTATCTCAGCAGGCTGAGAGCCTACCACCCAACCCAGTGAATCCCACTGCTACTACCCTATTTCACACCTACTTTCGAACAGTTTTTGGCTCTCTTCCTCCCCTACTTCGGCACCAGCCCCAAAGTGTCCCCTTCGGGAGATTGCTGGTGCCAAATCTGGCTTCATGCCCAGGGCCATGCAGATACCCTCCACTGGCACCTCCCCCCACCCCCTCTAGTCAGAGCGGGTGCTGTCCCTGGCAGAGACCCACTATAAATTTATACGGAAGGGCAGGCAGGTTGCAGGTCTCGGGTCCACATGATTTTCTGCTGGCTAGAAGGGGTGAAAAAGGCAGCCCACAAAGCAGTTAATTATGAGAAGTTAGCAGAGATCACCCAGGAAAGTCATAAAAATCTGGCAGGCTTTCTCTTTCACCTTACACAAGCCATGAGAAAATATACTAATCTTAACCCCATAAGCCTTAGTTCCGCCTCAGCTGACCCGTGTGGGACTATGGTGTCACAGGCATGAGCAGGGCCCTGTAAATTTCTCCACCCTACCAAGTTTAGCAAGTCCTTCCTCTCTTTTTGCCCTTCCTCCTCTATCAACCAGAGGAGATAAGAAAACTGTAAATGAGGAGAGAACCAAGATGGCAGCAAAGTTAAACAAATAAACTGTGCCACACACAGCAATTTCAAAAATACAACTAAAAGACAAAGCGTCTACCACCCAGAACCACGGGAAAGCTGGCTGAGTGGTAGATTTACAGCTAAGAAGGAAAAAGAAAGAACAAACGCGGAAGGGCTGAGGTACGGAGGCGCTTGAATCGGGCTGGTGGCGGGCGACGGGACACGTGGCTTTTTTTCCAACCTGAAGGGAGATAAGCTCCCGATCACTCTGAAATCCAGTTTCTGGGGATGCGTGGGAGACCCAGACACCTACGGGGAGAAGCTGGACTCTCGGCCATCATGTCGGAAAGTGAGAGTGACTTTCTTGCAGAGGTGCGCCCAGCAATCAGTGTTTACTGCGCTGGAGCACGGGATGCGGGGAGCTTGGAAACGCAGAAAGGCAGAAAAGGCAGGCTTGCAGCCATTGCTGTTTGCCATGCCCTAGCCTAGTGACGCCCTGAGACCCTGCCCCGCCCTGAGACCCGCCCCACACATTCTACAAACCCGCCCAGACTCCAAACAGCAGCTTTTGCATATAAATGGCCTGCCCTGTGTCAGCTTAACCAAATAAACTGCAGTTCCAGTCAGACTGCTCCAAAACCACTCAAGCAAAGAGGAGAAAACTGCAGTTTTTGCTGTAACTCCTGCTGAGTGGCCTCAGACAGTAGCTGACCTACACCCCATTGGAGACCCAGAAACGAGGGCATCTAGTGGTCATTGTGAGATGACACCAGATTTCAACCACTCGCATAAGGGACACATTCAAGAGGCAGACTCAGTGAGCGCCAAAGCCCTACTGGAACAAGTCCCAGCCCATAAACGTGTCTCCTGCACAGCAATTCTTCCTTTATGGATACAGCGGGTCCTCACAGCCAATTGGCCTGGAGGTCAATTCCTCCCAGTGACACCAACAAAAATCAAGACTTAACTACACAAAGTATATTTCTAGTAACACGTGATCTCACTCATCTAGGGGAAATGATGAACAACATAGACTGATGAACAAGAACAGACCCAGAAACAAGGAGGCATCGATCGGACTGTCGGGCCTCAGAGGGAGGGTAAGAGAGGGTGGGGGTAGGGGGGAGAGATCAACCAAAGGACTTGTGTGCATGCATACGAGCCTAACCAATGGTTAAGGACAACAGGGCAGTGGGGGTATCCATGGGGAGGGGTGTGGGATGGGAATGGGGGTGATGAGGACAAATATGTGACACCTTAATCAATAAAGAAATTTTTTTTAAAAAAGCCAAGCCAAAACTCCAGAGACAAACTCAATACCTGTTGGGAAAGTCCCTTTCTGCATCCCATAATAAGCCTTGCACAATCTCAGAATGTTTTGCTTTACTAACTGGTACCAGGACTTCAGTGGGACCCAAGTGTTCCTAAAAAAGGAACCAGCCAACCTACACCCTGACTGGTTAACTCCAGAAACTTCTGTATTCCCAAGGAATAAAAACTCTTAAGCCCCACATTTGGGGTGTATAACCTGAGTGGTTTTGCCCTCTGCAAAGCCCCAATAAATCTGCCTTTGCTTTTATCAGTGTCTCTGGTCTAAATTCTTTTCTATCAGGAGACAAGAACCCAAAGTCTCAGTAATGATGATGTGGGATCACACTCATTTCCCAGATGAGGAAACAGGCTCAGAGTGAGCAGGGTGTAACCAAAACCAAGGTTGGGCTGCCTGCCACCATGAAAGCAAACTCTTAAGACAGCTGCTGGTGAAAAAGGAAAGAGGTTTATTCAAATGTCGGCTACCTGAGAAGGTGGGGGACTCTTATCCAAAGCCCATCTTCCTACCTCAGTGCAGGCAGAGGTTTTTATAAGGAGGGAGAGGGAAAGCAGAACAAAGAAATCAAGGGGAGAAGGTTGAAAAGGTCTCCATGTTCTAGCCAGCACAGTCTATTCTGATAAGGACCTTGAAACTGGTCAAGTGATGGTCTGCTGTATCATCCTGGTCTTTGTCATCCTGGTTCTACATCATCCTGGTTCTATGGTGGAAGGTCAGTGAATCTCCTGGAACTGGGAAGACTAGGGGTTGGAGTCTGCACCTTCTGAAGTTAGTTCCTAGGATTCTTATACAAACATGCCATCTATCTACAAGCTCCATATCAGTCAGAATCAGCACAGAAACAATGCCAACATTATGGTGGTGGGATTACAATTCCTCACTATTACAAGGGCACTCTTCTGGAGTAACAGAACTAGAACTCAAACTCATAGCCTTCAACTCCAAAAGTCAGCTTCCTTTCTCTTCCATCCTTGACTATTTCCTTTTAGGTAAAAATGACACTCCTTGCCTTTTCTTTGGGTTTTCATTTTGGCCTCATCCCTTCCCTTCTCTTCTGTAATTTTGTCCCATTCTGACTCCAGTGTTTCTCAAATTTCAGTAATCTATGCCTCACCTTCATTTTCTTTTCTTTTCTTTTTTCTATAACTAACTGTTACCTATAGTCTTATTTACTCAGTATTTGTCTTTACATTGATTCCCTGAAATATTAAATTAAAAAACAAAAAATATTAATCATCCAAATGAAACTGCACCACTACTATAATTTAAAAATTAATTTTAATTGCCACAACCGAAAAAAAAAAACTAAACTAAAAATGCATACAATGAAAGCACTAATTGTCATCGTTTTTAAATCTCATTTGGATATGGTTGCCTGACAAGTATTTGAGGCTAGTCTTGGTCTTTTTGTTAAAAAGGAGAATTGAGCTTTTGTAAGTTCCTTTTTGTTATAATGATGTTGCATAACAAACAATTTTCACCCCTCAGTGGCTTAAACCAACACATACTTCTTCCTCACACATCTGCAGGGTGTTTGGGAGGCTCAGCTTCAGGATATGGGTTGAGGTTATGTTTACTCTTTGAGCCTTTCATTCTGGGGCCAGCAATTCTCCACAGCATATTCTTCTCGTGATGAATGGCAGAAGCACCAAAAATCAAGCCAAAACAAATAGGCACCTGTAAAACCTGTTTGTGCCATTCTTATTAACATTCTACTGGCCAAAGCAAATTAAAGGACCAAGCTCGACCTCATGGAGTGAAGAACTATGTTCCTACCTTGAGAAGGGTAGGGGGCGGGCGGGTGAGTAGAGTGTGAAAATTTGCTGAGTAACAAATGTTCTCTACCAGGATAAGAATAGAAGATGTAGAAGTAACAAACTGAAACTTTCTAATTGACTTAATTGAAGAGAAATGGAAAAGGATTGGCTTAATCACATCATGATTCATGTCCTAGTGATGAGCTCACTCTGATTCTGAACAAAATCAGTGGGTGGGTGTGTTTGTCTACTAGGGTCGTTATAACGTAACACCATGACTGGGCAGCTTAAACAACACAAACTTATTTTCTCACAGTTCTGAAAGCTGGAAGTCCAAGGTCAAGGTGCTGGCAGGGCTAGTTTCCTCTTTGCTTGCCTCTTCACGTGTCCGTCTCTCTGTGCATGCACCCCTGGTGTCTCTCTCTCTCTGTATGACCTAATCTCTTCTTGGAAGGACACACTGGTCAGATTGGTTCAGAGCCTACAGTAATAGCCTCGTTTTAACTTAATCACCTCTTTAAGGCCCTGTCTCCAAACATTTTGAGGTCTTAGGCTTAGGGCTTCAGGATATTGAATTTGGGTGGTACAATTCAGTGCATAACAGTAGGAGAAAAACAATGTTTGCCACATGTGTTCAAGTCCCTCCCTCTATCAAAAGTTGCTGCCTTGATTCTGTACCTTTTCTTTGGTTCCTTCTTTCCATTAATGCTCATTAAAAAGAGTAAGCAAGCCCTAGCCAGTGTGGCTCAGTTGGTTGTGGTGGCGTCCTGTGCACCGAAGGATTGCAGAGGGTTCAAGTCCCAATCAGGGCACACACCTAGGTTTATCCCCTGGTCAAGGTGAGTGAGGGAGGCAACTGATCAATGTTTCTCTCCCCCTCTTCCTTTCTCTCTCTCTAGAATCAATGAGAAGCATGTCCTCAGGTGAGGATTGAAAAGAGAGAGAGAGAGAGAGAGAGAGAGAGAGAGAGAGAGAGAGAGAGAGAGAGAGCAGCCCTAGCCAGTTTGCTTCGTGGTTAGAGCATTGGCCCACGGACTAAAGGGTTGTGGGCTTGATTCTGGTCAAGAGCACCCACCTGGGTTTCGGGTCCAATCCCAGCCCTATCTCTTGGGGCACATGCCTAGTGGCTGCTATGATTTCTATGGTGATATGTCTCATACTTGCCAGAGATATGACAGTGTCAACTTGCACCTGCAGAAATGTACCGGGACATTGACCCACACCTCTGCACTTTAACTTTCCCCACACATACACCAAGCTCCCATAGACTCCATCTGGATCTTTTTCTATAACCATGGCATTATTATAAGGGTCTTTCATCTTGCCCATATTCTGCCCATATTCTCACTGTAAATCCCATGATTCAAGGGCTCTAATCTCTTGGTTCAAATTCCTCCTAGGTTCTCCTGGTCAGGGATCAGTTCTTATTCAAGTGCCAATAACAGTAGACCTTGTGAGGTACTTGCTATGTGACAGATATTATTCCAAGCACTTTATAAATAGTAACACGTTTAATCATCAAACAACCCCTCATCTCACAGATGGGAAACTGAGGCTGAGGGAGGCGAAGTAACTTGCCCAAAGTCACACAGATAGTAAGCAGTATGGCCAATATTTTGACCCAGGCTGTCCATGCTCTTAACCATCATACTATATGCCCTCGTTTCCCAAATCTGCACACCCCCAGGCTGCTGCTCCCTTATCACCTCTCCTCGGATAGGGTCTGGGCTGCTGGCACAGCCATCTCCTCCACAGCAGGGTGCTCCATTAGTGCAGTCTCCACCTCTATGGGTCCAATCTGGTACTTGGAGAAGAACCTACCTGTCAGAGAAGACTGGACACAACCTCTAGGCCAACCCCAAAGTCTAGAATCTGTCAGAATAAAGATGCAGATTACTCTTCTCAGCCCAGAAATCAAGCTCACTCACTGGAGTTCATGATATCATCTGCCGCCCCATGAACTGGAAATATCCTTCTTGACCCTGGATTGTCTGGTCTCCCATGAGCCAAAAATCCTCTCAAATGTTGGCTGTTGTCTTCTCAAGATTGTCCTGGTGACCACAGAAAGACAGTTGTTGTGCCTGCAATGCCTAAATCCTCTGTCCCAGGCTGGGCTGCCATGAACAGACGTGCAGGTTGTGCATTTTACAACTTAAACAACAACGCATGGCAGGCATGCCCTAAACCTGTCAACCCCAGCCCCAGTGGAGCTGGTGTCCCTTTCGTTTCAGTTATTCCTCCCAGGGTTTCTCCCCTACTCCCCTGATCCAGTCTAAAGGTGATATCAATGCACTCATGTACCCATGCTCTAGGGCATTTTCCCTGACTGATCCCACTTTCCCTTTAGGTGTCAGCCTAACTAATTCCTGCTCCATTTCATGACACCATTTAAGGGTACCAAGGTTTATGGTACATTTTCCCCCTTTGTTAGAGTTGAAAGTTCTAGAAATATACCACCTGGACCCCTCTGTTCAGCTGAGGCACTTGCTCTTGAACAGTGAGAAGTCTTGGGGTTCACCCTTTGTTAGTGCATCTTTGTATCTTGTTCAAGTGTAGGATTGTGGGCTCTGGATTGGACATTCAGTCACTGGGTTGGAAGGCAACATAGGGAGTTCATAGGCTAGCGTCTTCATTTAAAAAATAAGGGTATTGAAGATCAGAGAGATCAAGAGGCGTGTCCAAAGCCCAATAGCCATTACAGATGGCAAAGACAAGACCTGAAGTGAAATCTCCTGACCCCTAGCTTGACTCTTTCTCCTGGTCACCCTTCAGCCCCTGCTGGCATATCTCTGTGGGCATTGAGTCCATCTGTTTCCTGGACTGTCAAATGGGGAGAACTCCATGCCTTAGTTCTCACTGGAATGTGAAATGGAGTGGAACAGCACCCAAGAAATGCCTGGAGAAGTGCACAGTGGCTATGCTCTCATCTTTGAGACTCACTTTTCCTCATCTGTATAATGGGAGTGATAATTTGGATCTCTGGCAATTCTTTTATTTTACACACTCTTATATGTAGAGAGCACCTGGGAAGGCACATGAGCATTTCTTTGATTATTGTCAGCTGAGTCCAGTGGCGTTGGCAGAGCCATGTCCTGGAAACATACCATGCCAGAGGCAGGTATGTTGTCAGCCTGACCCTTAGCTCAGGTGCCAGGGGGTGGGTTTCATTATTTAAGTTCAGCCAGGTGCAAGGAATGGACGCAATTATCTGGGCTCAGCCAGGAGTGACAGCTACAAAGAAGCCACAAAAATGAAGAATTGCAGCTTGATCTTTAACCATGATTTCACATAATTTCCTTTGTCTTAAACTCTAGTAAAACTTCCTGGAATTATACTGTATAAAATAAACGTGCTGCACCAGCTCTGGGTCACTGTCTCTCCATCAGAGGGCCAGCTGTCCCACCTGGTCCCAGCTTTTCCTACTGTCTTTGTGTCTGTCTCTTTCATTTTCTCAATCCCCCGTCGCCCCTACTCAGAACTCCTGTCCACTCTCTAGCCATGCTGGTCGCGGTAAAGAGAGAAATACTTATACTTTTATAGCACTGTTCTAAGTGTTCCACAAATATTAATGCCTTTTGATAGCCATAGTAATACTGTGAGATATTATAATACACATTTTACTGGTTAGGAAACCGAGGCATGAAAGATGAGTCACTTGCTCACACAGTAAATAGTGGAGTGGGGTTTTGAACTCAAGCAATTTGACACCAAGGATTTCATAAGGTCATTGGGAAGATTAAGTGAGTTTTAATGTCTGCAAAGTGCTTTAGGACAGTTCATATCATGTAGTGAGTACACAATAAATAACAGCAACTATTACTACTGAATTTATTATTTGATTTAATATTTGAGGAAGTTCATGCCCTTTTCAATCGTGGTGGGCTTGCATGAGTCTTGTAATCTCTGGTTTCACATCCTCACCTCTAAAGCAAGGCAGTTGGACTCAAGGATCATCTATTTCTAACATTCTAAGGTCAGAAGGTAGGAATGCAAGACCTGAAGTGAGATCTCCTGACCCCCAGCTTGACTCTTTCTCCTGGTCACCATTCAGCCCCTGCTGGCATATCTCTGTGGGTGTTGAGTCCATCTGAGACTATATGGTGGAGTCTCAGTGTGATGGGTCTAACATGGCTCTACTGAGGATCAATTATACAGAGTAGGGAGATGATACTTGGATCCAGGGCTACCCTTGGGAGAACGTTACCACATATAGTTCAGGGCAATAAGCTTTCTGCCATGAAACAGTTCTTATGGGTGGAAAGGGTTATCCAAATAAAGATAATTCTTCAGATGAGATCTTAGTGATAGGCTAAGGATGGCAGGGGTGAATGGCAACTCTTTTCTTGGCAAAGCACCCATTCTTAGACACTGATTACTCCTTGTTGATGCCTCTTGGGAAGTTCATAACTTTTGAACCCTCCCTCCTCACTCTCAGAGCCCCATATTCCCACTAGGGGGCAGAGGTGGAAGAGCACAAATTCATTACCATGTAGCCAGAAAAGATGCCTATGGGACTGATGGGTTTGATCCTAATGCCCAAGTCTCCTTCTGCCTCAGGGGGCAGGACATGGCCTTTGTCATCCATGACCTAGAGGAAGAATGAGCTGCACAACAGGAGATGCCTTGAGTAGCAGCATGGAAGAGCTGAGCTGGTCAAGTGGAGACCCTCTTGCTCTAGTGATGAGTGAAAATAAGAACTAGAAACCAAGGGAAGCCCAGAGTTTGAAACCCAGCTATCTAATCCGTCTGCCTGGCATAGTTTAGGTAAATCCCCATATTGAGCCTTGGACCAGATGAGCTTGGGAAACTTCTGGCTTTAGGAGCTCAGGAAATATAGCAGCCTCCCATGTACTTGGACAGCAGACAGATCAAAACACAAATTATGACTCTGCTACCTTACTCATTGTCATTGAGCTACTTAAGCTCAGTGCCTTCGTCTGCAAAACAAAGATGACAACTGCTTATTTCACAGGACTGTCATCAGAGTGAAACAAGATACTGAGAAAAAAAGCTCCATCACTGGTTATCACAGTTGGTTACTACAGTTGGAGCAGGCAATTACACGTAACACTGAATAGAGTCTAAATTGTTATACTTTAGATCTGTATAACTATACACAGAACAATAGATACACATACACAAATTCTGTTCATTGGAATTTAGCCCAAAGTAATAATAAAGGAAGGGAGCAAAACTTTATAGTGTTGTTTTTACCAATGAAATTTTTAGAAATCATCTATTGACCGAGAAACGGCATAAAGAGCGGTAAAACCATGCTATCTACTACTATGTATGATTAGCCTGGAGTAAACACAGGAGGGCAACTAACCCAGCAGGGAGCAAAAGGTTGGAAGGGTGGAGGGGGTTGGGGGGAGCATCAGGGCAGACTTCCTAGAAGTGGTGGAACTTGAACAAGTACAACTGTGAGAAAGACAGCAAAATATGCCCAACTCCAGGAGTTAAACCATCCAAGTCCGAAAAACCTGGATAGCCTGAGGGATGGGAGGAAGTCTTTGGTTCAAAGGATCAGGAGCTTCCTTCACAAAGGCAGGATATGTAATCAAGGTGGATTGTTGACTGTAGAACTAGGGGACTCAAGAAGCCTAAATGAGGTAAAGCAAGATGTGTCTGTATGACCTTATAGCCCCAGTCCAGGGAAGTCCTCAAAGCTGGCAGGGGCACTTGCAATTATTCTTGGCGGTGTGATATCATCACCTTAAACATAAATGAATGCGGTCACTCAATGGGCAAGTTGGCAGTACTGATGAGAAGGTTCAATGCACATAACCTCTTGATATTGTGGTTCTACTTGCAGGAATATCCTACCAAAATGCTCCCCACCGGTTGTAACTGAGAAAAATGAAACAACCTACATGTCCATCGTAGGTGACTGGTCAAGCAGCCTCTGTGAAGTTCTCTGTAGCCATTATAAAGAATAAGCTATGTCTCTAGCTCTGATGAGAAAGTTGTCCATGATACATTGTTGAATTAAAAAAAGCAAGTTGCAGAACATTATGTACACTAATTTTTGCATTAAAATTATTAAGCTAATATTGTGCTCGCTTCGGCAGCACATATACTAAAATTATTAAGCTAATATACATTGCGAGCAATATATTGTTTTCAGCATAATATAGGTGGCACACCTTGCTCCCGGTTGCTAAAGAAGATAGATGGCCAGATAAAACAATAGAAGAATCTGGAATACTAAATGTTATTATTGGAAGTCTCCCTAGAGATCAGCAAACCCAACCCCATTTCACAGACCATTAAATAAGGGCCAGAGAGGATAGCAGTCTCCACTCCACTGATGTTTACGGCACTAATCATAAGGCAGACATTTGCTTGATGCTAGGATATAAAAGTTAGCAGAACATGGTACATGTACTCAAGGGCTCATTGACAGGCTAGTGGATGATAGTGCATCTTTAAGTTGCAAGGTGCACCTAATCCAGGCTTGTGAGCAACTCCCAGAAAAGGTCATGTGTGACCTGACCTAGGAAGGATGAGCAGAAGTCAGATAGACCAGGAGGTCACAGAACAGTGTTCCAGGAAGGCCACAGTGGGGGGAAGAATCATGCGTTTAGTTAACCAAAATAGTTGGAGGACAAGGGAATTCTTGTCCTAGATTTCGGGCCATAGTCTCCTGTCCCCCTGGTCAGTGCTATTATTAAAATACTAAAGGCCTGATGCATGAAGATTTGTGCAAGAACGGGCCTTCCTTCCCCTGGCTGCCGGCACCGCCTTTGCTTCAGCCAGGAGCCGCCTTTCTGCCTTCCCACACTGCCCAGAGGCCCAGAGCGGCTGGAGCAGTGCAGAATGCCTGCTTCATCACTCGGCGCCTGCATATGCAAATTAACCTGCCATTTTTGTTGGGTTAATTTGCATAGTCACTCCTGATTGGCTGTGGGTGTCGTGAAGGTAAGGTCAATTTGCATGTTTCTCTTTTATTAGTGCAGACTAGAGGCCTGGTGCACTCAGGGGGATCCCTCAGCCCAGCCTGTGCCCTCTTGTAGTCTGGGAGCCCTTAGAGGATGTCCAACTGACAGATTAGGCCTGCTCCCTGTGGACATCCCTGTGGGAGCACACTGACCACCAGGGGGCAGCTCCAGCCCAACCCATCGCCCAGCCGCCACCAGTGGCCTCCTTCTGAAGGAGGTGACTGGAGGGCTGATTGGGGGATGACACTGGTCGGTGAGTGGCCAGCCCTGCCTCCATCACCCCACTGCTACCACCGCTGATGGCCTCCCTCTGCGGGAGGTGACTAGTGGGCCAATCAGGGGATGGCGCCAGCCAATAAGCAGCTGGACCCACTCCCCATCGCCCCTCTGCCACCGCAGGTCACCGCCGCCCCCCAATGGCCATCCCCTCCCTCTGCCCGCTGGCACCCACGTTGGCTGGCCTGGCGCCGCCTGCTTGCAGGCCCTGGCCCCTGCCGACTGGTCATTCTGCTGTTTGGTCAATTTGCATATTAGGATTTTATTATATAGGATTACCTGTCTCTCTAGGTCTATAGATCAGTACAAGATGGCTCAGCACACATACCAATTAAGAGTCTCATGTCCTCAAGTCTCAAATCTGTCTCCAGCTCGTGCTACTGGCATGTGATGGCCGATGCTGTCACTTCTGTGTTTGCAGGCTCACCAGGAGCAGCCTCGCTCACCTTCTCTGCTGGGCAGTCTGGCATGTGCTCAGTGGAGTAAACACAGAGTGGTTGTTAATGTTCTGCTGTATGGGGAAAAAAAATGGGTGGGCAATATCTCACTAATTTTTTTTAATTTTTATTGAATTTATTGGGTGATATTGGTTGATAAAATAGCATAGGTTTCAGGTGTACAGTTCTATAATACATCTTTTTTTTTTTTTTACTGTATTGTGTGTTCACCACCCCCAAGTCAAGTCTCCTTCCAACACCATTTATCCCCCCTTTACCTTCTTCTACCTGTCCCCACCCCTCCTTCCTTCTGGTAATCACCATACTGTTGTCTGTGTCTATGAACTGTTTTGTGTGTGTGTGTGTGTGTGTGTGTGTGTGTGTGTGTGTGTGTGTTATTTTCTGCTTAATCCCTTCACTTTTCTCTCACTAATTTTTGATGAAGGTTTCCTGGACAACCCTGGACCATATAAATGCCAAGGTTTCATGTGTTCTACTTTCTTTTATTTCTTTTTTTTTTTTTTATTGAATTTTTACAGAGAAGAAGGGAGAGAGAGATAGAGAGCTAGAAACATCGATGAGAGAGAAACATCGATCAGCTGCCTCCTGCACACCCCGCACTGGGGATATGCCCGCAACCAAGGTACATGCCCTTGACCGGAATCGAACCTGGGACCCTTCAGTCCGCAGGCCGACGCTCTATCCACTGAGCCAAACCGGTCAGGGCTTCTAGTTGACTTTCAGTAGACCACACCTGGGTGGTGAATTGCTCTTGGGGGCCCCTATGAAGGACTGGTCTTCAAAGGTGGCACCCTGCGGAATGTCAGGAGGATCGTGGGATCCATCAGGGTGATCTTTGAGTAATGCTTGGTGGCTTATTCAGTCTGAAACATCACTCCATTCCTAAGAGGAAAATCTATTCAACTAATCTCTTGCCAGGGATGACCAGCTCCTTGAGGGTTGAGTAGGTGGTGGGAGAGAGTGGGACACAGCTGGAGGGGAGAGCAATGGGGTGTGTACTAAACTCTCCCTAAACATCTGTAGAGTGGAGAATACTGGTTATATCCTAGACTGGGGTTGTAGAGAACTTGTACTTTCTCCATTATAGATTTGAGATCTCTGTGGTGTTTGACTTTTTTGCAGTGTATACCTATTTTAGAAATGGTGGGGAAAGGCAATTTTTAAGAGTTAATTTATTTCATCCCCTTCCGCCACTGGATTCCAAGCATACTATACCACCTTCTGATGTGGCTTCTGTTGTATGTGTTGGGGACAAATACCATTAAATGTAAATAGCTACAATTTCCCCCACCTGCCTTCCATGGGAGGTCAGATCCTAAAAGAGAGCCGTCTTTGTTTTCCCCAAGTGGATGATGGATGGGCATGAACAGGGATAAGCTGAGAGATAGCTAGCTGGCTTTACGTGTAAGGTGTATGAAGCCCCCATGCAAAAAGCCAATTCTGAAGGCCTAGAAAGCAAAGAGGAGGGAGTGATGTGAGGGTTGCCCTCCGCAATGGAACTCTGTGAAGGGAGGGACTTGTAAAGGAATAATTAGGAAGTTGTGCAATGTAACCCCCTCCTCCTATCCTCAAGAGACCTTCAGTGATGCTCCCTGTGATTTTTCAAGGCTCTTTGGAAAAGAATTTCAGATGTGATGATCTGAAGCAATGAGACTTAAGAATAAACAAGGAAGCCCTGGCCGGTTTGAATCAGTGGATAGAGTGTCAGCCTGCAAACTGAAGGGTCCCAGGTTGGATTCCGGTCAAGGGCATGTACCTTGGTTGTAGGCTCCTCCCCCACCCGGATCAGGGCATGTGCAGGAGGCAACCAATAGATGTGTCTCTCTCACATCGATGTTTCTCTCTCTCTGTCTCTCCCCCTCCCACTCTGATGAGGATTTAAAAGAAAAGAATAGACCAGGAAGTCCCAGATGTCTTTGCTATGCTGTGGCTCTCTCACAGGAAGGAACTGTGCTGCCCAGGCGAAGGGAGTTCTGGTCAGCTCCACAGTTCAAACTCTCCACATAAGACTCAGCAGCAGACTCCTGGTTTATACCTTGGTCTCTTGTGAGTTGCATCCTGAGAGACTGCTGACAAAATGGAATTTCTGGTCCTGCCAAACTGCAAACCAAATTCTATGGCAGTCACCTGACCAAGATGCTGCCCCCTCAATAGACCTCCTTGGGCAGAGATTACTTCCTCATTTACTCTTCCATCTAACAAATATTTATATTATTCGCCAGGCACTAGGCTAAGTACTAAAGATACAATGATGCGCATAGACAGATATGAGCCTAGCCTTCACGCAGTTTGTAATGTAGGGGATGAGGGGTTGAACAGACATGAATCAAATTATGTCACAAATGTAAAATAATTATCACAATTACAGGAAATCCACACTTGCTCTGAGGGACTATAAGAGAGGAGTTTGGCCTAGTCAGGGAGATCTGAAGATGAGAAGGAAATATGGAGGGAAAGGGGAGGGAAATGTGCTCCAGGCAGCCTTTGCAGAGACCATGTAGGGGGCACATGGCAGGTGTGAGACCCGAAGAAGACTGAGAAGGCTGAAACGGATTGGAAGAGGAGGAGTTGGAGCAGGAGACAGGGTGCCAGAACATGAACGCACTCGCATTTTAAGATTTCCCTAGCCAGAATGGATGAGGAGAGAAAATTGAAGAGGCTATTATTCAGACCTATTACTGGATATACATCCCCCCAAATACCCACACAGGCCACAAGGGGCATGCATGAGGTGTTCACTGTGGCAGGTCCTTCACCCTGGGGTCTGAATAACTAAAATGTGGATGTCCACTATGAAATATTGCACAGTTGTTCTCTAAGTAACAGACTAAGTATATACATAGCAATAAGGACAGGTCTTAAAAGCATAGTGTTGAGTGGAAAGAGTAAGAAGTAGAGTGAGGTTTATAGCACAATACCATTTAGGTAAGTTAAAAATATACTCACACTAAACTCACACTACACACCTGTTTTCCAAAGACACTCCCATACACCATTGGGAAAGGTGGCAGGAGTGGAGAAAAGAGATAAAAGGCCATAAAAGAGGAAAGAAGCCATGCAGAGCCCTGATGATAGTGTGCTATAGTGAGAAATGAGTAATTCCAAGTCTGCATCCAGGATTTTTAAAAATAAGAAGCTTTTCCAGTTGTTCAGGCAAGAGTGGAGGCACCTTGGACTAGGGTGGATGTGGTGGAGATGAAAAGTGGACTGACTATGTTATACCAATGAATACATGTAAAGCATTTCCACAGTGCCTGATACATAGTAAGTGCCCAACAAATGCGAACTGCTCTTATTCTTATATTGCAGACACTTAGTGATGGATTGAGTATGTCAGGAAAGGGGAAGGGTGGTGTCAAGGATAACTTCCAGGTGCTGGATCAGGCCATTGTTGCCAAGAGGGAGGTGAAATAATGAAGTGAGGACCCACAATTCTTTTTGAGGAATTTGGATGGGAAAGGGAAGACAGAGTTATCCCTGACATGTGGACAACATTCTAAGAAAAACCAAACACTTTTTAAAAATTAATCAAGCCTGGCCAGTAAGGCTCAGTGGTTGAGTGTTGACCCATGAACCAAGAGGTCCCGGGTTTGATTCCTGATCAGGGCACATGCCTGGGTTTCAGGCTCAATCCCCAGTGTGGGGCATGTGGGAGGCAGCCAATCGATGTTTCTCTCTCATCGATGTTTCTATCTATCCCTCTCCCTGCCTCTATCTCTCTAAAATCAATTTTTAATCATATTTTTATAAATAAAATAAAAGACATTCTATATTTTTAAAAAGTAATCAAGTAAAACAGGTTTGTTGTAGAAACATCATAAGAGATAAATTAAAACACATTATTGAGTCCCAAATATCTCCTGTGGAGGAACTAAGGTCTATATTTGAGGTGCAGGAGAAATGGCTCCTAAGATCTTTACAAATGCAAACTTTGTGAAATCCCTGCTAGCATAAATCTCTAAAATACAGGATATAGGGCTGAGAGTGGCTAAAAGGTCAAGTCATCCATTGAGATAGACACCACTGTAAAAAAAGAAAGCTTGGTGGGTGAAAATGATGCATGAAGTTTTGGGCAGAAACAGTTTGTGTTGAATGAAGTCTGGGATTCTTCTAATGAATACAAAAATATTGAGGGCCTATTATGCACCAGACACTTTTTTGTTCTCCCCAAAATTGAGGCAGAAAACAGAGTTCTCATATACCCACAACTCTCCCTCAATACATAGGTGAACAAAACAGATGACCCTAAGTGGTATTTGTTGGGCACTTACTATGTATCAGGCACTGTGGAAATGCTTTACATGTATTCATTGGTATAACATAGTCAGTCCACTTTTCATCTCCACCAGTACAGTGTCTGGTGCATAATAGGCCCTCAATTGTGCTGGCAATACATAGGTGAACAAAACAGATGACCCTAACCTCACTGAGTTGGCCAGAGTACTAAATATTCAAACAGATATATATATATATATATATATATATATATATATATATATATATATATATATATATATATAGATATATATATATAAACTTTGGTAGGGGTTATGTAAGAAATTATAAACTACTAGCATGTAAACCATTATAGTTAAATGTTTGCTCACATCCTTAATATGTTTCTGCGAAGCTTCCCTAAAAGCTCGATGTCTGTGTCTACAGACTTGCTTGTTTTCAAATTATTTTTTTAAACTTAGACTTTTTTGTTCTCCCCAAAATTGAGGCAGAAAACAGAGTTCTCATATACCCACAACTCTCCCTCAACAATATTCTTTTTTCATGTTTTTTTTTTAATTTTTAATTATTCTTTTACAGGGTCCTTGGAGAATAGGAAAGGATGCTGAAAACACACAAGGACCCCAGTTTGTTAAAACAAGGTTTAGCGGAAGAGTCGGGAAGTATGTAAATAAAAACTACATTTCCCAAGGGGCAGCGCGGCACGTCACATAAAATGGACGGCGCACGCGTAAAGGGGTCCTCCTCGTTGCGACTCGGCTCTTAAAAGGGTAAAAGCATGGTTCTCGAGGTGCCGCGAATCTTCGAACGCAAGCGAGTTATTATCTAGACTTTGAAAAGCATTCGAGGGACGCGCCTACACCCGCCCTCGCAATTTCCAGCGCGCCGTGCTTGTTCCGCCCGCGGATCGGTAGGTGCGGATGGGACCCGAGCTGAGACCCGGGGAGAGTGGCGGGAACGTAGGGCTGGGGTCCTCCCACTGCCTCCCCATTTCCCGGCCTCGCTGAGGCGGCTCCCGAGAGGCGGTGCGCACGCGCCTGGTCTCCCTGGGGAAGGCGGGGCCCGGGAGTGGGGGGGCCCGCGCGGGTTTGTGGAGTCTGCGCGTGCGCCCGCTGGTCCCGCGAAGATGGGCAGCCGCAGTGGGCGGAGTTTGGTGCGGAGGCCGGCCGAGGTGGGGTACTCCGCCCTGGGGCGAGAAGACGACGGCTGAGGATGGGCTCCGAACTCGGGCAGTTTTGTTATATTCTCAAGATGCGCCCCTCTTAACAAAACAGCCTCATTCGCCCCCAGCAGACCTCCAGTTGCCTTCTCTCAACTGCCTCCGTTTGCAGCCACAACTTCAGTCCTGACTAGCAGCGCCCCCGTCAGGCCGCACCACTCCACTGAAATAGCTCTTCCTCAAGGCCACCGGCGACCCATGGGTCCCCCAGTGCGTTGGTCTCAGCCCCAGCGCAGTATTTGATGCAGCTGATCACTGCCCCTTCGTGAATCACCTTCTGCATTTGGTGAGGGGAGCATTCTCGTCCTTGGCCTCAGCGCTCGGGCCTCTCCTCTGCTGATGCTTGCCCCTCTTCCTATAACGCTGGTCTACGGCCTCATCCTAATCTCTTCCCTGCTTTCACTTCCGAGGAGTTACCCGTTTTCAAGGCTTTAACTATGAATGCCACCTGTTGTGACAGCTCTCAGGTGTCTTCAAACCCAGTGCTCCACCCTGAACTCCAGGTTTCCATTCAGCTCTCACGGGGCATCTCTTAAATATCTGAAATTTTGAGTTTTGCCCTTCACCTTCCCCAGTCTTCCCCTCCTTCCAGTTCCCCATGCCAAACACCTTGAGTTATTCTTGATGTCTTTTGCTTCTCCTCTCTCCTCCTCCATCAACCTGCTAGCACATATTTATCCTTGAGGCTTTGAAAGTTCACTGCTGGGTATTTGATTGTAGATATTCTCTTTGGCACTTGGTTGGTTCTTTCTGCCTGAAAATTGTGTGTTTTCAGCTCTCTGATATTCTCTGTCATTATTGAGATTTATCTACTTAACTGTACTCTGCTGTAGATGTCCCTTTTAGAACACTTATTTCACGTACAGGGAAGTATATGGAACTATTTGTTGAATGTCTGTTTGTCTCTCTCACTGTTATATAGCCCACATGCCTGGCACAGAGTTAGGTGCTTGATAAATATTGTTAAATGAATGAATTTATAAAAGGGACGTACCTCTTCTCCATGGGTGGAAAGTAGACAATCCCTCTTAGAGTATGTTGGTAGCAACTCCTTTTTTCTGCAGTCGAGAAGATCCTGAATAGCCCAGCTTCAGAATTGCTGCTGTTTATAACTTGAAAGACCGTTTTAAGAGGTTGCCAGGATTCAGTTCAGCAATCTTTTTGAGGACTTAGTAGCTGCCAGCCCCTGTGTTTGTTGCTGGGAATAGAGAGTGAATAAAATTGCATCCCATTCTGCTGAGAGCTCATGGTTTGGCAGGAGAGACAAGTAAGTGGGACAGTTAGTCTTTCCGTGTATATGTGACAAGAGCAAGAATGAAAGTTTGCGTGTGGTGCGTGGACGTTTGATTGCGCTTGGTGTTGGGGCATATGAGAGGGCCTGGGGCGGCCAGATCCCCCTGCCAGCATTTCTGGCTGGGAGCAGCTTTGTTCTTTACCCCAGGATGCCGTACAAATATTACCATGTTCTCCGTGCGCCGCGGTGTGGAGAAGGTTGGCCAGTACTGCTGTAAAAGTGTTAACGTTGCTGCCCTTTGATTTGGACTCTGGATGACGAGTAAATTTTCGAGATCCAGCGGAGAAGGAAGAATTAAAGGGCATTTCAGGAAAGCATAATGTCTGGGCAGGCATAACGGAAGTATGGAAGTCTGTGCTTGTCTGGGATGGGGGCGCTGGAATTGTTCGGTGTGGGTGTTGCAGGGTAGGGTCAATAGGACAGGTAGATCTGTTTGAGAAGTGCTGTCCAGGGTAAGAAGCATGGTCTTGAAAGTGTTTAATAGACCACAGTGTCCACTTTATAAATACCTGACCCAACCACAAGGCACCCTGTTCTCAGTGGGTGGGTCCATCACAGTCCATAGTTTTTAGTGACCAACTTTCTGGAGTAGAAGCAGAGACATAGTAAGTGACAAGCCTTTGTTTTCTTTTTCTTATTTCTAAATTTGTATACAAAGATTCTTACAAAGGTTTTAAACGTGCTTCTCATTTAGATTTTTGACGAATTGTCTGCAGGATTTGTGGTCACTATATCCTTGGAGTGGAAGGTGGTTTGGTGAACATGAACCACTGGGAGTTGGGCATTGGTGATAATAAGGGCTGTTTGAGGCCTTAAGGCTTAGGTTTAGAGTCAGACACATCTGGATTTAAATCCCACTTTTTATTTGCATGACCTGGATAAAGTCACTTATTTCTCCACAGTACTAAATGAATAGTACTTTCTTTGCAGGATTGTTAGGAGGGTTAAATAGGACAATCTATAGAAACATGCTTAGCACATGGTAGATACTCAATAAGGAATAACTGTCATTATTTTTCTACCTTTTTTTTCAGATGCCACAGTACATCACCATCAGTATAATCATAATAACTAATCTAACAGATGATTGGCAGTTTACAGTGGCAGATGCTTCTATTTCCATGATCTCTTTTGCTATGGAATATGTGACGTTGTGACAAAACGGAATTGGAAGGAAGAGCATAGATTTTAGAGTTTTCAGTCTTGGAATCCCAGCTTAATTGCCAGTATTTTCCTGACTGAGTTACCTAGTACAGTGGTCGGCAAACTCATTAGTCAGCAGAGCCAAATATCAACAGTACAACGATTGAAATTTCTTTTGAGAGCCAAATTTTTTAAACTTAAACTATATAGGTAGGTACATTGTTATTAACTTAATTAGGGTACGCCTAAAAACTCAAGGGGTCAAAGAGTCGCATGTGGCTCGCAAGCCGCAGTTTTCCGACCACTGACCTAGTATAACTTAACCTCTCTGAATTTCAGTTTCCCCAGATAGAAAGAGGCTGTGTGTATAGGATTGCCATAAGGTTAAAATGAGAATCACCTGTTTAAGCTCCATTTCAGAAGGTCCTGCGGGGGGAGGTGGGGTGCAGGGAAAGGAGGGGGAATGTTATTTTCTCCTTAACTTTAAAAAAAAGCCAATTAACGAATGCACATTCTTATTGATGGTGGCTGGATTGAGGGTATGGGGTCTGAGTGTAGGGTTTTAGGTACCTTTCTTCCCTTTGATTCAGAACAAAGCTTGTATTGTCTTAAGCCCTAAGGGATTAATTTTAGAGTGGTTTACATAAAGGAGGTTTGGATTTGTATGAGACCTTGGCTGCTAGCAGAGGGCCAGCGTGTTGTTTTAGGCTGGGCGTTTAGCAGTTAATAATATGCTTCCTTTCTGCAACCTTTGTACCTAAGTGTTAGCTCTTAGGTCCACTTAGTGTGGCCAGACTTCTCAGTTGCAGGTAAGAAAAGGCTAACCCAAACACCAGCCCAGGCGGAAAAGGGAACTTATTACTCTTAACTGAAGAGTCCTGGTGTACCAGCTTCAGGCACAGCTATATCCAGACAACTAAACTATGTCACCAGTATTTTCTGCTTTCCTCCATGTTGGTTTCTCTCTCAGGCAGGCAAAAGCCTTATCAGTTCCAGGCGTCCATGCTATTCTCTTATCCAACAACTGAAAGGTGGTATCTCTTTGCACATAGCTCCAGCAAAAGATCTGAAATTGATTTTTGTCCAGACTTGGCTCACAGATTTCTTCCTAACCAGTCATGGTGGTCAGGGAGAATGTAATATTTTCATTGGCCCAGGCAGGATACGCATCCTTGGAGCCAAGGTGAGAGACAGTTTCCCAAAAAGAAATTGTAGAAAAGGTCCCAGGCAAGACACTGTCATGGTATTAGGCCAGCTTTCCTGCAAATAATGAATTAAACTCTTCACAAGATAATGGAAAAAGAAAAAAAAAAAACCTATTTGAGGGTCCTGGGGAGTAACCAGAAGCAGGCAGTAACTGGATAGGAGTTGGGTACCCAGAAGAAAGGAATGAGACTGGTGAGTTTCCTATTTGTTTGTTGTTGTATTTAATGCCTTGTGGGCATTATAACAAAAGTGCATCTTGGGAAGAAGATAGCCACAGAGAAGGAGTTCCAAATCCTACCTAATAAAAGAGTAATATGCAAATTGACCATACCTTCGCTACAGCCACCAGCCAATCAGAGCGATTATGCAAATAAACCCAACCAAGATGGCTACAGCCACAGAGAGCAGGAGGGAGGCTTGGGTTTCCCAGGCAATGGAGCAAGCCAAGCTTTCCGCCTGCCCTTGCCGGCCTAAGCCTCCACTCAAGGCTACAAAGTTTCAATTATAGAAGGTAAACAAATCCAAAGGCTGGAGAGAGCAGGCTAGGGTTGCCCCCGGCAACGTATGAAGCCAAGCTTTCCACCTGCCCTGGCCGGCCTAGGCCTCCACTCCAGGCTACAAAGTTTCAATTATAGAAGGTGAATTAACCCCAACAGAAATGGCTGCTGCCACAGAGCGAGCAGAAGGTTTGGCTCCGCTCCAGGCTACAAAGTTTCAATTGTAGAAGATAAATGTATCCCAGATACCAGGGCCTCCACTTGGGTCGACCGGGGGGGCATGGCTGGCCTGCAAACCCCACAGGTCCCTTGCTCAGGCCACCCCACTCCCCAAGGAAACCCCACCCTGATCTGGGACACCCTTCAGGGCAAACCAGCTGGCCCCCACCTGTGCACCAAGCCTCTATCTTATCTAATAAAAGAGTAATATGCAGATTGACCATCACTCCAACACACAATATGGCTGCCCCCATGTGGACACAAGATGGCCCCCATGTGGACACAAGATGACCTGCAGGGGAGGGCAGTTGGGAGGCACCAGACCTGCAAGGGAGGGCAGTTGAGAGGGAACAGGCCTGCAAGGGAGGGCAGTTGGAGGCGATCAACCCTGCAGGGGAGGGTAGTTAGGGGTGACCAGGCCGGCAGAAGAGGGAAGTTGGGGGCAAACAGGCTGGCAGGGGAGCAGTTAGGCATCAATCAGGCAGGCAGCGGAGTGGTTAGGGGGTAATCAGGCTGGCAGGCAGAAGCGGTTAGGGGCAATCAGGAAGGCAGGCAGGTGAGCATTTGGGAGCCAGTAGTCCTGGATTGTGAGAGGGATGTCCGACTGCCCGTTTAGGCCCGATCCCGGTGGGCCTAAACGGGCAGTCGGACATCCCTTGAGGGGTCCCAGATTGGAGAGGGTGCAGGCTGGGCTAAGGGACACCCCCCCTTCCTGCATGAATTTCGTGCACGAGGCCTCTAGTCTACATATAAAAAATCGTTTTTGAGCCCTGGCTGGTGTGATTCACTTGGTTGCGCATCGTCCTGTGCACTGAAAGGTCACCAGTTCAATTCCTGGTCAGAGCACATGCCCTGATTGCAGGTTCAGTCCCCAGGTGGGGTGCAGTGCGTACAGGAAGCACTGGTCAATGTTTCTCTCACATCAATGCGTTGTTGTTTTTCCTCTCTCTCCCTCCCCCTCTCCCTCTTCCTGTAAAATCAATTTTAAAAAATATCTTAAAAAGTAGTTTTTTGGGGTGGTAAACACACAATACAGTGTACAGATGAGGTGTTGTAGAATTGTGCACCTGAAACCTGTATAATCTGGTTGACCAGTGTCACCCCAGTAAACTCAGTAAAAAGTAAAAACAACCACAAAAAGTAGTTTTACCCAAATGTCCATCAGCTGATGAATAGATGAACAAAATGAGGTCTATCCATACAGTGGAATATTATTCAGCCATAAAAGAAATGAAGTACTGATACATTCTACAACATGGATGAACCATGAAAACATTCTGCTAAGTGAAAGAAGCCAGTCATAAAAGGCTGCATAGTGTATGATTCTCTTATATGAACTGTCCAAAAATGGGCAAATCCATAAAGACAGAAATAGCATAATGGTTTCCAGTGACTGAGGGGAGGAGGGAATGGGGAGTGACTGCTGGTGGGTAAAAGTTTCTCATTGGGGAGATGAAAATATCCTAAGATAGTGGTAATGGTTACACAGTTTTGTGAATATACTAAAAAACACACAACAACACTGAATTAAACCCTTTGAAAGAGTGAATTAATTATATCTAAATTAAACTGTTCTTTTTAAAAATCTGCCAGATTTCTGAACTAGGCAAGCATGGGCACACCCCGAGCAGCTCAGCTAACGCTGAAAGCGCTGTACAGATTTCAACTGATACCTACCTCAGGGAAGGCGTTGGGAGTTTGAGTTCAGTTATGTTTAAAAATACCAGAATAGTGGTTCCCTCTGTGGGTAGAACTGGATGGTGTGGCCTTCTAAGTCACTGGAAAGAAGAGAGAGTGCTAGGAGCCAAAAAGTTCAGAGCACTGACCTGCGTCTGTGATGCCTGAAACCTTGCAGGACTTGCCAGTCTCATGGTTCAAGAACAGGGATAAAATCACCTGGAACTCTGCACTCTGTTAGCAGGCAGCTGGGAGCTGGTGGCCTCAGTCAGGTGCACATAGGTCGCGTGTAGTTCCAGTCCCCGGTACCTCGTTCCTGCTTGCTTTGCACCAGTAGGCATGGCATTCTCATCGTAGTGAGCCTGAGAAACCTTTGCCTCTGCTTAGAGTGTTTTCTGAGAAGATTCAAGTTCATAACTGACCAGATCTGGAGGTAGCAGTAGTTTGTTGTGAAATCATAAGCGAGGTGGTTCTCCGAGGCAAGGCCCTTCCCAGCAGGCCCAGTGACCCTCCGGAATCCTGCCGCTCCTCTCAGCACTTCAAAATTCTTTCCTGTGGGTGGAAATGAGGTGACATGGAGCATGTTAAGTCACAAGTCACCGTTTATATGTGTGTGGAGCCCGATAATTGGTGGAGGGACTGCGTGTTGGAGGGCCTCCTTTCCCGCTGCTGCCTGTAGTTGTAGGGTTAGGCCCTGCCTGGGTCGGTATATGACCTGCTCCTTCCCCTCCAGGCCATGTGGGCAGCTTTTTCATTTTGGTTTGCTGAACATTTCAGCCTCATCTCGTGTGTCTATCTGTCTCAGCAACCACCGTTTATAAAAGGTTTTAAGAAATACACACTTTTTACCGTGTGTGTGTGTGTGTGTGACACACACACACACACACACACACACACACACACATATTAGTGTGGGGTGTGGGGGTGTACCTCAGCCCAGCCTGCACCTTCTCCAAACTGGGACCCCTCAAGGGATGTCCGACTGCCTGTTTAGGCCCGATCCCACCTACCGGGATCGGGCCTTAACGGGCAGTCGGACATCCCTCTCACAATCCAGGACTGCTGGCTCCCAACTGCTCACCTGCCTGCCTTCCTGATTGCCCCTAACCACTTCTGCCTCCCAGCCTGATCACCCCCTAACCACTCCCCTGCCAGCCTGATTGATGCCTAACTGCTCCCCTGCCAGCCTGATTGCCCTTAACTGCCCTCCCCTGAAGGCCTGGTCCCTCCCAACTGCTCTCCCCTGCAGGCCTGGGTCCCCCACAACTGCCCTTCCCTGCAGGCCCAGTCACCCCCAACTTCCCTCTGCTGCCAGCCTGATCACCTCTAACTGCCCTCCCCTGCAGGCTGATCGCCCCCAACTGCCCTCCCTTGCAGGCCTGGTCCCTCCCAACTGCCCTCTCCTGATGGCCATCTTGTGGCGGCCATCTTGTGGCAGCCATCTTGTGTCCATATGGGGGCAGCCATCTTGTGTGTTGGAGTGATGGTCAATTTACATATTACTCTTATTAGATAGGATAGAGGCTTGGTGCACGGGTGGGGGCCGGCTGGTTTGCCCTGAAGGGTGTCCTGGGTCAGGGTGGGGGTTCCCTTAAGGCGTGGGGTGGCCTGGGCAAGGGGCCTGTGGTGGTTTGCAGGCTGGCCACGCCCCTCCACCCCCCACCCCGGCGACCCAAGCAGAGGCCCTGGTATCTGGGATTTATTTATCTTCTCTAATTGAAACTTTGTAGCCTTGAGCGGAGGCCAGGGCCTGCGGAAAGCTTGGCTTTCTCCATCGCCAGGGAAACCCAAGCCTCCTGCTCGCTCCATGGCTGCAGCCATCTTGGTTGGGTTGATTTGCATATTTGCTCCTGATTGGCTGGTGGGTGTGGCTTATGGGTGTAGCAGAGGTATGGTCAATTTGCATATTACTCTTTTATTAGATAGGATGTGGTATCACTGGAGAAGTAAATACCCAAAAAAACAATAGTGATTGCCTCTAGGGGTGGGAGGTATTGTACTTCTTGAGTTGTGTGAATATTTTTTACCATCTATATATGTTATCTACTCAAAGGGTTTTCCCCTTTGAACCAGGCTTTGTGTCCAGCCACCGTGAGACAGAGATGGGATGATATTGTGATGATATGAGGAGAACCTAAGCTGAGACAGTGGCAGGTGTGGAAGAGAGGGGCTAGGTTTGAGATAAATTTCTGAGGCAAATAGTATTTGAATGGAGACTGATCACAGAGACTGGTGGCTGGAGATGAACAAGAAGGAGGAATCCGTGACTCCAGGATTTCCAGAGTGGGAAGCTGGCTGGACAAGGATGGATGTCTTTAACCCGCATCTGGAAGGCAGAGCAGTGCCAGACAGGAAGAGAGGTGTCTGAGGGGGCCTCTTGGTAGAGCTATTCGGCTGGCAGCTGAGTTTTGCAGCCTGGAGAGAGGTCAGGGCTGTAGATATTGACTTGGAAGTTTCAGAATATGGGGGCTTAAAGCCAATGAGCATGCTCGTGCTTGGAGAACGGAAGAGGATCCCAGGGTGAGCTTACACTGGGCCGAAGGAGGAGGGCAGCAGGAAGGCTATGAAGGTGGTTAGAGAAATAGGGGAGATTGGAGGCCTGGGAACCCAAAGAGCAGAGTTCTGGGAAGCAGTGTGGTCAGGTGCTCGGTGCGGTGGGAAGTTCCAGGCGCTGGCAGGTCACTGAGGACTGGGGGAGAGCCAGCTGTGATGGGGTGAGGATGAATGGGAGTAGAAGGAAGGATGATGGGTTCTGTGTGGCAGCTCTGTGCTAGGTACAGCACATAAAGTGACCCTTGTCCTCAGGAGATTGGACAGGCTAGAGGAGACGGCAAATACAAAGAGAATTTTAAATATATTTTATTGATTTTTTACAGAGAGGAAGAGAGAGGGATAGACAGTTAGAAACATCGATGAGAGAGAAACATCGATCAGCTGCCTCCTGCACACCCCGCACTGGGGATGTGCCCGCAACCAATGTATATGCCCCCGACTGGAATCGAACCTGGGACCCTTGAGTCCGCAGGCCGACGCTCTATCCACTGAGCCAAACCGGTTTCAGCACAAAGAGAATTTTAATATGACTTGGTAGGCACTGTGGTGGAGAGAGGCTCAGGGTATTAAGGGAAAGCAGAGAAGGTAATTTAACCCAGACTCGGATTAGTGGAGCAGGTGACTTGGTAGTAAGCCAGGCCTTAGAGAATAAGTCATTAAAATAGAGGATTAGGGGTGGTCTGGTTGTGGGAAAGACATCCCAGATGGAGGGAACAGTATTGCTGGGATGTAAAATATGAGGCAGACAATGATGAGGTGACGGAGTTGGGCAGAGACGGATGGAAGCCTCTTCGTGGCCCTGCAGCCTCGCTATCTAACCTTGTTATTAGCTCTAACAGTTGTTTAGTGGGTGTAGTGGGATAGGATTTTCTATTACAAGGTCATGTCATCTGCAAATAGAGATAGTTCTACCTGTTCCCTCCCAATCTGGATTGTTTTATTTCACTTTACTGCCCATTTGCCCTAGCTAGAACCTGCTGAACAAGTTTGGCTTGTCCCTGATCTGGGGGAAGCGTTCAGTCTTTCACACTCAGTGTGATATTAGCTGTGGCTGTTCATACATGCCTCTACCAGGCTGGGGAGTCCCCTCTGTTCCTAGTGTGAATATTACTTTTTTAATAAACAGAAGCAGAGATTTTAAGAAGATGTGACTATTTAAGTACATGGAGTTTACAATTTATTACTCAGTGTGAATCTGATCTTTGTGGATATGATAACTTATTCTTTTTGTTACCTTTTATTGTCTTTTATTCTCTTTCTAATTACCTTTTAGTGCATTTTATTTTCATCAATACATTTGTCTTTCCTTAAGTCAGATTTTTTTAGTAATTTCTCTTCCCTCTATCATAAAAAAAAAAGTAGCAGTGCTTTATGACATGGAAATTGTCTTTATATAAAATCTTACTAGAATCCCCCTTTTACAGAATTTTTTAAATGGAGACCAGAATACTGAAATCATTTGTCAGCAGAGCTGGGGCCTGGGCTGCTGCTTTGGGAAGTGACTCAATAAGTGCTCCTTATAACTCGGCTCGACATATGGGATGCAGACATCACTGGCTTCGGGTAGAATTTCAGGGTTACTTGCCACTGCATTCGTTTCCTAGGGCTGCCGTAACATTATCACAGGCTGGGCTGGCTTAACACAGCAGGCATGTATTCTCTCACAGTTCTAGAATTCCAAAATCCAGGGGCTGGCTTGGTTTCACAATCAAGGGTGGGTTTCTTCATGGGTGCTCAGAAGGACAGTCTGTTCCTTGCCTCTCTCCCAGCATCCAGTGGTGGCCAACAGTCCTTGGCAATAATCCTTGGTTTGCAGCTGCCTAAATCTAGTCTCTGCCTCTGTCACATGGCCGCCTTCTCTGTGTGCGTCTCTCCCCCGGGCTGTGTGTGTGTGTGTGTGTGTGTGTGTGTGTGTGTGTCCTCTTCTTATAAGGACACCAGTCATGTTGGATTAAGGGCCCACCTCTACTCTAGTATGACTTGATCTTAACGTACATCTTAATTACACCTACAAAGACCCTGTTGCTAAGTAAGGTCACATTCACAGGTGTCAGGGGTTAGGACTTCAACATATCTTTTATTTTTTTTTTTTTTAATTGACTTCAGAGAGAAGGGAGAGGGAGAGATAGAAACATCAACGATGAGGGAGAAGGAGAGAGAGACAGAGACAGAAACATCAACAATGAGGGAGAGAGAATCATTGATTGGCTGCCTCCTGCATGCCCCACACTGGGGATCGAGCCTGCAACTCGGGCATGTGTCCTTGCCGGGAATTGAACTGTGGTCTCCTGTTCATAGGTCACGATCAACCACTCAGCCACGCCAGCCCGGCAACTATCCTTTCTGAGGGAGTAGTTTAACCCATAATAACACTAACAAGGTTCTCTTCTGTTCCCCCTCCGCCCAGGCGCCATATGTACCATGGCCCTCGTGTCGGCTGATTCCCGCATCGCAGAACTTCTCACCGAGCTCCATCAGCTGATCAAACAAACGCAGGTAAAAGGCCACAGCCCGCCATTCCTGCAGGGGAACGTGGGCTGTGCTGCTGAGCTGTGGAGCAGGGGGTGGGGTTGTGTTGAGAGAGATTGGACGGGCAGGACCCAAGGTGATGTCATGAAGGTGAGAGGAGGGCAGGACTACCATTCCTGTTGGATTATCCATCGTGTGAGATATTAATTCACATGCCTTACAATTCACCCATTTAAAGTCTATGATTCATTTGTTTTTAGTATATTCAAAGAGCTGTGCAACCATCACCATGACAACATTTCACTGCTTGACATATCCAATAGCAGTTATTCCTTTCTCCTTCCACCCTGACCCAGGTAAATAAAGATACTCTTTTGAGGCAAGAATGTCCAAGGGTTTTGAGGTTCTCTCTCAGAAGTTGGTCAAAGGCCAAACCTTTTTTGGAATGTGCGGCGTTTGAAAACCCAGGCTTGCTGAGTTAATCATTTACTGCGTACACCACCCGCTGGCCCTTGGCCTAGGCTCTCCTGCAGCAAAACGATCAAGTTTGAGCATCTGTTTTTAGTATAGCATTTATATCAGAGATACAGCAATAATAGCGGCATGGAGGAGCCTGCGGGGTAGAGATAAACTTAGAGAAATAACTAATCTGTACTTAGAGCCACTGCATCCATTTTCTTTTTTCATATATTTAAATATATTTTTATTGACTTCAGAGAGGAAGGGAGAGAGAGAGAAACATCAATGATGAGAGAGAATGTTAATTGGCTGTCTCCTGCATGCTTCCTACTGGGGATCGAGCCCGCAACCTGGACACGTGTCCTTGACCGGAATTGAACCCAGAACCCTTCAGTCCACGGGCCGATGCTCTATCCACTGAGCCAAACCGGCTAGGATGCATCCATTTTCTTATTGTTGAACTAATTTGATTACTCATTTTCCCCTTCACCTACCACTACTTGTACATTATGATAAATTTGTGTAGAAATATTTAGCACAGAAATGAGCTGGTGGTTAGCAAAATTTAGTTCTTCCTCAGGCCCCTCATTTTCTGTGAGTAAAACACTGAGACTTTGGCTCAGTCTCCCAATTCAGTTGCTCATCAATATCAGTGTTACCATAACACTTACTTACATAAGTAGTTGATCCTTACCAGCAGTGCCCTGTGTTACACCACAGTGAAGTAAGGTCACGGTAAAACTCATTACGGAACGAGTCAGTAAATCATAGGCTCTTCATTATGTCTTCCCAACAGAATTGGCCCTGCCCGTTTACCAGATATTGCTATGGGCAGGCTTTATTACAGTGGCCCTGATTCCGTTATTTTTGGGGTCTAAGACAGCTGGGGATAAGGCCAGTCACCCGTCTCAGCTCAGAGGCTTGCACTGAGCCTGGTTCCCTATGTGTGCTCTCGTACCCCAGCGCCCACCTCCCTCCTAAGGGGAGGACAGGTGGTATTCAGAGTACAAGTCCCAGCTCTGCTAGCTGTTCTTTAGCATATGCCTTATTTTGATCAGCTCTTGGGTCGGGATAGTCATGGTGCATCGTTATAACTTACAGGTGCCCCAGAGGGCTTCCGTAGGTGTGGAGGTCAGAGCATCCCATAGTGGTGCCCCTTGGGGCTCAGCAGACAGCATGGAGAGCCTGTGTCCGTGACTACAGTAGCCTCCATCTGGATTAAAATAGTCAGGAGGCCTGGCAGGTCAGGGTGCGAGCCCTTTCCCAGCAACAGATGGGTCCTGGAATCATCAGCATCGTGTGTGGAGTTGGCCAAACCCATTCACTGAAGCTTTGTCATCCTTCCAGGCTGACTCTCGTCCCTCCCTCCCTCTGGAAAGAGAACTCACTTGTATCTCATACAGCCTTTCAGAAGCTTCCTGGCTCGGGGTGGGCTGTTCCCCAGGGCACTTTGGACCCTGCATGTGGTGCCTAGTGCTTTAATCCTATCGAAACCCATTCCCCCTACTCTTTTTCATAGCTTTTCATTCACAAAACGAGGGCGATGTGTGTCTGTGCACAGCATGCCGCGGCCTGGCGGGCTGCACTGCCCATTGGGCCCGTTGTCCCTTTGTCGGCATTCCATGAGGATGGAGCAGTTCCTAGAAATCCCTTCCCAAACCGTGTCCTCTGTAGCGGCTGTAACCTGAAAACTAAGTCAGGAGATCCTGGCACACACGGTCCTCAGTGAAAGGCCACAGGCTGTGTGATCCCCCCCAGCTGACGTCCCGGAAGAGCCAAAATGAGAGAGTAAAACGATACGGGGCTCGGAGGAGGGAGGCATGAGTAGGGGAGCAGGGGGTTTTTAGGGAGTCGAAGCTATTCTTTATGATACCGTGATGGTGGGTTCCTGACCTGTGCGTTTGTCAAAACCCATGGAATGCACAACACAGAAAGTGAATCTTAATGTCATCTATGGGCTCTAGTTAATAATTATCGGTTTGGTTCATTAACTGTAACACGTGTACCCCACTAATGCAAGAGGTTCATTAGGGAAACTGCAGGGGAAAGCAAGTATCTGGGAACTCTACTACCGGCTCAGCTTCCCTGTAACCCTAAAACTGCTCTAAAGGTGGTTCGTTAATAAAATATTAAAGCTAAAGCATTAACATTAAAGTAGAATTGCTGGAATTCCATTCGGGCTTCAGCACCTAGTCCAGTTTATCTTCAGGTCCTCGGACCAGAGTGCCTCTCAGAGGGCTGCGCCCAGGAGCGAAGGCTCCGTTTGACTTCCTCGGTTCTAAAAGCAGGCGTGCTCTCGGCACATAGATGGCTTCACCCTTTTGGCATCGGGCGCAACTGAGCCAATAGTATCCTCTCCCTCTGAGTCTGTCTGGAGGCGTTAATATAATACTGAATTTACAACATGGCGTAACCCACTCTTATCCTCAGCTACTATTTCTCCTCCTCTCCATGTGTCATTGATTTTTACCCAGACTTTTCCGCCCTTGGAAGGATGTTAGGTTCAGCCACTGTGCCGGTCCAGATTGCAGGCAGCAGTGCCAGTCGAGCAGGTGTCATGTCCTGTCTCCTCCCCCGCCCCCCCTCCTTGGTCATGCCCACTTGGTAGGGTGTGGTTATATAGTACAGAACTAGCGGGCTGTTTACACCACGGGGCAGTATAGCCGCATTCACCACTAACTCCATGTTGCCGAGTATTTGGGAATTCTGACTAAGAATCATCCATGCATCTGGCACCCTCAGTTGCAGCTGTGATCGCAGGCCCACTGATGTGGGGAAGACTTGTACCAGCATCCTTCCCCATCCCCTCTTCCCAGGTGAACTGATCATAGATGTATGTGTTAATTTCTGGACTCCCAGTTCTAGTCCATTGTTCTGTACGCCAGCATCACAGCATTTGACGGCTGTAGCTTTGTCATAAAATTGGAAATCAGGAAATGTGAGTCCTCCAATGTTTTTGTTTTCCTCTTTCAAGATTGTATTGGCTATTCTGAGTTACTTGAATTTCCATATGAATTTTAGATAAGCTTGTCAATCTCTACAAAGAAGTCAGCTGGAATTTTGTTGGGGATTGTATTGAATCTGTAGGTCAGTTTGTCTTTCCTGATCAAGGAGAGCCATAAATCTAGTTTGTGATTTCACTTTAATGCCTTTCGTAATGCTTTCGCAGTAGTGGGGGAGGGGAGTCCTTTTAAACTGGTCCTGAATTCAGATCTAGTAAATGAGGGCCATATGGATGGGCCTGTGGCCTGGGTGCAGGGTGCCCCAGCGGGATGGGGGGCCTCGCTCCTGTCCTGCTGACCTCCTCCTTGCAGGAAGAGCGTTCGCGGAGTGAGCACAACTTGGTGAACATCCAGAAGACCCACGAGCGGATGCAGACCGAGAACAAGAGTGAGTAGCTGGGCTCTGGAGAGAAAGGGGATGAGAAGCGGATGTGGCCAAGATTGCTGTCGTTTCAAAAGGGGCTTTTGCGTGTATCTGCCATCATCCAAGATGAGCTGCTCCTTAGGCCAGAGGGACAGTTTTCCCTTAGGCTGGGTGGCCCAGGGTGACCTAGGAGACAGATACCAGACTGCCTAGCCCTAAGGAACCTTCAAATCCCCCAACTCTAGGGACTAGAAAGTCAGTGAAATGAGGCTGCATCTAGGGAAACACCTTGGAGGGCACAGGCACCCCGGTTAGCGGTGTTTTCTAGGGCGCTTCCCTCCCGGGGTGCACCGAGGGCCCAGCTGGCCAGGCTCCTGGCCTTGGGCTTTCCGGCTCTGAGCAGCTTGAGATCGCTTTCTGTTTTCCCATGTGCTGAGAAGTACCTCCTGTGTGTAGCATGCTGTGGCAAAGGTAAGAAAGTCCTCCCTTGGATGCAGTGATGGCATTTGTACCAAATGAAAATGTGAGCGCGCTGTACATGCGGTTCAGGTCCTCGGGGAGCACTCTGAGCCAGGAGAGCTCATGCCTCGGTCCGTGGCTTCTCTGCCTCCCAAGGCCTGATTCCGATATACGGGAAGCAGTGCCGCAGGACTGCCACTGCGCTCGCCCACGCCCGTCTCCCTGTGCTTCCTCTGCAGTCTCTCCCTATTACCGGACAAAGCTGCGCGGCCTCTATACAACCGCCAAAGCCGATGCAGAGGCCGAGTGCAAGTGAGTACCAGCCCGCTGCCTGCCATCGCCGCCCTGCCGCGCCCAGGTGCTGGGCTGCAGGGACCTGTGGACCATGGCCCCAGGCTGCCTTCCTGGCACAAATGAGCCCCTCCCTAGAACCCACTTCTAAACTGCTCCCCGCTCCCTAGCAGCAGGGCAGGGATCAGGTCCCAGCACTGCCATTTACCTGTCACATGACTTTGGGCAATCACTTCAGCTGAGACTCAGTTGTTCCATCATTAAAATAGGAAACCTGCCCTAACCGGTTTGGCTCAGTGGATAGAGCGTCGGCCTAGCGGACTGAAGGGTCCCAGGTTCGATTCCGGTCAAGGGCATGTACCTTGGTTGCGGGCACATCCCCAGTAGGAGGTGTGCAGGAGGCAGCTGAATCGATGTTTCTCTCTCATCGATGTTTCTAACTCTCTATCCCTCTCCTTTCCTCTCTGTAAAAAATCAATAAAATATAAATAAAATAAAATAAAATAAAATAGGAAACCTATAGAATTGTCAACATAAATGAGATAATGCATATAAAGTGCCTAAGACTAGTGTTTTACAAACTCGTGACCATTACTCACATTAGGAAGTGCATTCTCTATTGTGGTGGCAATAACAGTAACAGTAACAGCTCTTTGTGGCCTTACTCTGTGCCAGGTGCTGGTACAGTGGTTTCTATAGTTACCTCATTTAACCCTCAGAGCAACTCTAAGATGGGATTACCGCCATTTAACAGATGAGGAAACTGAAATACCAGAGGGTTGTGTAATCTGCCGAAAGACACAACTAGTAAGTGGGGGAGCCCAAATTGAAACCCAAAGCCCCTATTCTTTAATGTTTTCTTACTGATTTTTAGAGAGAGGAAGGGAGAGGGAGAGATAGAAACATGATGAGAGAGAATCATTGATGGGCTGCCTCCTGCACAACCCACACTGGGATCAAGCCTGCAACCCGGGCATGTGCCCTGACTGGGAATCGAGCCATAACTCCTGGTTCATAGGTCAATGCTCAGCCACTGAGCCATGCCGCCCAGGCTCACGTCTCTTTTTTAAAAGGCCTTGAGGTCTCCCACCTGCAGCAGGAGTCACAGGGCAGCAAGCTCAAAGACCTCCCTTTTCCATATTCGGGGAGGACAGGTGGCGTTCCCAGGTGGGACCCAGGTACTGACTGACCTCAGTGCAAAGGCATTTCTCCAGGGGCAGCTCGGTAAGGGCGCAGTGAGCAGCATGGGGTGGTGGGCTGCTCCTTTGACTGGAGATAGCGGGTAACTCAGCCCCAGACACTCAGAGTGCCAGCGAGGTGGGGTAAGCCAGCGCACGTGGAGGTCGGTTAGCTCTCCAAGGGCCGGAGGACTCAGCCTAAATGTCACGTCCCTGGAGGAGAGAACGGATGCCTGGGGCCTGGGCCGCAGAACACTTGCTGGTGGGCACCTGCGACATGGCTGTTGGTCCATATTGCTGACCAGAGGGGTGCTCTGGTCTTGACACATCTCAGGAGCGTCTGCTCTCCCTGCTCACCCCTGACACGACACAACGATGGCACAGAAGCCAAGTGCCTGAGGAGCTAACGTTTAGGACCTCGGTCCTCCTACTGCAGCACCTCCCCATGCAGCTCCGCTGGGCGGCCGGGGAGCAGCTGGGCTGCCCCACGTTCCTCCTGCCGTAGGTGGGCAGAGGCGAGGGGCGTGGGGAGGCGGCTGGTTTCACCTGGATAGTGCCCTGGCTTAGCTGCTTTGTGCCCAGCTTTGCGAGCACAACTCCCAGAGAAGAAGACCCAAAAGGAATTAATTTTCTCTTTTGCCTTTTTACAATGTCACCCTGATCAAATAATTACACTGAATCTGTATGCAGCAGTATTAGAGGATTTTAAAGGGCCCTTCCTCCTGGCCAACAGGGAGGTGCTGAGGTCGACGGGAGGATGGTTAGGGCTCAGGGCCCTTGGCTGAATTCCAGCAGAATGTCAGCCAGAAGGAATCCCTCCGCCGCTGGCGCAGGTGAAGCGGCCTCTTGGGGTGGCCTCTCTGCGCGTCGCTGCCAGGCTGGCTGGCTGGCTGCCTGTTGGGGTAGGACCATGCTTTACCTGGCAGGTGACGTGAAGCTTTTATGGTTCTGAGATGGAGAAGTTTCAGTTCCAGAAAACTACTTTTTAAATAGTAACTGATCTTAAAACATTGTTACCTCAAATCTCTGCAGTGGATCTGCAATAACTGTAGAACAGCAGTCGCCAGCTGGTGGTCCGTGAGGTCTGAAAGGTTGGCGACCGCTGGTTTAAGGAAACCTTTGGAGCAGCGGTCACCACGCAGTGGTCCGCGGACCATTGGGGGTCCGTGAGTCCAAAAGGCCGGCGATCCCTGCTTCAGGACACGGAATTACATTCCTCTCCTAGAGATTCATAATACACATTATCAAAGGCTCTGCTAGTTCTGCAAAGAAGTTTTTGAAATATGTTTTTATTGATGTCAGAAGGGAGAGGGAGAGATAGAAACATCAATTATGAGAGAGAATTATTGATCCACTGCCTCCTGCATGCCCCCTACCAGGGATCGAGCCTGCAACCCAGGCATGTGTCCTGACCGGGAATCAAACCATGATCTCCTGGTTCATAGGTTGGTGCTCAACCACGGAGCCACACTGGTCGGGCTGTCTTACCAGCTTTTGTATGCTTTTAAGACTAAAGCCACCTATGTGGGGTTCATAGTTTTCACGAGGTTTGTCTGCGTTCTTGACCAGAAGAGGAAGTCCATGCTTTGTGCCTCATCCAGACCTCTTCTTTCCCTCCTCCCACCCTCAGCATCCTCCGGAAAGCCCTGGATAAGATTGCGGAAATCAAGTCTCTGTTGGAAGAGAGGCGGATCGGTGAGTTAGAGACGACAGTGAGCTCGGTGTTCCTTGACCAGGTGGAGTGAGGGTTCCTGAGAGCAGCAGTCATGTCTTCCTGCGGGGAGCCTGTAACCTCAGCCTGGTGTGGTCGATTGGCCACGGCTGTGACAGGGAGGGCACCAGGGCAGCCTGGGACTGGGGAGGGGTTGGAGGTCAGTCCCAGGGTCAGAGACAAGGCCTCCCCGTTCTCCCTCTGCAAACCACGCTGATTGGCCCCAATCCCTCAGGTTTCTCCAGTCCTCTCCTGCCTGGGGCGGTCACCTGCTACCCCAGGCCCATTTCTTGCTGAAGTGAGAGCCTGGCTGTTAGAGAGCCACAGCGGGATGTCTTGAAGCCAGCCTTTCATGTGGGGCTTACACGGGGTGCTGGCTTCCATATCGCTTCAGACTGCTGCCCCACCTCTCCTCACCCTTCCAGTGAGCCCGGGGGGCAGACTCCGCCCATGAAATGGTCACACTGCCAGTGGGTTGAAGTTGACTGGGTGTATTGAGCCATGCCCGAGGAGGTAAGGGCTCTGTCCACATCTGATAGTTCTTTTAACTTGATGCTTAATTATATTAATAGAAAATACATGTAAGTATACACACAGCTCAGTAAAATTTTCACTAACTTAACAAGTGGATGTAACCAGCACCCAAATAAGAGACAAGACCAGCGCCCCAGAATCCCCCTTTTGCCCTCTTTGGTTCTTTCCCAAAAGGCACCCACTACCCGTCTCTCCAGGTCAGTGTGGCCTGGCGGCCTCTCTCAGGCCAGGGAGCACACCTGGACCCTTGGTGCTAACTCCACGAGAGTGGGGGCGGGGGGCAGGCAGCCCATCCCTGGTGCCTCAGGGCTCACTTCCTTCCCGCAGCGGCCAAGATCGCGGGGCTGTACAATGACTCGGAGCCCCCGCGGAAGACCATGCGCAGGGGCGTGCTGATGACCCTGCTGCAGCAGTCGGCCATGACCCTGCCGCTGTGGATCGGGAAGCCTGGTGACAAGTGAGGGCAGGCCCGGGGAGGGGGAGGGGGCAGGGGAGGGGCTGGGACTGACACGTCATCCCCCCTCAGGCCGCCCCCACTCTGCGGGGCCATTCCGGCCTCTGGGGACTACGTGGCCAAACCTGGAGACAAGGTGGCTGCCCGGGTCAAGGCCGTGGATGGGGATGAGCAGTGGATCCTGGCCGAGGTGGTCAGTTACAGCCATGCCACCAACAAGTGAGTGGACGCCCAGCCCTGTGGGAACTGGGACGCGTGTGAAGAGCCGGCTCCTTGGGCGACTTCCCTCCTCACCCTCCTCGTCAGCCCCGACGGGGTGTGCACCGCCCTGCATCCCCTGCTCTCCTCTCGTTCGCCCGCAGGTACGAGGTCGATGACATTGATGAAGAAGGCAAAGAGTGAGTGTGCTGGCCAGGGCGGGCGAGGGAAGCCGGGGACAGCCCTGCTGCTGGGAAGGAGCCCCCGCCGGCCATGGGTTTGACCTCAGCGCCCCTCCAGGAGACACACCCTGAGCCGGCGGCGCATCATCCCACTGCCCCAGTGGAAGGCCAACCCCGAGACGGACCCCGAAGCCTTATTCCAGAAGGAGCAGCTCGTGCTGGCCCTGTATCCCCAGACCACCTGCTTCTACCGGGCCCTGATCCACACACCCCCACAACGGGTAAGACGGCCCCGGGGGAGAGAGGACACCAGGACCACCCGGCTGGCCAGACTGGTCATGGGGTCGGTCACCTTCTTTCCTTCCTCTTGTCCTGTGGCCTCTTTGAGCTGGGAGGGTCCTGAGCTGTAACCCTCCAGCCTGTCCTCCAGGCAGTGCCAGCCGCCCTGCGGAGCCTTAGCCCCGGTGTGTCCTCTAGTCTAGTTTGCTTTCGCATTGAGGTGGGGAGCCTGAGCCCCGAGATGGAAGCGCCTTGCTCAGGGCCAGTCTTCACCCCCGACCCCTGCACTCTAATCACCCATCACTGATGGCAGTTTAAAGGCTAGTCTCCCTCTTCCCCCAGGACCCCTGCCTGCTGCCCTCTGGTTATCCTAGCTCCCCTTAACATAGGGTCCCCTTCCGTTGTGGCCGCCTGTGTAGCTAGCGAGTCTTTTTCCTTGCTATCCATCCCCGTCCTTGGCCCTGGGTTGCTGAGGGGCTCCGTGGCAGGGAGTAGGTTCAGACATCTAGACTCTTGAGTGAAGGTGACACAGGAAAGGCCAGGAGCCCACACACCAGAGGTTCCTATGGGTCTAGGCTTGGGGGGAAGGGGGACGCCGGCCTGGGGCTTTCTGACCAGCTCCTCCTGTCTTCCTCCTGCCGCAGCCCCAGGATGACTACTCGGTCCTGTTTGAAGACACTTCCTATGCAGATGGTTACTCCCCTCCCCTCAATGTGGCCCAGAGGTACGTGGTGGCTTGTAAGGAGCCCAAGAAAAAGTGATGCAGGCTGGCAGTCTCCTGCCACCTCGAGGGGGCATGCCACAAGACACTCTGTGATGAAATAAATGTTCTTCCCCTTTGCCACGTCTCCTGGGTTCTTACCCCTCCCCGCGCAGGGCAAGTTGGGGAACTGGGCCCTCATTTGGTCCCAGTGGCATTTACTCTTTCTTTCGGCTCAGGTTTGTTTTTCTTCCAATAGACACACTCCACGCAACACAAACTGTACTTTATTCCTGAGGCCCGTGCCGGGCACTCCCACACACACCCTGGGGAGCGGTCCCATGAGCACCGCTCACAGCTCTGATTGGAACTTGAGGTTGCAGCCTGCCATCTTCTCAGCGTAGTGGGCATCAAAGCGCTCATTCTGGGCCACAGTGAACATGGTTTTCCAGTCCCCCGTGATGCCTGGTGCGGGAGGAAGGGAGGAAGGGGGAGGGGGGAGGGAGGGAAACTTGAGGTCCTGGCCGAAGCAGAGGCCCCAAGTGGCTCAGGGTCAGCTCTAGCCGCTACTCCTGCCCTCGCCTCCCCAGCGCCCCTGCTGGTGGGCACTCACCTTTCCTCATGAAGGCGGAAATGCTGTGGTCCATGAACTCCACGGGAAAGGTGCTGTAGTTAGCCATGGGGTTCTTCTTCATCTCCTTGAACGACGTGTGCCGCACAATGTGATCCACGGTCTCCTCTGGCAGGGAGCGTCCCACGAACTCCAGAATCTTCAGAATCTCCCTTTTGGGGTTCTGGAGCAGCAGGGGGGCTCTTCAGTGGAGGCTTGGCTTGTGCATTGGACAACAAAAGGGAGGCCCCACCCGAACCGCATGGCCACTTCCGACCCTGCGCCGTGACCCTGGTCCTGTACTCTGGCCTCCTGGGCAGAGTGAGTTGCCTTCTGCCCTGTGACCTGTTAAGAAGCTGTATCTGGCTCCTTATGGGTGAGGGCAGGGACAGCCCTCTGTCATACTGGGGCCCCGGGAGAAGCAGTAGCAGTAAATGGATGATCGATGACTGCACTTGGCACTGACTCAGGCGCTAGGAGATAAGAGCTGTACGGAGTGTGCTGCCCAAGGGGCAGGGAAGGTGAGGTGGTCTAGAGGACCAGTGTAGGGTCTGCCATAGAGAAGCAGGGCTTAGAAGGTCTGGGCAGTTCCCCATGAGACTCCTGCACCCCTTGTGCAACATGGAGGGAAGTGGTAGCAGTGTCTCACCTCCTGCATGTCCTCGTAGAAGAGGTAGAGAACTGGGTGGGTGCGCCCCAGCTCCCACCACTCCTGCACGTGCTGGTACCAGGACCCATAGGACACTGGGGAGAAGGGCAGGGGGCAGGAACAGGTTGGTTGGTATTCATTCCAGCTGGCTGCCCCTCAGCCCACCCCCTCCTTCCTCCGAGACAGGCCCACCTTCCCCAGCCATGAACTTCTCCAGGAAGCTGTCCCAGGTGCCGGGGTCAGGGTGCACCTTGGCCATGCGGTAAAAGTGGAAATAGGAGACAGCCACATCCTTTGCGTTCCGGGCCACATAGATCACCTGGAGAGGCAGAAGACACACCCCCACCCCGCACCGCACCATCACCGCACAGCACAGCAGGCGTTCTTCTAAGCATCACACTCCACCCTGCAAGGGAGGTTCTCTCTTGGTCTGGCCAAGAGGGAAACAGGCTTAGAGGCTGACTTGGGTGTGACTGAGCTGGGATTTGAAGCCTGCTCTGATGCCAGAGTCCTAGCTGGTTCCAGGAACTGTATTTTACACTAATCCAATCTTCTCAATGCCACTGTGCCGATTTGGAACAAGGCGTGCAGAATTCCTGCCAGCCCCTCCTCCACAGGCCTGTGAGCACCCAGGCCCTGTAGTCTTACTGTCACTGTCCGTCTGTCCCACCAGAGCATGAGGTTGAGGACTCCTCCCCCTTTAAGATGAGACCAGGCTTGGGGAAGTGAGAAGACCTTCCTAGAAGATAGGGCCAAAGCTGGGTTGGTTCTCTAGCTTCCTCTGCCACTCACCTTGACCTTCTGGTCCAGCAGGGCCTGTGGGAGCAGAGCCAGGGGCAAGTGTGTCTTGAGGAGCCGTGGGGCAGGTGTATCTTTCAGAACCTCCATACCTGAGCCATGAGTAGGGAAGGTCCAGTGAGCTGGAGCCCTGGTCCTCCCTCCCTCCACCTCACTGGCCTCCAGCACTCCACCACACACCTGTGGGACACCCTGGACCCTTGAACTCAAGGAAGGGCACCCGGGTTAAGATGGGAGCCCTCTGACACTTCTCCAAGTCGCCACCCTGGTAGATCATGTCCAGAATCTCACTCACCCAGGTGGTGCCTGGAGAGGAAAAGGAGGTAAGCAAGGCTCAGGGCCCACCCCGCTGGCCCAAGGGGGGACTGCAGCCCAGGAGAGGGGTGGGTGGTCCTCATCACCTACCAGATTTGGGGTAGGTGCTGATGAGCAGGTCATCGGGCAAGGGTTGTAAGCTCTGCAGTGGCCCAAGTGCCTCTGCAAAGTACTTGATGAGAGGGACCCCCTTCACGTACTTCAGTGGCGGGCGGGAGGTGTCCTGGACCAGCTCCATGCTGCTGAGTCAGGGGCTGGAGTGGGACCGACCTCCCTTAACATCACAAACAACGTCTTCTGTTTAATTGTTTTGTTTTAAGGTAAGAAACAGGCCGAGCAACTTGCCTACACTCAGAGCCAGTGAGTGCTGGGCTGGATTCCGAGGGATCTAACACATTGGGGCCACACTCTGGAGGCACCCTGGATTTACCCGCAGAACTTTTAAAAATCCCAATGCCTGCCCAGCTAGACTGGCTCCAGGAGGTCAAGGCACATGCCTGCGTTGCCAGCTCGATCCCCAGTAGGGGGAGTGCAGGAGGCACTCAATGATTTTCTCATCATTGATGTTTCCCTCTCTGTCCTCTCTCTGAAATCAATTTTTAAAATATTTATTTTTAAAATCCCAGTGCCTGGGCCACACCCCAAGCCAATTAGATTGCTCTGGTGGTGGGACCCAGGCGCCTGGTCTTTGGAAGCTGACCAGGAGATTCCAGTGTGCACACGAGAAAACTCCTCTGGGGCCTGCCAAGTGTCTTCTTTCCGTACTTCCTGCTGCAGCCCTCCATCTGATCCCAACGGGCTCCTCCCCATCCTTCCCTCCTTGAGCTCCCTAAGCTCCTCACATGCAGAAACCTCCCCAAAGCCAGCTGGGCCTGAGACACAACTTGCTCAGCCACACTCCATCTTGGCTCAGAGATAAACAGCCAACTGAGCAGCTGAGCTTGTTTTGGAAGCCATTCTGGTGTGATGAGCAAAACATGCCTCAGCGGAAGAGGGAAGAGGAACAGGGGTTTCAGGCCAGACTGCAGTTGGTATCGGACTGAGCTGGGATTTCCCTGGGGAAAGGGCAAGGTCAGATTGAGCTGGGATTTCAGGGGAAAGGGCAGGGTCAGTAGAGGCAGGAATAGATCAAGCAGTGGGAGGTCTGGCCCAGCCCACCCTATCCTAGCACTCACCTGACCTCTCCAGACCTTGGCCTGTGGCTCTCTGTTGTGCTGTCACGTAGCGTGAGTGCAGAACTGCAGAGAGCTGCAAGTTTTATAGGTTCAAAGTGGGAGGGACTTGGAGCCAGCGCTGAGCCTTGGCTGTCCTCCAGGAATGGGTGGGGTTTGGGGTGGGAGGGCCCCCTCTCTGCTACCCTCATTAGCACCCCAGCTGACACCAAGATTAGACTGGCCTTAAAACCCAAGATGTGGGTTTAGTGTGAAGAAAATAAGACAGAATCAACACAAAAGGGCCTAATAGCTTTTTTGTGTGTGTTTTTGAGCTGTAATCCCGGCTTCTGGCTTGCCCTCCAAACTCCAGCTCTGCAAGAGCCAACAGCTTTTTCTAATAAACCTGGTCTCCAGAGGACAGAGGAGTGGAGGGGAAAGGTGGCCCCAGGCCAGTCTGAGGACAGAGGTTCAGGTCAGGGGCAGCCCACAGGCCCCCCGACAGCCCAGGCTGGAGTGATGTGGGTGGGCGGGAGACGGGGTTTGGGGCAGGGCACTGCTCAGCAGGCTCTTTGAGGCAGCATAGGATGGGAAAGAGCAAGAACGCTGGGGGCTCGTAATCCTGGGAGTGAGCCCATTCCGCGGTTCCCATGGGCCCTCACCTGGATGGTGGGAGAGCAGCCCCAGAAGGTGCTTTTCTTTCCCTGGGTTAGAAGGGGGCTTGGCCTTTGTCCTTACTGTTTGGATTAAAGTCCAAAGTCCTCTGGGCACTGGAGGCGGGTGAGCTCTGAGTCAAGGGTATGAGTCTCCAAGCCCTCAAGAACTGTGACCTCAGCCAAAACCGGTTTGGCTCAGTGGATAGAGCGTCGGCCTGCAGACTGAGGGGTCCCGGGTTCGATTCCGGTCAAGGGCATGTACCTTAGTTGCGGGCACATCCCCAGTGGGGGGTGTGCAAGAGGCAGCTGATCGATGTTTCTCTCTCATCGATGTTTCTAACTCTCTACCCCTCTCTCTTCCTCAAAAAAATAAAAAAATAAAAAATAAAAGAACTGTGACCTCAGCCCAGCCGGTGTGGCTCAGTGGTTGAGCGTCAACCCAAGAACCAGATCAGGGTTCGATTCCCAGTCGGGGCAGATGCCTGGGTTGTGGACTCAATCCCCAGTAGGGGCCATGAAGGAGGCAGCCGATTAATGATTCTCTCTCATCATTGCTGTTTCTCTCTCCCTTCTCTGAAATCAACAGAAATATATTTAAATAAAATAAAAAGGAACTGTGATCTCAGAGGCAGGCCAGGGGAAAGCTGAGGCAGAAGGGCCTCCAGCAGAGGAGAGGCTGGTCCATCTGGGGTCAGTGGCCCCTCCCCCTTCCTCTGTTCTTCTCGGGCTCCAGTGACTGGCAGGGCCTTTGCCTCCTAACTCCACACACACCCCAGCAAATACCGGAAGATACCCTTAACTCAGACTTTTTATTGTACTCAAGTAAAATTTGCCCAGACCCAAAGGCAGTGGCACAGAAAAGGAATGGGTGGAGGGCTGGGGTGCTGAGGGTCAGATCTCCAGCATGTCTGTCCAGTGTTCCTGTGGAGACAAGAAGGGTGGTCAGAGGCGGCCCAGGGGGTAGGATGGAGCAGGGTCCAAATCCACCTCTCACCTCTTCTAATTCCAAGTTCTCCTCTTCCTCCTCGGAGCCCGTCCGGCACAGCCAGATCAGGTCTCCCCACAGCAGCGAGTTCTTGCAGCTACCAAGGGGTGCAGGTGGTAGGAGACAGAGAGTCAGGGTCACAAGCCTCCTTCAGGCTAGACCCTGGGTGCCAAGATGAGGACTCAGATGCCCTGGGCCGAGGCACTGTCTTCAGAGGTAAACCAGGCTGGGGGGGGGATGGACTTACCCAGGGCATCGGCCCTCCAGGGGCAGAAGCTGCCCTGGCTCCTCCTGCAGGAACTCCTCTGCCAGGCAGGTCATGTGGGCCCTTAGGGAGCAGCCAGGGTGGGGGCAACACAGGGGGCCTTCTTCATCCTGTCGGAGGGTGCGGGCAGGGAAGGGACAAGATGGGGAGTAGTGATGTAACCAACACCCAGAGAATGTCTATGGACCAGACACTGTTCCAGGGGCTTTATGTCACCCATGAGGCACATACTACTCTTACATTATATTGTAGATGAGGAAACAGGATGGAGGAGTTATAATACTTGCCCATAGCGACTAAGCTGGCCAGTTTTCTCTGAGTATTAGCAGTGATTCTACAGCACGGCCACTGCAGCTAGACCTAGAGTTCCTTACAGCTAAGTGATCTCAATGGCTAACCTCTGAATGGCAAGCATGTCACGTGCCGAATCAACCATTGGGTCAAGGACCCACATATGTGATGGAGGTATTCATACAGCCTAGATGTGTAGTAGGCTATACCATCTAGGTGTAAGTGCACTCTATGATGTTCGCACCGTGAAATTGCCTAAGGACACGTTTCTCAGAATGCATTCCCCTAGTTGAGCGGCATGTGAGGTATGCAGTTTACTTACATTTAATGTGAGTGAAAGTCAGACCTGTCATCTCAGTTAATATACTAAATATTTGCTACCTGCTCTGTACCACAGCTTTCTACAGTACTAAATAAAAACTACCCTTGTGGAGTTTAGTATGGGGTGGGAGATGTGTGAGACTGATAATAAAATATAGTTGACCCCTGAAGAACATAGGTTTGAACTGGGGTGGTCCATTTATACAGATTTCTCCCTCCCCCTCCACCTCCCCCGCCAAATACCCAGGGGGCCCTCCATATCCCTGGGTTTTGCATCTGCAGATTCAACCAACCACAATTTAAAAAACAGTATTTTTGAGGTTTTTTGATCCAGGGCTGGGAATCCACAGATGCAGAGGGCTGACTGTATGCACTGTTCTATACCATCTATACTAATAAAAGGGTAATATGCTAATTAGACCAGGAGACCTTCCAGACAAAGCCATGGTGGCAGGGCCAAAGCAGAGGCAGTTAGGGGCAATCAGGCTAGGAGGGGAGGGCAGTTAGGGGTGACCAGGCTGGCGGGGGAGGGGGGGCAGTTGGGGGCAAGCAGGCTGGTGGGGGGGGGCAGTTGAGGGTGAGCAGGCTGGCAGGCGGAAGGCAGTTGGGGGCAAGAAGGCCAGTGGGGGGGGGGGGGGAGGGGGTGGGGGGGGGGTTAGGGGCAATCAGGCAGGCAGGCAGGTAAGTGGTTAGGAGCCAGCGGTCCCAGATTGCGAGAGGGATGTCCCAGATTAGAGAGGGTGCAGGCCAGGCTGAGGGACACCGCCCCCGTGGACGAATTTCATGCACTAGGCCACTAGTTTTATATAAGGGACTTGAAAATCCAAGGAGGTAGGAGGGTCCTGAACCAATCCCCTATGGCCGTGGTCGGCAAACTGCGGCTCGAGAGCCACGTGCAGCTCTTTGGATCCTTGAGGGTGGCTCTTCCACAAAATACCACGGCCTGGGCGAGTCTATTTTGAACAAGTGGCATTAGAAGAAGTTTAAGTTTAAAAAATTTGGCTCTCAAAAGAAATTTCAATCATTGTACTGTTGATATTTGGCTCTGTTGACTAATGAGTTTGCCGACCACTGCCCTATGGATACCGAAGGAGGGCTGTTTGGGGCAAGTAAAAAGTTATATGTGGCTTTTTTACTGCATGGGTTCAGCACCCCTAATCCTCATATTGTTCAAGAGTCAACTGTACATGATACGTTAGACAATAAATATTAACCTTTTGCACTCGGATGTCGAGTGTGACTCGACACGGTTAGCATCGGTAGCAGCTCTTTTTATACTCTTTGAATGTATCAATAATTTGAAATATTAAAAAATCCAAATAAATAAGTTTGTGTGAAAAGAAACTCCAGTTTTTTATTCTACTGCCGCGCTTTGTAAAATCTGGGGTATTTAAAAAATTAAATCCCGAGTAGAATAAAGGAATCGAGAAAAAAGCAAGCGAGTGCAAAGGGTTAAGCCTTAAAAAACAAAAGAAAGGAGCCCTGGCTGGTGTGACTCAGTTGATTGAGCATTGTCCCATGCACCCAGAGGCTGCTGTTTGGATTCTGGTCATGGCACATGCTTGGGTTACCAGGTTGATTCCCACTAGGGGGCGTGCAGGAGGCAGCCTATCAATGTTTCTCCCTCTCCCTTCTAAAATCAATAAAACCATATTTTTTTAAAAGGAAAGCAGTACCAAGAAACTTGCAATTTTAGAGAGAGAGAGCCAAGGAAGACCTCATGGAAGAGAGGTGGCATTTCGTCAAGACCAAGGTCTAGGGAAGAACTTTCCAGTGAACGAAGGGCAAAGGTCCGGAGCAGGAATGGCCGCAAGTACTTTCATCCGCATTTTAGAGATGGAAGCAAAGCGCGCCAAGGATGTCAGTGGGCTTACGACTCCCAATAAACAGCCGGATCCTAAGTCGTCTGAACTCTAGACCTGCCCCAACCTGGAGCCCAGGTGGAGCTCTCACCTGAAGTGCGCGCGCGCACAGGGTGCAGGGGGCCTCAGCGTCCTGGTCCGGCTGGGACTCGGTGTCCGCCAAGGGACCGGCCCGACGCTTGGAGGCCAGCATCCGGGGTGGCGGAGGCCCGAAGGCTACCGGCACGTGAGGCGGGGGTGGCAGGCAGAGCTCCTGGCGGAAGTCGGCGCGCAGCCAGCGCAGGGTGAGCGGGAGGCGCGCCCAGGGCGGCGCGCGCAGCATGTGCGCCAGCACCCGCAGGTGGAAAGCGAAGGCGGCCTCGCTGCGCAGGCGTGGTGCCACGTGCGCCAGGCGGCGCGAGGCCTGCGGGTGCTGCCAGGCCCACTCGAACTGCGGGCAGGAGGGAGGGCTTCAGAGCCGCCCAGGGAGGGTCCCACGCCCCAGCCCATCTTCCTGCCACCCCGTCTCCTTCCTTACCCGAAGGGCGGCCACGGCGGAAGGGAAGCCGTGCACTATGAGCACCATCTCCCTGGGGAAGAGAACGAGGGCGGGGTGCGTAAGACGCCCCCTTCCCGCCCCACCCGCGTCAAGCCCAATCCCCTCGCCACGGTTCGCCTTCAGTCCTGCCAGAGGTGGAGTGCTCACAGCGGGCGTCAAGCCTTGTGCACGAGGCCCTGCCCCTCCTTAGAGGTCCATCCCTCGCATCTCCAACCTCAGCTCCGCCTCCAGTCACAGGGACTTGACTGCCTCCCTCGGTTCCTCTCCTTTCCAGGTTCTCTATCTTCCATCCCAGCCTTGTGCACCGCCCTCTGTCGCGGGACCAAGCTTAAACCATCAGCCCCCTCCTAACATCCTAGTCTCACCGGGCTCCTCCTCCCCACAGGCTCCTCCCCAGAGACAGGTCCACCCCCGTCACTGGCCACTCCAAGGCCCGGTTCTCAGCCCCACACCGGCCCCGCCCCCTGTCGCTGACTCTCCCTCGCGGCCCCGCCTCCTCCTTGAAGCCCTCCTCTTGAGTGACCCACCCCTCTCACCAGGGACCGCGCCCGCTGGTCCGCCAGGCCCCGCCTTTTTTGCGGCCTCCGTTGTGCTGCTGGACACGACGAGCAGGGTTGACGGTGAACCCCACGTAGACACGGCCCCGGTGCCGAGGGTTCAGGCAATAGAGCAGGTAGACGCCGAAGAAGCCCCCGGGCCTCGCCGCACCCGCCTCGGGACCCATCAGGACATGAGGGTTGATTGCTGTGGCCTCTGAGCTCGGGGAGGAGGGGGTTGGGTGGCCAGGGCCGCGATATACTTGTGTGGGGGAAAGCTCTGGGTGGCGGTAACCTGGCGGCTGCAGCAGTGCGGGTTCGGGCACCCTCTCCTGGCTGGAGCCAGGGGGTCCAAACCCGCCGCGGAACCTCAGGCGGCGGCACCAATGAGCGTCGGCGGGGGCGGAGCCCGGCCGTGCGCAGGCTCTGATTGGCTGGCGGGCGGCCGGCGCGGAACCCGGGCGGTTGGAAACCGGGTTTCCGTGAGGGCGGAAGTGCCGGGCTTACGGACGCCTCAGTAAGGGCGGAAGTAGAGGCCTCAGCAGAAGTGGCACCGGTGAGGGTGGAAGCAGCGTGACCCGCGTGGGATCGGGGGTTCTGCCCGCGCCGGGCCGCCCCCGCCGGCCGCCATGGAACTCAGCGCCGAGCACCTGCGGGAGAAGCTGCGGCGGGACCTGCAGGCAGAGCACGTGGTGAGCTGCGCGGCCTGGACCTGCCCGGCGAGGGCAAAAGGGCTTGTGGGTGGGCGGCTTGGCACCACCCACATGATTCTGCCCCTTAGGAAGTGGAGGACACGACTCCCAACCGTTGCGCGTCCAGCTTCCGAGTCCTGGTGGTGTCGGCCAAGTTCGAGGGGAAGCCGCTGCTTCAGAGACACCGGTGAGGCCCGGGGAACCCCTCGCTCAGCGCGGTCCCGGCCCCACAGCCCCGGGACCACAGCCACTCCCCGCAACCCAACTCCCTCGCCCCGGCAATGCGGCCCAGCCCTGTGGGCTACAGCCCTAAGGATTTCGCCTTCTGGGCCCCTGCTGGGAGTATTGAGGCTTAGGCCCCCTCCCTCGCCTGCCCCAGGTCCTGGGCGCTACACCTTGAGGACACCGCCAGCCTTCTGGGTCAACCTAGCTTCGGGGACTGTGACTTAGGCCCCTGCGGTTCCCTAACAGCATCTCTCCCGCAGGCTGGTGAACGAGTGTCTAGCCGAAGAGCTCCCGCATATCCATGCCTTTGAGCAGAAAACCCTGACCCCAGAGCAGTGGGCCCGTGAGCGGCAGAAATAAGAGACCAGCACCTGCACAGCCATTAAATTATGAATGGGGCCAGCTTCCGTGTTGGTGTGTTGTGTGTGGGAGGGGCACTGAGGCTGTCTAGGGCCTGGCTTCTCCCTGCCCTGACATTCTTCATTGTCTCCTCCTTGTTTTAACTTGGGCAAGTCCCTCTCGCACAAAGGCCTCTGTGTCCCCACTTATAAAGTGAAAGTTCAATCCTTAAAATCCCTTTCAGGACAGGCCTCACAGGCTTAGAAGACTCCTACTAACCAACCACCTATTTGTGGACAATTGCTGGGTGTTCCTGCCCTCTGCCAGCCTTCAAGATGCACAGACGAGCCCTGGCCGGTGTAGTTCAGTGGTTAGTGCGTAGGCCTGCAAACCAGTGGGTTCTGGGTTCAATTCCCAATCAAGGGCATGTACCTGGGTCCTTGGGTGAAGATGAACAACAACAAAAATGCACAGATGAGAAAGTGCTCGGAGTTTCGGGGTGCTGGCCAATTTAACAAACCTTTTCCTCTCACCAACATCACCCCATGTCAGAAGCATAATAGAGGATTCCACACTTCCCCTGCAGGTTCCTACAGAGACATAGTACCCCAGCAGGGCTCTCCAACAGCTGGTATGCTGATGTTTTCTGGCCCACAGGAGAAGGTCCAATGACCTTTTTGCCCTGGGCTTGGTGTGGCCAGATGCCCTTGAGAAGACCATGTGGTTTTCCTTTTTTTTTTTTTTTTTTTAATATATTTTTATTGATTTCAGAAAGGAAGGGAGAGGGAGAGAGAAAAACATCAATGATGAGAAAGAATCATTGATCGGTTGCCTCCTGTAACAACCCCCCACACACACCCTCCACTGGGGATCGAGCCTGCAACCCAGGGATGTGCCCTGACCGGTAATCGAACCATGACCTCCTGGTTCATAGGTTGACACTCAACCACTGAGCCACACCGGCTGGGCACCATGTGGTTTGCAAGAATGGAGGTGTGGGCAGAGGATAGGAATTGAAGTAGAACAGGAAAATAAGGCCAACCAGGGCCACCAAATAGGGACAGGTGATGCCTCTAGTATCAGCTTAAACACAAGTACCAGGATTGGTCAGGCCTGGCACGTGAAGTCCAAGACCTAGTGGGGCCAGGGCTTTTGGGAGTATGGATTACAGGTTTCGGCCATCCCACCCACTCTGTTCCCCTGTGTTTTCAAGGCCAGTCTCTTGGCCCCTAAATTATCTCCCCTCCCCCTCCACCCCATCTCCTCCTCTCATTTCTATCAGAGGGAGAGTGGGTGGGGAAAGCTGGAAGTCACGGTGATGACAGGGGAACCCTTCTGGGTTCCAGGGATTCTTTCCTGAGCTGTTCTTCAATTCTCCTGGACCAGGAGAAGGGCCCCTCCCCATTGTTCAGGAGAGGCTCAGGGAAGGCACCTCACCTTCCAGAGTCCAGACTTCCTGATTCTTTCTCTCACACCCCTGACTGGGTCCACACTGTTCACAGGGTTGTGTATCCCTCCCCATTTCGTTGGAAGAAGTAACTTGCCCAGAGTAACGGCTTGCTTAGAGGGTGAGGCCAAAATGGGCAGACAGGGACAGTCTTATGGCTGCCTCACAGCTCTGCCCAGGTGGTTTTCTCTGGCATGCTGAAGAGGCAGAAGGGGCAGCAGATGGGCATTGAGTCCTTGCTGCCCCTGTGTGCTATGAACCAAACTCTGCTGTGGCCAGGACACCTATCGCTAATAGCCTGTGTCCCAACTCAGGAGTCACCTGCTAAGGTGGGTATCAAACCCACTTCCAAGCCCCCACTTGATGGAGCCTGACAGGTTATTCAGGTCCCTGTCGCACAGAGGCCAGGCCCAGGTGAGACCCACCATAAGGGCTCAAGAGGCAGCAGCCCTGCACAGGAAGGCTCCAAACTAGGAGGGGAGACAAGTCATGACTCGGGACCTGCCCTTCAACTACTCAGTGCCTGTTTCCTCGCCTGTAAACTAGGGTTGGGCCTTTGCTTTAGTTCTAAGCTTTCTCCTTACAAAAGGACTCCTCGGGCCTGCAGTTTGAAAGATGTCCTGTAGGAGCTGGTGGTTTCATTTCCCCACAAGCAACAGTGTTGGTACAGTTACATGTAACCTGATGTGGTTAACCGGAAAAGGCAGATTTGGGGTAAACGTGGGAGTTAAGACCCAGGCTAGGGCCTTGAGTAGCTCACACCTGCCAGCTGCAAAACAGCAGGCCCCCAGACCACACCAGAATGGGGTGCTCCCACCCACCAGATCTGTTCTGTGGTTTACTCTAGTATTTGGAAGCATCCCTCAGCCCCTGCCATGGGCCAAGCCCATCAAGGCTTCTGAGGGGGGAGTTCAGAGTCAGTTCAGACTCAGCACTCAGGTGCACAGTCATCAGAGTCTGAGAGGTACCAGAAAATAAAGCCATTTTATTTTATCTGCCACTGTGGCCTAAGGAGTGGGAGGAAAGGAGCGGGGGGAGGGGGGGAAGGACGCGGAGGGAGGCGATGCGGTGGACCCCAGCTAAGGCCCCGGAGTCTCTACTTGGCCAGGACTGTCTCCTCCAGCCTATCCAAGCGCTTCTGGAGCTCCTGCACCGTGGCCTGGAGCTTCCTCACCTCCTCCTCCAGCCGGGACACGACATCCTGGAGGATCCAACGCTGCATTAGGCCCGGCCCCACCCTGGGCTCCCCTTATTCTGGCCAAGAGCCCCAGGGCTGGGGCCCTTCTGTCTCTCAGCCAGTTGTTGCCCACAGAGCTGCAGGCCTACAAGCCTGAAACCTGCTTCTGAGGCCTCAGGATTACCCACGGCCGGCTCCCTGTGAGTCCGGGCTGCCTCAGAGGCCAGCCTCCTCCCCTGGGTCAGTGACCACAGCGATGGCAGCCCCTCCCCACCCTGTCTTCCCATCCTGACTCCAGCCTCCATCCGCCTCTCACCGAGCTCGGAGTGCCACTGGCCTCTGGTGCTGTCCTCCTGCGCCCAGTGTCCAGGCCCCGGTTGACCCTCAGCTCCCGGCTCTTTGAGGGCACGTAGCCATCCTTGAGGGAAATGAGGAGGGGCCCAGCATCCCGACCCCCCAGCCACTCCTCGGCCGTGAGGGCGGCGTCAGGCCCTGCAGTGGGCGGGTACAGGTCCTCCTGGAACAGGTCCGACTGTGGGCAAGACCAAGGCTGGTTAAGAGCGTGCTTGGCCACACCACCACCCTGCAGCTCTGCGAGGTGTGCCCAGCCCCGAGCCCAGGGAGGGACATGGCGTCACCTTTCTGGGCACTGTCATGGCGATGGGCTCACATTTGCGCTCATGCAGCTTGTAGAACCTGTGGAAACAGGAAGGTGAGCAGCGCCCACAGCACAGCTGGGCTGAGACTGAAGGTCAGCATGAGGTCAGCGCTGCCCCAGGAGCATGCTCAGGTCAGGGTCAGGGAACAGTCACCTGGCAATCTCACACTTGTTCACCTCCAGGCCACGTTTGGGCATGTAGCCCATGCCGCGCTGGGACTCCTTGGAGCTGAACATGGAGAGATAGTGCAGGAACGGGGCCTCGGAAGTGATCTCGAAGTAGCGGATGGAGCTGTCACCCTGCGGGTGGTGGGTGCGGGGAGATCAACACCGACGGGTGCCTGCAGCCGTGCTCCTTCCCGACCCCTCTGCCCGCCTCCCTCCCCGGCCCCCGCCACTGGGCCACCTTGCCACAGAGGTAGACAATGTTGGTGTCGGGGTCAAAGAAGGGCAGCAGGACGCCGCTGCTGGTGTCCAGCTCCTGCAGGGACAGCGGCTCCTCCAGCTGCTTCTGTAGAGACAGGTGGGAGGCAATGAGCTGGGCCAGGTCAGGCCCGGGTGGTGCCCTTCACTGAGCAGTAACCGGGGTGGGGGTGACCCTTACAGACCATCCAGTGGAAACCCCCATCTCAGGCGGGCAAACGGGCCCTGGACATAGGGCTCGGGCATGGCAAGACCGGGACTAAGCCTCTGATTCTCTGCGCTCACCGTGTCCCACAGCGCCACCTGCCGCTCGCTCATGCGGCTGAAGCCCGTGGTCAGGATCTTCCCGTCAGAGACAAACACGGCTCGCACCGGCCGGGTCCCCTCGTGAGGACGGTCCTTCTCCTGGAAGGGAAGGGATGTGGTCGGTCAGGCACCCGTACACACGCCCCAAGGGCCTTGCCCCAGGCAGGGGCAAGAAGGCCAGCGTCTAGCAGCCCGGATGTGGTGGGTAGGAGGGGTGAAGGTCCCTGGGTCAAGGGTCGCACAGTCATTGCAACTCACGGCTACTACAGTGCCTTTGCGGGGCTCGATGAGGCGCACGCGCTTGTCGCGGCACGAGGTGCAGATGAGGGCGCCGTCCCGGCTCCAGTCCACGCTGTAGATGGTGTCCGGGTGCACGTCCGCGCCCAGCGTCAGCACTGCCGCCCCGGTGCCCACGTCCCACACCAGGATCACGTTGTCACAACCTGGGCAATGGCCCAGTGTCAGAGCCATGAGCCGCCCCCTCGCTGTCAGAGGCCCGCCCACCCTGCCCCTCCCCCCAGGCACCTGCACTGAGCAGCACATTCTGGGCTGTGGGGTGCCAGGCAACGATGCCCACACGCTTGGTGTGGCCCTCCAGCGTGACCACAGGCTCCCGCATGGGCAGCACCAGGCCCCCATCGGGGATCTCCCATACCTGCAGAGAAGGGGCGAGTGAGTCGGGCACTCCAAATGTCAGATCCCGGCCTGGGGCCCCTCCTCGCCATAACCCCACCACCACTCACCATGACTGTGCAATCTTCAGAGCCACTGGCAATGACGTTATCGTTGTGCGGGCACCAGGCGATGTCCAGCACGGGGGCTGTGTGGCCACAGACCGTGGGCACATTCTTGTCCACACGTCCAGTCTAGAGGGCACAGCAGGGCCTCTGAGGGAGGTGCTTTTGCCCTCCAAGCCCAGTCCAGCCTCCCCACAGCCCTTCAGAGAGGCATGGAGGGCAAGGCCGCGGGAGCCGGGAGGCGGAGCAGGCCAAGGGTGGGAGGAGTTGGTCCTCTGTTTGCCCGAGGCCAGAGTTGTCAGGGCAACTCAGAAGGGCCGGCCACAGGGCCACAGGAAGCACAGATTGGGGGTGTGGGCTGGTCCTGCCTACTGTCAGATCCTGGCCAAGTTCCTCTATCTCAGTTTCTCATTTGTGCCCTGAGGGCCCCCGCCCCCACCCCACATCCCTGAGTGAGGCTTCCAGGCACACAGGCTAAAGCCGGGACAGGTGTGGGGAAGGGGGGTCAACTGCATCGGGCTTAGCGTTCCCAGGCAGGTGTGGGAGAATGGTGGGGTGTGGGCCTGGGCCCTTCTAGGAGAGGGACCGGGAAGTCTGTCATAACTGCCCCCAGACAGGAGCAGAGGTTTGGAAATGGCCACTTCCGGGGACAGCTGTGCAGAAGGGCTTCCTGCATGAAGAGCAGGCCCAGCTCTCACCCTGACAACCACTTCCTCTTCTCTTTGCTTCCATCGGTCCTTTTTTGGTAACAACTTAGGGCCCATCTCCCCTTCCTGTGTCACCCGCTAGAGCACAGCAGTGTGCTGGGAGTAGGGGTCAGCAGACAGCAGGGCAGGGGGACAGGGTCAGAGGCAGGCAGGGCTGGGGCCAGGAGAGGGCCCTCTATATCATCCCTGCCCGGGAGCTGGGGCCAGAACTTGCTGGGTTCCCAAGGGCTCTGACAGGCCCAGACATGGAGTGCCCCCAATTCTAAGAGCACTGCTGGGCCTGCCCAGACCCCAGCCCATCCCTGTCTGTGCTCCTGAAGGGTGAAGGCCCCAGGCTGAGACTTGGGAGACCCTGAGTCTCAGAACTCACTGTGTGACCCTTCTCATGCCGTCTCCCCTCTGAGACTCAACTTCCATTTCTTTTTTAAATACATTTTTATTGATTTCAGAGAGGAAGGGAGAGGGAGAGAGAAGCATCAATGATGAGAGAGAATCATTGATCGGCTGCCTCCTGCACACCCCTCACTGGGATTGAGCCCCAACCCAGGCATGTGCCCTTGACCAGAATCAAACTCAGGACCCTTCAGAACACAGGCCAACGTTCTATCCACTGAGCCAAACCAGCGAGGGCTCAATTTCCGTTTAAGAGCTGGCAAAAGCTTACAGCTCCTTTAGCCCAGCTCAGTTTTACAGATCACAACACTGGGGCCCAGGGAAGCTCGGTGACAGTCACCTAATCAGGACCACTCAGGGGGCTCCTGGACGGCCAGAGGCTCACCTTGCCCAGGGGCAGCACCAGGAAGGCCCCTCCCCCGCTGGCTTCACAGATCAGGGCCACAAACTTGGGGTTGACAGCGCAGAAGCCACTGTCCCAGGTGGTCTGTGACACGCGTACATCCTCATAGCACTGGTCGGCCTTGGCCGGTTGTCCAAACACGTGGCGGAACTTGCTGGAGCGGACCACCTGGCGGCTCATCCTGGGTGTGGGGGGGTGGGGATAGGGGGGCAGAGGTTGAGAACTTTTCTCCCTTCAGGCCAACTGTGACCTTCCAGTTCCTGTCTCCCCCAGGAACCCCTCGGCCTGACATTTAAGGTCTCCGCTAACTTCCCCAGCAGCACCACCCAGGACTCCCCGCCCCGGCTCTCGGTAACTGACATCCTGCTACCCTCACACCCTCTCAGCTTCTGCAGCCCTCGCCCCAGCTAACCTGCAAGGCCCACCTTCTCCTCACCCCTCGGCTCTTGCTTGTGCAGCCCGGAGCCGGAGCCGGGGCCTCGCAGCAGAGCCGGGTGTGGGGCAGCAGCTAGTGCGCTTGGTCAGGGGACTGGCTGACGGACAGAGAGAGCACCTCTGCCCTGGCTCACACTGGGCGGCTTCAGCGCAGGCAGTGTGGAGAGGGCTTCTCTCAGCCTCGGCACGCAGACCGCGCGGCCCTCACTCCCACACGGGGAGCCTCCTAAAGGCAGGGGCCGGCCTGGCCCCCTCGCCTCCTGGCACAGCGTGGACACGCGGAGGGACTAGCACGGGGCCGGCCCAGGAGCCACGCTCTTTGCTCTCCGGGGTCAGGATGGCTTCCCCAGCAGGTCTCTGGGCACCACAAACGGGCAGGGGGCCGGGGGCCGGGTTTCTCCTCCTCCCACTCCTCTACCTCGTGCCTCTACTTGAGCAGGTGCCCTGAGTGCCACCTCCACACACACACACACATGCACACGCACACACATGCACACACACATGCACACGCACACACGCACTGGAACTCCACACAGGAAGGGAGAGCGGCCGACTGCTCTGAGGTCCAGCTGAGATGGTCCCCCGTTGGCTGGGCAGAGAGAAGTGAAGCGGCGGGGCCCGCCTCTGGCCCCCCAGGTGCAGGATCGGGGTTCCTGGGGAGGACAGGGGCCGTGCTGCCTGCTGGGAGGGCCTCTAGCTGCTCCCCAGCTTCACCAGGTCGCCCCACTTTAGGGCCTGGTCCTTCTCTGCGGGGCTCCAGCGCCCTCGCCCACCCGGTGCCTCCCCGGAGCCTGCAGCGAGGAGCATGTCTGAGGGTGTGAGGAGAAGCAGTCCCAGGTGAGAAGCCTGGGTTTGGGGAGCAGGGAGCCCCAAACCGGAGGTTGGAGGACAGGAAGCCATCGCCCCACCCTGCCGCCTCCCCCGCCGCAGGTACCAGGCCCAGAAACCACGGAAAGGGGAACTTGGTCTTTTCTTGTTTTGCTCTCAACCCCTTCCTGTCTCCAAGCCCAGGGCAGCCGCTCGGCTCACCCCACCCTGCCCCCACCCCACCCAAAGACTCCCATTCCGGGGAGAGTCGGGGCCCCCACGTGTCCTGACCCCCCACGTCCACCTTGGCCGCCGTGGCCCCTCACCCTCGCCTCCCCTCGGAGCTCTGGGCCCACAGATGGACCCTCCCACGCGCACCCACACGCTCAGGCGAGTCCCTCGCGCAGGGCTCGGTCCCCATCTCGGCGCTGACAGTCTGCCGCCCCCACAGCGGCTGTGCCCGGCTCCCGCCGCCCCACAGGTGGCCCAGGACCGCGATGCCCGGCCCCTTCCCGGGGCAGGACCGCAGGCTTACCTGCTGCGGAGACCTCCCCAATGGAGGAGGGCGAGAGCGAGGAGGAAGCGCCGGAGGAGCGGGAGACGGCCCGCTGAGGATGCTCTTGTCAAGACAATGAATGAGACGCCGGGCCACCCGCCTCCTTAGGGGTGGCAGCGCCCCTTTGGGCGGAGCTCCTACAGGACAGAGCCCTTCCCTCCGCGGAGGCGCCGCCTCGCCCCGCCAGCCCGCAGCCGCCCGCCCCGCCCGCCCCGGTCGCTCAGCGCCCTGCGCTGCCAATTCCCAGCCAGAGCAGATGCTGCTGGCCAGTCGCTGACGATCTCATCTGCACTTTTTAATGTCAAAATGCAAAAATACTCTGCTCCCTCTCCCCTCCTGCAGTCTACTCGCCATCCTCCCCTTTGTACAGGCCCCACGCCCACCCCCAGCCACACTGCGTGCCGCTCCCCGCACCGCAGGGACCGAGGGAGCACCGGCCGGGCCGAGGAGGGCGAGCCCTGCTTGTCCAGGCTCCTACGTTTACAAGTGGGTGGCCCTGGAGGAGCCCCTGAACCTCAGGTCTCATGTCTTCGTGGAGGAGCACTCTGCTCTGCCTGCCGGGGGGGATGCGGGGGAGGGGGGAGGGGTGCGGCTGGGGGGGGGGGTAAGGGGGGGCGGCAAATGAAATAATTTGGCACGTGGAGCCCCTCCTGTGCAGGGCTAACAGACAGGTGACCTGCCCTGGGAGCGCTCAGGCTACTGGAAGGAGAGGAGCAAGCAGCCCCAAGGGAGCCGGGCGGGGCAGAAGCCTGGACTTCAGACTCAAAGGCTTTGTGCCCGTCCTTGGCCTCAGAGGCCACATCCAGCCGGCAAGAAAGGCCTGCTCCCGAACCAGAGGCTCTGCGAGTTTCACTCCCACTGTCACACCTGCTGAGTGACCTTGGGCAGGTTACTTAACCTCTCTGAGCCTCAGTTCCTCCCTCTATAACAGTGATACTTACCTCGTAAGATCACGGGGAAGGGAAAGCCTTAGGCGTCTCCTGTGGAGTGGGGCGAGTGCTTAATAAATGTTACTCTGACCACTATTGCTGTTTGCAGGGTGTTTGACCAGGACCTGAAAGGATGAGGAGGAGCCAACAGGCCTGACTACAGAAGGTCTTGCAGGCTGAGCGGCAGCCTGAGCAAAGGTCCCAAAACATGAATTTCAAGGGACTGATTCAAATCCTGCCTCCACCACTGATTGGCTGAGTGATCCTGGGCAAGAGGTGTAATCTCTCTAAGCCTCAGTTCCTTCATCTGTAAGTGGGGGAGCCATACAACTTGTCCCGCCCACCCCACAAAGCTCTGAGGCTCAAATGAGACCGTGTGTTCTACGGATTGTTCCGTTGTAGACACCGGTGGCTGTACTGGGCCTGAGAGCCCGCGACTGCTACTGGGCTGGGGCAGCGGCCTCCAGCTGCAGCGGGGAGAGGAGCAGCTGCGGGTACTGAGCCTGCGGGGTGCCGGGCACGGTTCATAACGCGGTAGGCTTTCTACACTCGTTTAACACACAGCACCCCCGTGGCAGCTGCCGCCTCCGTTTCACAGAGAGGAACCGGGCACCACTGCCTTCAGCCCCGGAGCCCTCAGTGAGGGACCTGGAAACCATGCCCCAAAGGCAACGAACCCCAACCCAGCAGGCCTGAGAGGGGACGGTGGGGGCCCAGATGCTGCTTTCACCCTGCAGTTGGCCTGCAGCGCGGGCGGGGGCGGGGGCGGGGGCTGCTGCAGGGGACAGAGGCAAGGCCAGTGGGAAGATGAGGAAGCAGCGTCCCTCGGACAGAGTGAGAGTCAGCTCAGCGGTGGGTGGTGAAGGGGGTGAGCTGGCCCCGCATTCACCACCTTCCCTTTGGGAACCAAACCTTCCCTCCTGGCAATCCCTGAGGTTCAAGAGGAGGTTCTGGACGGTGTTGATTCAAGCCTTTGCAGTGAGAAGCAGACTCGGTGGCGCTGCTAGGAAAAAGAAGCCCTCTTTCCTCCGGGGTCAGTAAGCTGCTAGCTGGACGCCCAGCGCGGGCCGTGACCGTCTTGTCACCACGCAGGAAAAGCCCGGCAGAATGAGCCCAGGCCGAGGGCCGCAGAGGCGAGCTGTGAGGACAGAGTCGTGACAGCACCGAGGATCTGGATCAGGCTGTGCCTGAACTCCTTAGCTTTCCTGCTACATGAGGCATAACTTCCTTTTTCCACATAAGACAAGAAGTTTGAGTTGGATTTCTGGTGCTTGGGACTGAATGAGTTTAACTGGAACACCTGCCAAGAGGGAGGCAGGACCAGGGCCCCTTCCATGGTGCCAGTCGTACAGGAAAGAGGGGCTGAAATGCTGAGCATGGGCCAAAGGCCCGACTCCCAGCAAGGCCTCCTCTGGGCTGTCCCCCCTAAACAGGCTGCAGAGCATGAGGGCGTCGGACAGACCTGCAGAGCTGTGGCTGCATCCCCTGCCACCCCACCTAAGATGAGCGCTCTTTGCTCAGCTTACAAGGAGCATGGCCCTGCTCTCTGTCTAGACTATGAGGGAAGGAGGGGGGAGGGGGGAAACATCAAAGTGAGAGAGAGAGACATTGATCGGTTGCCTCCCGCATGCGCCCCTGGGGCCAGGGATCCAACCTGCAACCTAAGTGAATGCCTTGACCAGGAGTTGAACCTGCAACCTAGGTACCCCGGCTGATGCTCTAACCACTGAGTCACACGGATCAGGGCTTGAAATAATCCCAAACATCACAGCATTTCAACTTAAATACTTTAGTATTTAATACTCTGTCTTAGAGATAAAGATTTTTTCAAAACTCTTAGTTTTTTTGTTTTTTGTGTTTTTTTAATTATATTTTATTGATTTTTTACAGAGAGGAAGGGAGAGGGATAGAGAGTTAGAAACATCGATGAGAGAGAAACATCAATCAGCTGCCTCCTGCACACCCCCGACTGGGGATGTGCCCGCGACCAAGGTACATGCCCTTGACCGGAATCGAACCTGGGACCCTTCAGTCTGCAGGCCAACACTCTATCCACTGAGCCAAACCAGTTTGGGCAAAACTCTTAGTTTTTAATAAAATTGCATTAACTGTATAGATTAATTTGGGAAGAATATTAAGACTTCTACCCATGAATATGGTGTATTTCTCTATATGTTTATATGTTCTTTTCTGTTCTTTAATATAATTTTATAACTTTCTCTGTAAAGGTGTTGTATAACGTTAGATTATTTTTCCCATAGTTACCAGTATATTATAGGTATAGTATAGTTTTATAGCTGTTTTTTAAATATGTTTTTATTGATTTTTACAGAGAGAGCAAGGGAGAGGGATAAAGAGATAGAAACATCGATGGGAGAGGAACATCATCGATCAGCCGCCTCCTACACTCCCACACCGGGGATGGAGCCTACAACCCGGGCATGCCCCGGCCGGGAATCAAACATCTGACTTCTTGGTTCCTGGGTCAACGCTCAACTGCTGAGCCACACCAGCGGGGCAGTTTTGTAGCTGTTTTGAATGGATTCTCTTTATTCTAGTTGTAACTGTATTTTATTTCTGTTTAAAATCAACTTTATCTATATACAATAAAATACATTTTTACTTCCATACAATAAAACACACTCATTTTAAGTGCATGGTTCAATTAGTTTTGACAAATGTATATACCCATGTAATTACCATTGTAATCAAGATATGAAATATCCTATCACCCCTAAAAGTTCCCTCATGCCCTTCTACAGTCATTTTCCACCCTCAGCCCCAGGCAACCACTGATAAGCTCTCTGTCAGTATAAATTAGCTTCTCCTGTTCTAGAATGTTCCATGCAAATGAAATAATACATAATGGGTCTGGCTTTTTTCACTAGTATAATGTTTTGAGACTCATCCATGTTACTGCATGTCAGATAATAATTTTTATTTTACCTAAGCACAATACCATTATGTAATAAATACAGTATACCTTAAAAAATTAGTGGTGATTTCTTCACATCATCTAATACCCAAGTTATGTGCAAATTTCCACGATTGCCTAAAAAAAGAATCCAGTGGTCAATCTTAACATCACCAAAAGTAGGACAACCTGACATTATGTGCCGCCGATAAAATGATGCAATAAGTATGCAATAGTACCTTTTAGTGTTATCACCAAAATCACTATCATAAGCATCTTCTTGAATGTAACCAAGTCTCTAGATCTAACTAGTAGTTCATAGTAAATAAGGAAGATAGAGGGACAGGTTAAATAATACCACAAGGAAGCAAATACCTAAATCTAGAATGTGGAAAATTTTATAGGACAAATGACCTAGCTTCAACAAATAAATGGCATTAAGAGAAAAAGGAGGGAAATATTAAAAGAGTTTAACAAATATATCAACCAACTGTGACATGTAAACCTTCTTTGGATCCTTATTTAAACAAATCAGCTGTAAAAGGAGATTTTAAAAATTAAGATTGTCACAACCAAGAGTCCTAGCCCCTCGGTGCTGCACTAACATTCCATCACTAAAGAATCTTAAAAGCCCTATGAGGCATCTTGTCCCTTTTCACAGACAGCAACATGGAGGCTCAGAAGAGAAAAACAGCCTACCCCAGGTCACACAAACTGGGATTCAAATACATGTCTGCCTGCCTCTGAAGCCCCTGCGTCCATTCGAACGGTCCAGGTGGCCTCTGGCAGCAGGGGTGTGCACAAAGCGGGAGGGCAGAGCAGTCAGGAGGGCGAACCGGGCTGAAGCCTCGCTGGGCCGTCCACAGGTGGTGGAACGGATGGATGATGTTACGTTTAAACCGGGTCTTGAGTAGGAGTTTGCCGGGCAGAGAAGGGAGGGGAAAGGGAGAAAAGCACTTCAGATAGAGACCATGACTGGAGCCTCAAGTGCTTGGGATGAAGGAGGAAGTGATGGAGCCGGAAGACCAGCAGGAGGCAGATCGTGAGAGTCCTCAACCTGTGTCTTCCTTTTTTTTTTTTTTAGAGTGGAAGGGATGGGGGGAGACAGAGAGAGAAACATCAATTGGTTGCCTCACGCAGGTGCCCAACCAGAGGCCGGGGATTGAGCCTGCATCGAGGTAAGTGACCAGAATCATACCCGAGACCCTTCAGTCCTCACTCTTTTTTTTTTTTTTAATTTAAGTGAGTCTTTTTTTTTTTTTTAAGGTATTATATGTGTACATATCTTACCATTGCCACCCCCCACCCCACTCCCATATATGCCCTCACCCCCCAGAGTTTTGCATCCGTTGGTTATGCTTATATGCATGCATACAAGTCCTTTGATTGATCTCTTATCTCCCAGTCCTCACTCTTAAGGACTGAGCAAAATGGCTCGGCAACCTGTGTCTTCTTAAGGAGTTTGCTCCCACAGGGAAGGAGCAGCCCACACAAGTCTCTAAGTGAAGAGGCGTTAGGGTCTCATTGCAAGAGGTTACAGGCCTTCTCCCAGCTATGATCTTCCCTCCAACTGCAGGCTCGCCCTGACCCACACTCAGGAACCAACCCCAGCCTTAAGGCACAGAGGATGCCAGGTCCCCAGGCTCAGGCCCACGTCAATCATACGAGCCACTTCGCACTAGCCGTCTAACTCTTTATGAGATGATCTTGGCTTCTGTTCTATGGAGAAAAGAGGTGAGAACTCTTTCAACCCACCAGCAATGGCATCTCCTATAAACAGCCATTCACTTTAATCACAGAGGAGGGCCCATCGCCCGTTCCTCCTCCTTGGGACACATCCCTTCCCCCTTCCACAGTGAGCGCACTCCGTCCCGTACCCCCTCACCCGCTCTGCCCGCTTCCCCTCTTCAGACCCTCTCTCTCCTGCATATGAAAACAAGCTTCCGTCCCCTGTGTGTTTGGGAGGACCTCTCTCAATGTGGCAACCTCAAACCACTTCCCTATCGCGCTCTTACCGTTCACAATAGTTTCTTGAAAGAGCTGTTTACACTCCCTCCACTTCCTCGTCTCCTACTCACTCTTCCACCTGCATGAGTCTGGCTTCTGCTCCTACCTCTCCACGCAGACTTGCCCTCGCAAGGCCACCAGTCACCTCCTGAACATGAACCGGAAGAGCACGTTTTGGTGATTATCTGATGCTACCGCCTACTCTCCCTCCGGAATCATTCTTTTCTTTGGCCCCAGGGCCCGTTTCTCTGCTTTGCTCTGCAGTGCTCATCTCAATTCCCTGCTGAGTGTCCTCTCTCTGCTCAACACACTGTGAAGGTAATTGGCCAGGACTCCACCCAGACTCCCCACACCATCCCACCCGCATCCCCAGCTTTAACTAGACACTTTGACACCCGCTACTCTGAACTGTGGCCAAATCTGCTCCCATTGCTCCCTAGTTCTGACTGCCCACGATACGTGGCTCAGCCTGCATGTCCCTTTAGCACCTCGGGGAGGGCCTCCCAGAGAAGGAAGTCTTGACCTTGAATCTCTCCCTTCCTCTCCCTGCCCACCACCACTGCCTGAGTTGTGTTGCTTGGACCACTGGGTCCCTGACCTTCCTCTCGTTCATCTTTTATGGCGTCTCTAGAGTCGCCTTCCGGTCTTAATGGGGCGACCTTACAAAATCCCACCAGCTCCTGCAGGAGGAAGTTGAAACTCCCTCGGCCTGGTGTGCAAAGCCCCTGATGACCTTCCCCATCCACCTGTCTGGCCTCGCTGCTCCTTACCCAGCTCCCCAGCGCCCTCACTCCTCTGGTTCTGAGGCTGAGCCCTCAGATGTCTACAGGGGAAGGGCAGACGTGGGTGTCCCGGCCACCTCCTGTGGACTAAACCACTCCAAAACTTGTGCTGGGCCAGCACGGCCGAGGGTGAACCTGAGGAGGGGCGGTTAAAGGTTAAAGAAGACAGACAAAGAGAATACAGCTGGGCCCCGCGGATCTCCCCCGCCTGGAGACCCAGCCTGCAAGCCGATGCTTTATTTTATAGTCTGATTAAAACTAGGGTGGATTAACATGTATACAAATGTTCTTGTTTGGCAACACTTGCTGCACCTCCCACAGCCCATTAGCTGCTTAGGAAGGAATGAGGGAGGGCTACCAGGTCAGGCTTACTTATGCTAGGAGAGCTCTGCCCTCCGGGCTGGGACTTGTCTGTGGCCCTGCCACGGATCAGCCCGAGGCTTAATCCTATAGCCGCTCCCTACAAAAACTTAGTGACTTAAATGGACGACCACTCCATTATCTCTCATTATCTCAGAGGAAGGCAGGTATGTGAGTAGTTGATGTGGGCAGATGAATTATAACAGGAACTGCATTTGGTGGTCATGCGGGAATGTGGGCCTTGTGTAGCTAAATCTGGTTTTCCAAGATGTTACAAATACGGATTTTTATATTAAAGTTCCAGATCCTTCAATGTTGCAACTAATTTAGAAGTTTCTAAAAATGTTATATGAGCAAAACTAAATATGTCTTTGGTTTGGATGTCGTTTTCCTGGTCAACAATTTTTTGGACTCTGTTGTTTGCCCTCGGCACAGGCTCACAATTTCTTACCCCTTTTTGCTACCACACTCTTGCAGCCCCTACTTATCCTTTAAGATCCAGGTCAAAATTTCCTTGTCGCCCTAACCAGTTTGGCTCAGTGGATAGAGCATTGGCCTACGGACTCAAGGGTCCCAGGTTCAATTCTGGTCAAGGGCATGTACCTTGGTTGCGGGCACATCCCCAGTAGGGAGTGTGCAGGAGGCAGCTGATCGATGTTTCTAACTCTCTATCCCTCTCCCTTTCTCTCTGTAAAAAATTAATAAAATGTATATATTTTTAAATTTCCTTGTGTGTGAAGTCTTCCCTGACACCCCCTCCCCCACAGCAAGTCCTTACATGGTTTCTTCTCTCCCCTGCGCTAGCGGCCCCTGCTGCATCCCTCTGTTGCGGTAATCAGCACACTGGAGAGTAATTGTTTACAGTCCAGCTCCTCCACAGACTGAGTTTAATTTCCCCAGCACTTGGTGTTCAATAAACATAAATACTTCTTTCTTCCCACCAACACTGCTCAGCAACCACCAGGTCTTATATATTCTACCTTCCCCATTTTCTTTCCTGGCTACTGCATCCTCTGTCCCCAAAGCCTTACCCTAGTCCAGCTCCTCCTACTTCTGCCCAGAATGATTCCACACCCCGCTAACAAGTCTCCCCAACTCGTCTCCTCCAGTGCCCCAATCCCTGTTCCTCAGCCAGGCTCCTCCCTAACGCACAGATCTGACCATGTCAACCCCATTCCAAGATTCCGCCTTTACTCCTCAGAATAAAACCCAAACTCCATGAGCCGCACTGGTGGGTCTAGGACTTGTGCCCGCCCAGCGCAGCGGGTCCCGGTTGAAAGCAGGGCCAATCAGTGTGTGCTTTCTGTCCGGAGCCATTTCTGTCGCTCTGTGGGGGAAACCTTCCTGAGAACGAAGTCAACAGAAACCGGGTGGGCGTGAGGAATGGGGGGAGAGCCGGAGACTGAGGTGATGACCTTGAGCTCCGTGATCCAGTTGTGCATGGAGCCAGGTCCACCCCTGGCTTTCCCGCTCTCAGAGTCCCGGTGAGATGAACAGCCCGCTGGGTAGTCTCGGAGGCCGGTCTGACTGATCTGAAAAGCAGAACTGATATGCATGTAAAGCAAAGGGCATTCAGCAAAGAAGACCCAGCTTGACTTATTTCCACCGTGCTGCATTCTCAAGACTCCCCACTGATCAACTTCCGTTTCCGAGTTGACGACCCAAGCTCACCACACATGACCTCAGGGAGAATTTTATCCCAAAGTCTTGTCAGCCCCAGCTAGGTCTCTCCAAATGGTACTACTCCCTCCTGCAGCCTCCCTAGGGACCTCTGCAATAGACTCCTGGACAGCAGTACTAGAAGGGATCTTAACCCAGCTCCCTCTTCTTATGGGTGATGAAACCAAGCCCCAGTGACCACAGTTAGAGTCTGAACACAACCCTGGGTCTGAACTCCCACAGTACCATGTCACCAAGATTGAGACAAGATCCCTGTCTCTTTGTCACACTCAGCTGAAGCTTCGACACAAAATGAATAGACACCAAGTCTGTAGGTGTTTTCAAATACACGTACGGGGTCCTGTTTCCTTCCTATGGTAAACCCATCAGGGAAAGAAGAGGGGATGCAGTAGCTCTTGAGTAAAATAACTGTAACTTTTTTCACTTTGTATGTGGCTATTTCTGAACCCATTTCTTTTTATCTATCTCCAGATCTTACTCGCGTATTTATACAGCATCAGAGCATTTAATCCGAGCTCTGAGCAAGAAATTTGTCTCTATTAGTCAGGTATTTCTGGGTGGCAAGTTACAGAAACAGTGGAGGCAAAATCAAAGGACTTTAATGGCTTACATCACTGACGAGTCCACAGACTGGATCCAGACGCTCGCATGATGCTATCAAGATCACCAAGGTTCTGTTTCGCCTTGACGTGTTTCATTCTGGGGCAGGTTCTCGCCATCGGTGTCAGAGATGAGCACCAGAGCCTCCAGGTTTACACCTTTCCAGAGGGGCAACCCCAGGAAAAAGAGCTTCTCTTCCCAGCAAGAGCCACGAGCTGACTCTCATTGGGCCAGCGTGGGTCACTTGTCCATCCTTGAACCAATCCCTGTGGCCAGAGGGATGGAATAGACCGAGTGGCCAAGCCTCGGTCAAGTGGCCATCCCTCAAGTTGGGAGGCGGAGTCAACCACATCCAAACTACTTGGGCTGCCCTAGCCAGTTTGGCTCAGTGGATAGAGCAAAGGCCTGCAGACCAACAGGTCCCAGGTTCGATTCCAGTCAAGGGCATGTACTTTGGTTGCAGGCTCCTCCCCGGCCCAGACCCTGGTCAGGGCTCGCACAGGAGGCAACCAATCGATGTGCTTCTCTCACATCGATGTTTCTTTCTGTCTTTCCCTCTCTCTTCCACTCTCTCTAAAAGTCAATGGGAAAATATCCTCTGGTGAGAATTAACAAAAACAAAACAAACTACTTGGACTGAGAAGGGGCCTTAGAATGGATGTTGAGAGGCAAATATCATGACCACTACAGTCCCCCAAAGTAAAACAGAAACACAGACTAACCTGCATGATTTATACAGCTATTGGCACTGTAGGGGGTGTGCAGGAAACAGCCAATCAATGATTCCCTCTCATCATTGATGTTTCTATCTCTCTCTTCCTCTCCCTTCCTCTCTGAAATCAATAAAAATATATTTTTAAAAATAAAAAATAAGCAAAGATCTTATATGCATATATGTATTACCTATGGACGCAGGCAATAGGGTGGCAAAGGCCTGGGGCAGGGTGGGAACTGGGCAGAGGGGCCAATGGGGAAGGGAAAAAGAGGGACATCTGTAATAATCTCAACAATAAAGATTTTTTTAAAAAGAAATTGACTTTAATTAAAGGAAAAATGAAAAAAATATATAAATGAAAGCTGAAGTAAATCACTTGAACCTAAAATAAACTTTGGGGGCCCTAACCAGTTTGGCTCAGTGGATAGAGCATTGGCCTGCGGACTGAAGGGTCCCAGGTTCAATTCCGGTCAAGGTCATGTACCTTGGTTGTGGGCACATCCCCAGTAGGGAGGTGTGCAAGAGGCAGCTGATCGATGTTTCTCTCTCATCCATGTTTCTAACTCTCTATCCCTCTCCCTTCCTCTCTGTAAAAATCAATAAAATATATTTAAATTTAAAATATATATATATATTTAAAATAACTTTTGGGGAATCAGATACTACTAGCATGTTTTGATTTTTTTTTCACTCTTCTGACAAGAAGAGCTGCCTGCAAAATTGAATTAAAAAATTAATCAGATTTGCCCAAGCCAGTTTGACTCAGTGGATAGAGCATCGGCCTGTGGACTCAAGGGTCCCAGTTCGATTCCAGTCAAGGGCACATGCTTGGTTGCAGGCTCAATCCCCAGTGGTGTGCATGCAGGAGGCAGCCAGTCAATGATTCTCTCTCATCATTGATGTTTCTATCTATCTTTCCCTCTTCCTTCCTCTCTAAAATCAATAAAAATATATGTTTAAAAAAATTAAGTGTTCAGTTTAGTGATTTGGTCCTTGGTATATTCACAAAGTTGTGCATCAATCACCACAATCTAATTCCAGAACATTCTTATCACCCCAAGAAACCCTCCTACTCATTAGCAGCCATTCCCCAGTCCCTCTTCACATCCCAAGTCCCTGGAAACCACTACTATAATTTTCATCTCTAGGGATTTGCCTATCCTGAGTAGGCCACATGTAAAGTTTTCATTTAATCTGATTAATTTCTTTTTTTAAATATATTTTTATTGATTTCAGATAGGAAGGGAGAGAGAGATAGAAACATCAATGATGAGAGAGAATCATTGATTGGCTGACTCCTGCTCACCCCGCACTGGGGACCGAGCCTGCAACCCAGGCATGTTCCCTGACCTGGAATCAAACCATGACCTCCTGGTTCATAGGTTGACATTCAACCACTGAGCCACACTGGCTGGGCTGCTGTTGTTCTTTTAAGATTATATATGACCTTGCTCTGATCTTAATTTTAAGGAACTAAATGCTCTATTTTCCTACCATTCAATGAAAAGAGATAAGCGTTCTCTTGCTGTCAACTTATTTTATTACCCTTCTAAAATATAAACATGATTTTATAAGATTGTGAAATATCTATATATATAAAAGCCTAAGTGATTGTCCAACCATTCAACCATCTGACCGGTAGCTAAGATGTGCACTGACCACCAGGGGGCAGACGCTCAACTCCGGAGCTGCTCAGTGACTTGGCAGCTGGGGTTCTCAGGTGAGACACCTGGAACCAGAGAAGAGGGAGCCCGATTCCAGGGGGCGTCACCCAAGAACCTCCCTCTCGAAACCTGGGACCCCTCGGGGGATGTTGGAGAACCGGTTTCAGCCGGATCCCCAGAGTCCAGGCTGAGAGAGCCCACTGGTGCACAAATCCATGCACTGGGCCTCTAGTATTTTAATAATTATGAGAAATTGTTTATCATGATTAGTATAGGCGTTTAATGATACTTCATTAATTTTACTTGTTTTTTTAATATATTTTATTGATTTTTACAGAAAGGAAGGGAGAGGGATAGAGAGTTAGAAACATCAATGAGAGAGAAACATCAATCAGCTGTCTCCTGCACACCTCCTACTGGGGATGTGCCCGCAACCAAGGTACATGCCCTTGACTAGAATCGAACCTGGAACCCTTCAGTCCACAGGCCAACGCTCTATTCACTGAGTCAAACTGGTTAGGGCTAATTTTACTTGTTAATCATCTCAGATGAACCTGATTTACAATGAAACTTATGATGTTTCCCATTCAAAATTTCAAACTGTGAAAAGGTGGTACTACAGCTTTTAGTTTTTGAGATAGCCAGTATATTTTTCTATCATTCTTCTGCAGAAGTTAAAAAACAAGCTTAAATTAAGACAGCAAATACAGTATCTATGACAGTTTCTAGACCTAAACATTCTTAGAACTTTGTTAATATTTCACAGATACTAAATGTAATATTTTGTGTTGCAGGCTCAGTCCCCAGCCCCAGTCAGGGCATGTGCATGAAGCAACCAATATATGTGTCTCTCTCTCACATCGATGTTTCTCTCTTTCTATCTCTCCCTCTCCCTTCCATGCTCTCAAAACAAAAAAAAAGCAAAAACAAACAAAAAAAAAAACAATGGAAAAAATATCCTTGGGTGAGGAGTAACAAAAAATAGAAAGCTAAATACTTGTCAGTTCCCGGGTCCTCATTCTCAACAATCTGTGGAAGTTAATGGTGAACATTTTGAACTTTTGCCTCTAAATGTGTGTGATTCAATATTACAACACAGTTTCAAGTCAAAACACAATTTTCTCTACTTGTTCAATTTGTAAACCTTTATAGGAAAAACCAAGCTGTACCGGGGAAAAAGCTTACACCAACGCCAGCTCCGCACGATGGAATGAAGTGGCTGTGTGCGATCATTTCAGCATTACTCAGCATTAGCATTCCCCCTTCATCTTTTGTGTGTTTCCTGGGTTTGGTTTAAGATGTTTTATGAACATTGTTAACCCGCCATCCCTTATCAGGGTTAAGAGTACTAGTTAGAGCCCTGGCTGGTTTGGGCCAGTGGATAGAGTGTGGGCTTTCAGACCGAAGGGTCTCAGGTTCGATTCCAGTCAAGGGCACGTACTTCGGTCGCAGGCTCCTCCCCTGGCCCAGGCCTGGTCAGGGTGCATGCAGGAGGCAACCAATTGATGCATTTCTCTCACATCGATGTTTCTCTCTGTCTTTCCCTCTCTCTGCCACTCTCTCTAAAAATCAATGGAAATATATCCTCGGGTGAGGATTGAAGAAAAAAAAAGAATACTAGTTAGAAAGTGTGATATTAGCAATAAATAATTGTAAGTCATAAGAAAATGGTGAATGGTCATGTGTATATGAGATGCAATTTCCCCAATAGAAACCATTCAGAAGAACAGAGAGATAATTATGCAACCTGCAAAAAAGTGTCATTGACATTAATCATCAAGAGAAGAGGAAAACAGATTGGCAAATGCTTCCCACGCCTATTAGCTTGATATTAGTTAGGAAAACTGAGGGGCTGAGTAAGCTTAGTGAAGGTGACTCTGGCAGTGTCACACTCAAGGCCCTTCTGACTCGGACCACATCCAAGTGAGTAACCAGGAGGCAAGGTTGTTCGCTAGCGGTTCTCACTGCTACTGAGATATGAGGCAGGGGTGGCAGCAGCGGCGTTATAATAAAAACAGCATTTGCAAGGAGGATGAGAGGAGCTTGATTTAGGGCTGGAGGACTAATGCCCAGTCCTGTGTCAAGCCCAACCCCCACTTACTTTCTTACAAATGAGCGGACATGTGATCGGTAGATTAATGAGGTTCTTTATTAGTTACCAAAACTTTTTCTCCCAAATGGGATACGTAAATACTATTCATTGTGCATCCGCCGGGGAAGCAAAGGTAATTAAGACTTGCTCCTGCCCTCAAGGAAGTTGCAGCCTTAGAAGGGAATACGTGTACATAAACGGTTCATTGTAATACTTGGAAATTGTAATTATACACTATACACTGAGTGGCCAGATTATTATGATCTCTGAATGCATAATCTGGCCACTCAGTATATATAGCATCAGAGATATATATATCTCCCAGTGCATGAATTCGTGCATGGGTGGGGTCTGGCCAGCCTGGCCAGGGGGAGGGGACATGGACGGTTGGCCTGCCTGCCTGCTGATCAAACTCCTAGTTGAGGAGACAATTTGCATATTAGCCTTTTATTATATAGGATATACACTGAGTGGCCAGATTATTATGCGTTCAGAGATCATAATAATCTGGCCACTCAGCGTATTCTTATAATTATGCTGCTGCATTATAACGATGGAATTAGCCAGAGGGTGCTATGGAACAGAGACAGGAGAGTCTTCCTGGAACAGGTGATGCCTGGCCTTAGTTCAAAAGAATGAGAAAGGCACACTTGGGAGAGGAAGGGGTGAGAGGCAGCTGGTGTGCAGACGGTCACGGTGCCCTCCCGCTAATGAGCGGGTCAGGGGCCAGGTCACGGAGGGCCATATGTGCTACATTAAGGAGTTTAGGCTCTATCTGATTTTAGGCAATAAAAAGTCAGAAAAAGGTTTGTAGTGGGGTCTGGCATCAGATTCATAGGTAGGTATTATATTCGCTTTCTATCGCTGCCCCAACAAGTTGCTACAGACTTGGAGACTTGAAACCACACCGATATATTATCGCGCAGGCCTAGTTCAGAGTCCAGGCTGGCTCAGTTGGTTTCTCTGCTCTGATTCACGGCCTCAGGGTGCCAGCCCCTGGATTCTAATGGGAGACCGAAGACTCCACTGCTCAGGCTGTTGGCAGGAACCGATTCCTTGTGGTTGTAGGTAGGACTGAGTCCCATTTCCTCACTGCTGTCCACTGGGGCCCCCCGGGCTCCGGAGGCCCCGCATCCAGAGCTGGCAGGGACTCCGATCTCTGGCTCCCCCCTCTGCCCGCCTCCCTGGCGTCCGGGAGAAGTTCTCTGCTCCTAAAGGCTTATGGGACTGCGTCGGGCTCCATGAAGAAGACAGGATGACCTCCGAGTTTAAGGTCTGTAAACTTAGCTACATCGGCAAAGCCCTCTCGTCTGGGTCAGGTGGCACAGTGACAGGTTCCCGGGATTAGGAGTGGACACCCCCGAAGGGCCTTCCTTTGCCGGCCCGGCACCTGGCTCTCCTTCTAGCAACCTGGCTGCTTTTTTTTTTTTTTTTAAGGGTTTAATGACCCGGCCGATGTGGCTCAGTGGTTGAGTGTCGACCTATGAACCAGGAGGTCATGGTTCAATTCCCTGTTTGGGCACATGCCCGCTTTGTGGGCTCAATCCCCAGTGGGGGGCGTGCAGGAAACAGCCTATCAATTCTCTCTCCCTCTCCCTTCCTCTCTGAAACCAATAAACAATATTTTTAAATGGCTTTATTGAGGTATAATTTACATTTGCTCATTAACTGTGCACAATTTGATGGCTTCTTAGTAAATTTAAGGAGTTGTGAACCGGTTACCACAAGCCAGTTTTAGACCATTTACATCCGCCCGAAACGGTTTCTCAGGCCTGACTGCAGGCCACTGGCCGTCCCTTTCTTCTCAGCCCTCACCCAGGGCGTGCTTACTGATCTTCAGAGAGAGGGGTGGGGGAAATCGTGTGGCTGCCTTCTTGGGGACGGAACCCGCAACCCACGTATGTGCCCTGACTGGGAACTGAACGTGCAGCTTCTCCGCGTTCGGGACGACGCCCCAACCAACCGAGCCACACCAGCCAGGGTGGCTGGCCCTTCCGAGTCTGGTTTTCAGGCTCATCTCCTTGGAAGGCTTGCGTTGCCAGGACTTTCTTCGGCTGTCTGAGAAGCGCCACATCGAGGACGTTCTTTACCAGGTGGGCGGGAATGCACAAGTTGATGACATTGGTTACCTCGGGGCAATGAAATGGAGGGTTAGTGGGGAAATGATTAACTTTTTGTTTGTTTGTTTGTTTTTGTTAATCTTCACTGCAGGATATTTTTTCCACTGATTTTAGAGAGAGTGGGAGGGTGGGGGAGGGGTAGAGAGGAGAGAGAAACATTGATGTGAAAGAGCCACATCAATTGGTTGCCTTCCGCAGATGCCCTTGACTGGAATCGAACCCGCGACCCCTCAATGCCCGGGCCAACACTCTAACCATGGAGCCATGCGGGCCAGAGCTAACTTTTTCTGTATGTATCTTTCAGGATTTATACTTTCTCTCGCCGGTCTCCTCCTTTCCACAAACCAGTACCTCGATAACGCCGTCTCAAATCCACCAGGTAAGCTAAAGGTGGCTGCAGGTGCTGCTAAGTGAGTTCCATACTCACGTCTCCAGCACTTGCTGAGCCCTTGACAAGGTACTTCTTTTCCGTAACATCCCTTAGGATGCTCAAACCTCGAGCACAATCCTGCCATCCCGAACTTCTGCTTTTTCACCCAAACTAACGGGTGCGATCATGTGATGTCAGGAATATTCCCAGGGAACAGTACAAATTATCACATTTTATCTATATTTGTAAATGTCTTCATCAACATTCAAACGTGTAAGTGTTTTCCTGCCACACTTGGAAGCTGAGAAACGTGCTAAAATCCTCTCTTCGAACAGAGAATCTAGTCTTCCCGTCCTAGGCCCCAGGGTTCCTTTATTCCTGCCCCCGAATTCCTCTCCACACGACTTCCTCTCACTCTGCACCCCTTCCCTCACTACCTCCCGCTTTTGGTGTTTCTCATCACTCCCTTTTACCGACCCGTGTTCCCGAAGTCCCCATTTTTTCAGGAAGCTACTCCTTTCTCTTCTGAACTTCAAAACCGTTTATTAGGAATCAGAAAATTTAGTCACAAGCAAATTAGATGTCTGTATCTTATACATCAATAAAAGGTTTAAATTTAAAAATTGGAACTCTTCATATTAAAGATGATAGTTTACATACATGTATTTAACTCGGTTCCTGCCAAAACGATAATAAAATGGCAGTAAGAAGGTTTTTCTAATGCCACAAACATACAAGAACAAGGAGAAGGGAGAGAAGATCATAGGAAAAAAAAAAACATTTTAACAGCAGGCACTAGCCGTAGCTGGTGTTTCTCAGTGGTTAGAGCATTGCCCTGCGAACTGGTACGATTCTTGGTCAAGGGCATGTACCTGGGTTGCAGGTTTGATCCCCATGCAGGAGGCAACCAATTGATGTGTCTCTCTCACATCGATCTCTCTCTCTCTCTCTCTCTCTCTCTCTCTCTCTCTCTCTCTCTTTCTCTCTCTCTCCCCCACTCTCTCTCAAAAAATCAATGGAAAAAATATCGTTAGTTGAGGATTAACAACAACAACAAAAAAGACAGGTGGTAACGGACACGTGGTGAGTGTTTGCTGGAACTGAGAAAGGGGGATCTTGGGTTGGCAGTGGGAAAAATGAGAAGTCAACCTTTTTTCCTCGCAGAAGCCACAGACACAGAAGTTGGCACCTTCGGGCAGGAGACTGGAAGAGCCTTCTCTAGAGAATCTGGCCACCCAAGAAGAAAGGCCTGAAGACACTGACAGGAGCTGCCTGCTGGCCAGCGGGGTCTCCCTGCGGGAGGGCACAGCAAGGCCGCCCGCAGTGCAGAGCGCGGTCAGCCGTGTAAGGGCCCCCGCTTAGGTATGAGCAGAAGGCCACGGTGCTCCAGGTATGTGAGGAAACATCTAATATCGAAAAGACAGAGGCCAGGTGCATGAATAAATAATAAAATAATAGAATATTATTCTGCCTTAAAAAGGAAAGAAAGTTACCCTGGCCAGCATGGCTCAGTGGTCAGAGCATCGGCCCATGGACCAAAGGGTTGCAGGTTTGATTCCTGGCCTAGGTCAGGGCTCCTGTGGGAGGCAACCAATCAATGTGCCTCTTTCACATCAATGCTTCTCTCTCTCCCTCTCTCTCCCTTCTTCCTTCCCTCCCTCCCTTCCCTGTCTCTAAAAACCAATGGAAAAAATATCCTTGCATGAGGATTAACAAAAAAAAAAAAAAAGGAAAGAAATCCTGATATAATCCCAAAATGTGGATGACTCTTGAGGACATTGTGCTAAGAGAAGTAAGTTAGTCACAAAAAGACAAATAGTGTATGATTCCACTTATATGAGGAATCTAGAAAAGTCAATTCCTGGAGACAGACGGGAGCGTGGTGGCTGCCAGGGGCTGGGGGCGGGGTTGGAGAGCTGCTGTTACCGGGCACAGAGTCTCCGTGTGGGAGACGGAGGAGAGCTGGAGCTGGGTCACACACCTGGGAATACACTTAACACCACTGCACGGCACTCTTCGGAATGGCGACGGTGGCCACTGGGATGCAGTCCCTCGCTGGCAGGACTCAACGGGGTGGCCTAGAGGGTTACGCTCGGGAGGAAAACGACAGAGAAAGTCAAGGAGATGGTGACCACAGCCGTCGAAAGGTCATGACCTCCGCGAGGGACCAGCCTGGGCTGGGGGTTGGGCTCTGGGCAGCTGGCAATCTTTTATGTCTCGACCGAGGTGATAGGTCAGTTCTTTTCACGCACATTCTGCAGTGAAAGGGAAGGAACACTTGGGGGATGGCTTTGCAGACTGATGGGGCCCAACACAGCGGATGAAACGGGTCCAGACCAAGACGTTTAGAACCCGGGGCCAGGGAAGAGGCCGCCCGCTTCCGGAGCCGAAGGGCTTTCTGACCGTCGTGAACCAGCGTGGACCTGGGTTCCCAGTGCTGACAGCGCGAGCCGGAGGGGACAGCTGTGCATTCAAAACACAGAGGACAAATGACTTTCCATCTTGATTCCCTATCCAACTACAAAGTGAGAACGTAAAATAAAGACATTTTTCCACTAGCAAATTCTCAAAGATGTACCCTTACTTATCAAGTTCTAGAGAATATACCAACCAAAGCAAGGGATAAAGCAAGACAGAGAAGACACGGAATCCAGGAAACTAGGGATCGACTCCAGAAAGAGGTGAACCGCCCGTGGCAGTTCCCGGATCCGTCTCTTGTTTCAACCGTGTTTGACTGGAACAGACACAGGGACACCCCTTCTTCCAGCCTCTGACCCCCCTCCAACCTCTTTCCAGTCACCACCTTCAGACCCACCTCAAACATCCTCCGCCTCCAAGATCAGCCAACACCGTTGTGCACCTTAATTCATTGCTGAACAACCATGAGCTCCCACATTCATCAGAATTGTTCCACCGAGGTGGAGGCTGCCCCAACAGCCTAGTCACCTACACAGAGGCCTACACAGACCGCTCTCTGGGCTTCTATTTCAACCCAAACGATGTGGCTCTGGAGGGCGGGGGCTACTTCTTCGCGAGTTGGGAGTTGTCCGAGGAGAAGCACGAGGGCACCCAGCGTCTCTTAAAGACGCAAAACCCGCGCAGTGGCCGCATTCTCTTCCGGGACCTGCTGAAGCCTTCCCGAGATCAGTGGGCAAAACTCAGGGCGCCGTGGAAGCCGCCATGGCCATGGAGAAGAACCCACCTGAACCAGGCCCTTTGGGGATCTGTGTGAGGCTTATTATGAAAAGCTGGGGTCCCCCATAATTTCCTGTTCCCTCAGCTCTGTGACTTCCTGGAGAACCACTTCCTGGAGGAGGATGTGAAACCACCTGACTCACCTCCGCAGGCTGACCGGCCCCCAGCACGACTAGGAGCCTTGGGAGCCGAGGCCTTTGAGGGCCCCTCTGCATTCCCCTGGTGTCTGCCTTTCGCCTGAGCCTCTCCCGGAAACCACTGGGCATCCTTTTAACCCCTGGAGCCCTCTCCCAAGCACTGGATCAAATGGAAACAATAAAGCTTTTTGCAGCTAAAAGAAGGCAGGAAGGGATGAAGGGATGAAGGGATGATGGGAGGGAGGGAGGGAGGGAAGGAGAGAGGGAGGGAGGGAGGAAGGAAGGTTTGAAGAAAGTCCCATGGTCGGTGAAGGGAGCCTCAGGAGACCCCTCCGCAGCAGGCCTGGGGAACAGCCACTCCAGGGGCAGGCAGGTCAGAAGGCTGCAGAGAGGTGTCTCTAAGAAATGAAGTCACTAGAAAATCTAATGTGTTTGAATGTAATGAGATATTTAAACCTCAAGGCAGAGTTTAGGCTTGAATTCATGTTATACATATAAAGCAAACAAATAAAACGGCAAAAACTGGACCCAATATTAACTCGGTGTGGGAAGGAGGGGAAGCAAGAAGTGAGGGAAAAGCAGGCATTGTCACTACATGGTCAGTATGAACAGTGTGTACTAGTACATAGCTGCAGTGATGTAAACTCTGAATATCTATGTAACCACATTTGTGGATGATATAGTAACATGGGGGGGATAAGGCAGGAGTGTCTGAAAGATGAGCATTAAAGCCCTGACTTGCACAATAATAGATAATGCCTAAATCCCAAAACTCAAAAAGCAGCAGTATGAGCATGCCACTTAGATATGTGGGGAATACCAAATAATTAGCTCAAGGTGTTGAACATGGTGCCCCTGGGGAACAGGGAATTATGGGCAACCCCAGCTTTTCATAATAAGCCTCATAGAATTTCTAAACATGTGCATATGCAACTTTGGAAAATAAATAAATCCTACATAATAAAGAGGTGATATGCAAATTGACCATCATGCCCTCACAAGATGGCTGCCTACAACCAGGCCAGCAGGGGGGTTAGTGAGGGACGACCAAATGACTGAACAAGCAGGCTGAGTGGGGCAACCAGGCTGGCAGGGGGGGGAGGGAGGGGGCCGTGAGGGGTGACCAGGCCAGCAGGGGAGGGCAGTTGGTGGTGACCAGGCTGGCAGGGGGGGTAGTTAGGGGCGACCAGGCAGGGGTGGGGTGCAGTTGGGGGCAACCAGACCAGCAGGGGGGGCAGTTAGGGGCGATCAGGCAGACAGGCAGGTGAGCAATTAGGAGCCAGCAGTCCAGGATTGTGAGAGGGATGTCTGACTGCCAGTTTAGGCCCGATCCCACAGTCCCAGATTGGAGAAGGTGCAGGCTGGGCTGAGGGGAACCCCCCATGCATGAATTTTGTGCACTGGGCCTCTAGTAAATAAATAAATCAATAAACAAAGAAATAAATACGTAGATAATTGAGGTGGAGGAGAACTTTCCCACTTTTGGTATGTGTGTATTTTTTTAAATATATTTTTATTGATTTCAGAGAGGAAGGGAGAGGGAGAGAGAGATAGAAACATCAATGATGAGAGAGATCGGCTGCCTCCTGCACACCCCACACTGGGGATCGAGCCCGCAACCCAAGCATGTGCCCTTGACCAGAATTGAACCCAGGACCCTTCAGTCCACAGGCTGACACTCTATCCACTGAGCCAAACCAGCTGGGCTGCATGTGTGTATTTTTATAAGAAGCATATGTTTTGTTTTTATGCCAACATATTTTAACAGATCTAAAGAAGAAATTTGTTGAAAATAAATATTTCTGGTCACTGGTTTGGCAACCTTCCAGCCAGGGACATATACTTCACCTTTATAGATAATCTAATCTAGTAAAGAGGAATATGCAAATTGACCGTCATGTCATCACAAATATGTCAGCGTTACAGCAGAGGCGGGGTTTCCGTAACACAAGATGGCTGTACCCACAGCAGAGGACGAATTCCTCTAACGAGGCTTAACGAGCAATCAGCAGGGACCTGAGGCTGCATGGCGCTGGGCTGGGGCAGGGGACCTGAGGCTGCGTCCCCCGCCCAGCGGGGCTTGACAAGGGTGGGGCCGGCCGGGTCTGGATCTCACCCAATGTGGGTGGGGCTGGCCAGGTCTGGGTCTCGCGCAATTTTGAGGTAACACAGGTGGGCGGGGACTTGACTCTGGGTCCCATGGTGCACCCCAGACTCTGACAGGAGGAAGATTTTCATATACACTTTACTAATTTTCTTTCATCTCTGACACTTCTATTATAGAGAAAGGGCAAATAGCAATATTAAAATATTTCCTCTAATTCCCTTTTAATGTGCACACATTTCGTGCACTGGGCCACTAGTTATTTATAAAACAGGCAGTTTTAAAATATGGCCACAAACTATTTTAATGACTTAAAACAATAACCATTTGATTAAGCTTATCATTCTGTGGTTTGGCTGAACAGTTCTTCTGAGCCAAGCATTCTTTGACACTCCTCCCCCAAGAGGTGGGTCTAGCTCGGCCAGCTTGGCTCAGAAGTGTCGACCTATGAACCAGGAGGTCATGGTTCGATTCCCAGTCAGGGCACATGCCCAGGTTTCGGACTTGATCCCCAGTGTGGGGAGTGCAGGAGGCAGCTGATCAATGATTCTCTCTCATCACTGATGTTTCTATCTCTCTCTCCCTCTCCCTTTCTCTCTGAAATCAATAAAAATATATATATATTTTTAAAAAGAGTTGGGGTCTCCGTCCACTCCCCTTAATTTGGGCTGGCTGTGACTGGTTCAATGAATAGAGTGGTGGGAGCGATGCTATGTGACTTCCAAGGAGGGGTCCTTAAAGGCCATGCAATTTCACCTTGCTCATCGGAACACTCACTCCTGGAGTCTGGAACTCCCAGGTAAGAAGTGCAACTACCCTGCCACCCCTGTGCTGGTGAGGACACCTGTAGACAGCATGGTTGAGCCTGTTCTCCAGCCAGCCCAGCCCAGGTGACAGTCACGTAAATGAAGAAACCATCTGGGACGTGGGCCCCGGCCCCCACAGTTCCACCCTCAATCATTAGAGTCACCCCAGCTGGAACGCAGTATAGCTTTTCCTGATATGCCTTTTCCAAATGCCTGACCCGGTGTGAACAAGAAAATGCCTATGACCATTAGAATGCTAAATTAATCATTTGGTGCTAACTTAATGCGTAAATTAATTATTGGATGCTAAATGAATGAACAATTACCTCAGTGCATGTACTAAATATTTGGCTCTTTATGTTCCAACACTAAACTAATATGTGTAGTTTTAATTATTGTTTCAAGAATATCCAAACAAAAACCAGTCACTCCTTCATCCCTTTTAGATCCTGACAAGCGATGGGAGGAGCATTTAAAGGAACTAAAGTGGCTGCACGGCAAATTATATGATAGAGAATGAAAGAAGAGCTAAAAGACTTGTGTAAACCTATAAGAATAAATAGTGTCAGCAGAGAAACCAAGATGGCGGCATAGGTAATCACCTATACTGGCTGCCTCTCACAACCACATCAAAAACACAACTAAACGGCAGGACAGCTACCACCCTGAACCGCGGGGAAGCTGGCTGAGAGGAAGTTCCACAACTGGAGAGGAAGAAAGCGCATTGAGACTGGTAAGAGGTGTGGAGGCACGGAAAGTGCTGGCACCTGGATGTGCTGCTCTTTGAACCGGGAGGCAGCTACAAGCTCCTGCTTGCTCTGAACTCCAGTTCCGGGCGAGACTCTGGGGGACCCAGGTACATACGGGGAGAAACTGGACAATCTGGCATCGGGACAGGAACGTGAGGGTGGCTTACTCTTAGAGGTGCTCGAAGCAATCATTGTTCCTGTGTGGGGGCAGGGGACGCGGAGAACCAGGGACTTCTCCGGTTCAGGGCAGCCATAGCTGTTTGCTCCGCCCTGGTGATTCCCAGAGACACCACCCCACCCAATTTACAACCCCACCCAAGCTGTGTGCATCGGCTTTTGCATATGAATGGCCTGTCCTTTGCCTAAAATAAACTGCAGCTGGGTCAGGGAGCCCCAGAGATTCCAAAAGAGGGCCCACTGCCTGGCAGCAGCAGCGGCCTTGCTTCACAGCTGGGCCTCGTCTGGGCACTTCCAAACCCCATACAGAGGAGGAATCTGTAGCTCCTGCTGGGCGGGCCCAGACAGTGGCTGACCTTGCACCTCCTTGGAGATCCAAGAGCCAGTGTACCCAGTGGTCAGAGTGAGACCATCCAGATTACAACTCCTCAGACCCATAAGGGACACACTCAGGGGGCAGACTCAGTGAACACCAAAGCCCCATAAGGGTATCTCCTGTGCAACAGATCTTCCGGTGTAGACACAGCTGCTCATCACAGCCAATTGGCCTGGAGGTCAATTCCTCCCAGTGATACCAACAGCAATCAAGGGTTAACTACAACAAGATTGTGCACATAGCCCACAAAGGGGTGCACCAAGAGTGTCCACCTCAGGTGACTGGGGAGGCTGAGCCACTGGGCCCTATAGGACACCTAGCACACAAAGCCACTCTATCAACTCAAGGAGACTTAGCAGCTACCCACCCAGTACATAGAAACAAACACAGGGAAGCAGCCAAAATGCGGAGACAAAGAAACAAGTCACAAATGAAAGAAATGGATGAAAGCAAAATACTGGATATAGAGTTCAAAACCACGGTTATAAGGTTACTCAAGAATCTTCTAGAAACCGCCAATAAATTTAGTGAGACCCTCAAGGATATGAAAAAGGACCAATTAGAAATTAAGCATACACTGACTGAAATAAAGAATAATATACAGAGATCCAACAGCAGACTAGAGGATCCCAAGAATCAAGTCAAAGATTTGAAATACAAAGAAGCAAAAAACACCCAACCGAAAAAGAAAAAAGAATCCAAAAATATGAAGATAGTGTAAGGAGCCTCTGGGACAACTTCAAGCGTACCAACATCCAAAGTATGGGGGTGCCAGAAAAAGAGAGAGAGCAAGATATTGAAAACCTATTTGAAGAAATAATGACAGAAAACTTCCCCTACCTGGTGAAAGAAATAGACTTACAAGTCCAGGAAGCACAGAGAACCCCAAACAAGAGGAATCTAAAGAGGACCACACCAAGACACATCATAATTAAAATGTCAAGGGCAAAAGACAAAGAGAGAATATTAAAAGCAGCAAGAGAAAAACAGTTAGTTACCTACAAGGGAGTACCCATACGATTGTCAGCTGATTTCTCAACAGAAACTATGCAGGCCAGAAGGGAGTGGCAAGAAATATACAAAGTAATGAATAGCAAGAACCTACAACCAAGATTACTCTACCCAGCAAAGCTATAATTCAGAATTGAAGGTCAGATAAAGAGCTTCACAGACAAGAAAAAACTAAAGGAGTTCATCACCACCAAACCAATATTACATGAAATGCTGAAGGGTATTCTTTAAGAAGAAGAAGAAGAAGAAAAAGGTAAAGATAAAAATTATGAACAACAAAGTGACAACAAATACATATCTATCAACAAGTGAATCTAAAAATCAAGTGAATAAAAAATCTGAAGAACAGAATAAACTGGTGAATATAATAGAATCAGGGGCATAGAAAGGGAGTGGACTGACAATTCTCAGGGGGAAGAGGGTGTAGAGGGTACGGGAAGAAATTGGACAAAAATCTTACACCTATGGACGAGAACAATGGGGGGTGGTAAGGGCATGGGGTGGGGTGGGAACCGGGTGGAGGGGAGCTATGGGGGGAAAAAAAGAGGAACAACTGTAATAATCTGAACAATAAAGATTTATTTTTTAAAAATAAATAAGTAAAATAAAAATAAATAAAAGAATAGTGTCAGGATGGCTGTGACTCGGGTGGAACTGAGATTGTGAAACATGCTATAGACATCAAAAAGGGCTTTTACAGCTATCTTGGGAGAAAAGAAGGAAGAAACGGGCCCATTGCTGAGCATAGATGGTGTAATATGAACAGATGACCACGAGAAAGGAGAACCTCTCAACTTTCATCTGCTTTGCCTTCTACAGAGAGAATGATGCTGGAGGTTAAAATGGTCTCAGGGTGTAGTTAAGTGGACATTGAGGCCCCAACGAAGTGAAGGAAGATGAGAGAACATGAACTCAATTGAAATGTTTAAGACCCCAAATTTGGATGCAGTCCATCTCCCAAGATGCTGAAAGGAGCTGGAGATATGGTTTTGGAACTACTGCAGACAAACTTTGAGAAATTTTAGAAAACAGGAAAAGTACTGGGGGTAGCATTCTGACTTTCAAGGAAATTTAAAATGTAATTTATAAAACTATTCACCAATGACTTCGATATTAGTCACTCTGACAAGGTTTTAGGTTCTAGATTCTTCAGATAACGTGTGAGCACCAAGTAGCAGGAAGAGTGAGAACGACTCAAGCTAAGTAAACCTCATTTCCCCTTTTCACAGTGTTACAATAGTTACAACATGGTCAGATGGGGGAACCTTTAGAACTTTATTTGCTCTCTGCTTGGTTTCAAGGAAGAAGCACTATCTTTCAGGACATCTTTGCAGACCTTATAAAGAAACCTGAGCACAGCGCTGGAACTTGGTGGGTGAACTGATGTTTGAACATTAATATTAATTAAATGTTGATTTGGGTGATATCAGCAAAAATAGGAAAGGGAGGACCTATGAAAATTCACTCCTAAATAAAAGCAATTAAAAGAAAACCAGCAAAAATTGTCAGAATCAACTTTTTTAAAACTCTGTAAATTAACCAAAGTCTTGCAGCAAGTTGAGGAATGCTTATTAAAAAAAAAAAAAAAAAAAAAAATGGCTGGCCCGGCTGGTGTGGCTCAGCGTTTGAGCATTGACCTATGAACTGGGAGGTCATGGTCTGGTTCTGGCCAGGGCACATGCCCAGGTTGTGGCTCGATCCCCAGTAGGAGGCATGCAGGAGGCAGCACGCCCCCTCTCTTCCTCTCTCTCCCTCTCCCTTCCTCTCTCTCTGAAAATCAATAAGAACATATTTTAACAAGAAAAAAATAAAATAAAATGAGCCAAAAAATATAGATTTGGATCAGAGTAGGGCCTTGGATGTTGGTAAAGGAATTTGGACTCCACTTGGTAGTTAATGGGAAATTTAGAATTGCTAAACAGAAACCTTGAAATGGGTACTGCTGTTTTGTCTGCTCAACACTTTCTGTGGAGAGCACCCCAGTTTTCATTGGGGAAGGCCTATTTCCCCCAGCCCAGTTCACGTCATGCAAGTAGATATAGGTAAACCCCCAGTTCCACACTGACCGGTTCAGGGATTTGTACAGGATCCAAACAGAACCAATGACCAATGGGAGTCACATCTGGGATTTTAGTTGGGGGGGGGGGGGACCGGAAAAGAGATGAGCAGATTAGAGGAACAATTTGAAAAAGATTTATAGATTAACTCTATGAATATTAACGTTTTGATTTTAATAATTGTACTATATTTAAAATGTTAACATTTAGAGTGTTGGTGAAGAGTATATTGAAATTCTTTGAACAACTGTTTTTGCAACTTTTGGGTAAGTTCTGAAATTATTTTTTAAATATATTTTATTGATTTTTTACAGAAAGGAAGGGAGAGGGATAGAGAGTTAGAAACATCGATGAGAGAGAAACATCCATCAGCTGCCTCTTGCACACCCCCTACTGGGGATGTGCCCGCAACCAAGGTACATGCCCCTGACCGGAATCGAACCTGGGACCCTTGAGTCCGCAGGCCGACGCTCTATCCACTGAGCCAAACCGGTCAGGGCCTGACATTATTTTTAAAAATAAAATTAAGGAGGGCCCAGGAAAGCTGCGCCAAGGTGGGTGGGTGGGCGCGCTCGTGGGGCGGACTGGTGCTCCCGGTGGTGGCTCAGCCTGGCCTGCCGGCCTCCCTCCTGCGGCGCCGGCTCAGTGGTTCAAGTGAACAGACAATGGCCAGTGATCACAACCTTCAGCAGCAGCGCGGCCTGTGGCCTGTTTCACGAGGTGGAATTGGGTTGACAGGAAGGCCTCCTTCTGGAATCCGACCCCCACCAGGAAACATTCGAGTGGCACCTGGAATGTCACCTGGAACTGCAAGACCAGGCTCCCGTGGTGGCCGCACAGGGACAGGAGTTCTGTCTTCTCAGATTAAGTTGCAGATCGTCCAGTAACACAACAAGGTATGAGTGGAATGAAAACTGAGATTAAAGGTCCCCAGGGGCAAATTTTAGAGAAATCTTACTATCTTGGGCTTCTTCGGTATGTTAAATAAATGTGTCTTGTTCTATGCATTACATGAAGTTTTAACTGTTGTACTTATTAAAATAATTAGGTATATGTTGATTTGTAAGAATTATTTTGTGTTCTAACATAATTTTTGGATAATTTGGCTGTATTACAAAATACATGTATAATGCAATTAGGCTGAGATTTAAAATTTTATATATTTGCATGTAAGCTATATATTTCAAGTTCACTTTTAAAATCTCTAAGGATAAAAAATAACCTTTTGCCAAAACCGGTTTGGCTCAGTGGATAGAGTGTCGGCCTGCGGACTCAAGGGTCCCGGGTTCGATTCCGGTCAAGGGCATATGCCTTGGTTGCGTGCACATCCCCAGTAGGGGGTGTGCAGGAAGCGGCTGATTGATGTTTCTCTCTCATCGATGTTTCTAACTCTCTATCCCTCTCTCTTCCTCTCTGTAAAAAAATCAATAAAATATATTTTAAAAAAATAAATAAATAACCTTTTATGCTTCTTTCACTACTTGTTCTGAAATACTATTGAAATGTCACCAGTTACATCTAACAAGAAAAGGAATATACTAGTATATATATATATATATATATATATATATATATATATATTTATAAATGTTACTTAATACAAAGTTTTACCTAAATATATAGGATGTCCCAAAAAATGCATATGCACTTTGAATGATTATAAAGTCAGTGTTTATTAATATGCAGTTCATTTTCAAAATTTAAAAAAATCTACAGAAATAAATAATTTTTTTGTTAAAAAAATAATAAATTAATTAAATTAAAATGTGAAATTTAGGGCTTGATCAATGGTAGAGAGGATGGCTTTGGGAAATACTAAGGTAATGAAATGGCGAGGAGCTGGTTAGATACAGAGAGATGAAAAAATAAGAAAATAACGGTTCAACCCTGAGAGAGGGGTAGCCGCACTAAAGGAAGGAGAGTCTGGAAGGGAAGTGGGTTTGGGGGTAAAAGGGTGTTTCCATTGGACATGCTGAAGCTTACGCGTCAAATAGCCTCCAGGTGGCGCTGTTCAGCAAGCAAGGAAACTGGAACTGGGGCCGGAAGAAAGGCAATGACTAAGGTTAGAGATTGCATGTACAGGAAAAAGTTGTCACGGCAGGAATATGATGTAACTGAAGGAGACACTGTGGAGTGTCAATGTAAGAAACATTCAAACCTACGGAGAATTTTTATGAGTTTATTTGAGCCAAACTGTCCACAGTTGCTGGGAAGCAGAATATCATTGGATTGAGATAATGGTAGTTTTGCACCTTATTTTATACACTAGAGGCCCGGTGCACGGATTCATGCACAGGTGGGGTCCTTCAGCCTGGCCTGCGCCTTCTCGCAATCTGGGACCCCTCAGGGGACATGCCCCTCCCCCCCCAGGGGTGTAGCAGGCGGCCAGGGAGGAGCCCCAGCTGGGCGGGTGCAGCTCTGCCGCTGCTCATCCCAGCCCTTTGTGCCTGCCACCGCCCGCCGGTAGAGCTGCCACGAAGACGGAGAGGCTCCCGCTGCTGCCACAGCTGCACTCGCCAGCCGTGAGCCCGGCTTCTGGCTGTGGGAGCACACTGGCCACCAGAAGGCAGCTCCTGCGTTGAGCGTCTGCCCCCTGGTGGTCAGTGTGCATCATAGTGACCAGTCGACCGGTCGTTCTGGTCATGCGGTCGTAATGTTCACTTAGGCTTTTATATAGAGTGATTACAATCAGAAGAGACATTTGTGGATTACATGAAATCCATTGATGATAGATTAGGGAGGTGGGAGAAATCGAGGAGGGGGAACCTCTGGGACTGTATAAGAAGTAAAATGATAGACACATATTCTTTTTTTTTTTTTTAATATATTTTATTGATTTTTCACAGAGAGGAAGGGAGAGGGATAGAGAGCTAGAAACATCAATGAGAGATCGATCAGCTGCCTCCTGCACACCCTCACCGGGGATGTGCCCGCAACCAAGGTACATGCCCTTGACCGGAATCGAACCTGGGACCCTTCAGTCTGCAGACCAATGCTCTATCCACTGAGCCAAACCGGTTTCAGCTAGACACATATTCTTTTACATGGGTGGGTACAGGATAGTTAACAGTCAATAATTAACATGGCAACAGTAACAGTGAGAGGTCTCTGCCTTGGTGCATTGGTTGTGCCCTGAGGAGTCTAGAAAAAGGGGAGTTACCCTGACATTCCAGAGGAATGTTATTGTAGATGCAAAAGACAATAGACAGGCTTAGTTAAGGTAAAGATGACCTTTGTCAGGGAAGAGTCTAGCTTAGGACATGACTACCTGCCATAAACAGCTTTTAGTTAAAAAGTTTTCATTTCAGACCATCCTTTGTGGTTACTTTAGGTCTCCGAGTTTGCAAGGCCAACAAGCAGGCCTTCCCTGAGCGTGTCAGGTTTAGTATGTGGTCCCGTTCCATCCACAGGAGGAGAAGGCTGGTGCGGACAGCGCAGGGAAGCAGCCAGTGGCGGCAGGCAGAGCTAACCACGGAGATTTCAGAGAAGGTAGCGGCTGAAGAACGCCTCTGCCAGAGGGGGGATGTCTGGTCATTGCTAATCTCTAAATACGAAGAAGTGTCCCAAGATACTTCTGTAACAGAGGTTGTTTGGATTGAAAAAAAAGGTCGGTAATTAAAAGTTAATAACTTGTGCCGAAACTGGTTTGGCTCAGTGGATAGAGCGTCGGCCTGCGGACTCAAGGGTCCCAGGTTCGATTCCGGTCAAGGGCATGTACCTTGGTTGCAGGCACATCCCCAGTAGGAGGTGTGCAAGAGGCAGCTGATGGATGTTTCTCTCTCATCGATGTTTCTAGCTCTCTATCCCTCTCTCTTCCTCTCTGTAAAAAATCAATAAAATATATTTTTTAAAAAGTGAATAACTTGTTAAATGTGTTCTGGCCCCTATTCCTGCGCAGTTGCTGCGTTCTCGGCGGGTGCCGGCTAGCGGGTTGTTGAAATGGGAATGGGCGTTTCCCTGGCAAATTACCCACTGGCCTCCCCTATGACCCTGACATCACAAACCGATAAGAACTGACCTAACACTTAGTCTAGGGGTGTCGATCTAAGAGGACAGAGGTAAGCCAAATGGCAGCTGTTAGAAAAACTCAAACAGTGCAGTGAGCTGTGAGAGGATGAACTGCGTGACAGAGAAAACGATTCTTCCCAGGTTCTTCCGACTCCGTAGTTCAGTACGTTTCTGCTTTTCCCCTGTTAGATGTTCATACTCTCAACTTCATATGGCCGCTGTGAGAACGGTAGGAGATAAAGTACATAACAGTGCCTCGCACAGAACAGATGTTCAGTCTATACATATATAAGTTGAATATGCATCTATAAATCGAGAAACCCCAGTCCAGTCTCCAAGGAAGTACCAGCCTCGGCCACTAGAGGGGAGGAGTCTCAGTCACACGCCTGTGAGGGAGAGGAAGACACAGCATGAGGTGGCAGGCACCCCTCTGGATAGACCAGCTTTTCCTAAGGCAGGAAACCCACTCCCATTCAGGAAACATGGCTCCCTGCTGAACTCCACGGAGTTTCTCTGAGTCACTATATCCTCCTGAAGTTGCAAAATGGTCTAGCAAAAGTCCCTCGAAGGCTTTTACTGCTTCCTGAGTAACATCTAAACTTGCCAGAATCCAAGGCCTTCCTCAATCTGGCCTCAACCCACCTGCCAGCCCGAACTCCCCTTAATCCTTTACACTGCACCACACTGGACAGCCGTGCTCCCCTCTGTGCCCCGACTCATGCTGCTCCTTCGTCTTGATGCCTTTCCTCTACCCCGGCCTTCTGAAACCCTGCTTCCTTTTCAATGACGCAAATGCCACCTCCTCCATGACTCCCTCCTCACTTCTCTAGTGATCTCACCCTCCCCCAGCTCACACACCCTATATTCCATCCACGTATCTTGTATTAAATTGATTTATGTATGTGCATCTTTTCAATAGATTATATAAACTCCACGAGTTGAGAGGCCAGTGGATCATCTACCCAGGGTGACACAGTGAGTAAATGGCAAAGATGGGGTTCTAACCTGGGCACCCTGGCTCCAGAGCCCTGGCTCTTAACCACTAATTCACGCTGTACCGTAACCTTTCCTCAGCCAGGGCGCCTCGCTCAGACCTCTGCACCAGTGCCATTCCACAGCGTATCAAACGAACACCTTTGTGAAACACTGATCTAATGAGCACCTCACGTACCTTCCCTGACTGTGGGCTACTGGGAGCCAGCAGCTTGGTCTCATTAATCTGAATTAGAGTGCCCGGGCATAGATCCAATTACGAGCAATTTCAGAATCAGAATCACTGTTCCACTTTGTCTCTTGATCTATAATACATATAAGGACCTCCTCCCAGCTTTTAAGGAAGAAAAAAACAAAGTGGTTACTTACTGAAGGCCAGCAAATGTGTTTTTCGAAAGCTTCCAGCGCCCACCTGTTTTTGGGGGTTTTTTTATGGAACACTTCCCGAATTTGCATGTCATCCTTGTGCAGGGGCCATGCCAATCTTCTCTGTATCGGTCCAGTGTTGGTACACGTGCTGTGTACCAACTTCTTCACTGCGAAGTGAAGGGGTGGACTGACCGTCTCTGAGGGCCCTTTCTTCAGGGTTAACCGTCTGTGACTCTGGGAGACAGAATGGGATTAAAAAGAGCCCCTGCCTCTGTGTCAGAAGATATCCTGTTAGTCTCAGCTCCCCAGCTCCCAGGTCCCCCGTCTGCAAAACCTGAGAACAAGACAGGCCCGGCCCCGCTCATCCAGCTACACAGTGAGATGACCCCTAGATCGAGGAGTTGTCCGAGGGAACTGAAGTGGTCAAAGAAGAGCGCAAACTACAAAGTCTAGAACAGAATCCAAAGATGATGATCCTAAGAGGGGCTGGGGGAGGCAGAGGCGGGCATGGGGGTAGAAGAGAGGATGGGGGAGACAAGGTGATGGAAGGAGACTTGGGGTGTGAACACAACACTATATACAGCTGATGTCTATTACAGAATTGTACCCCTGAAATCTACATAATTTTAACCAATGTCGCCCCGATAAATTCAATAAAAAAGACATCTTGACAGGACTTCAGTTTTGCAAACTCCAGGGACAACAGGAATGTTGCCTGTTTTGCAGTGTTTGCGAGAAGCCTCGCGGTGTGAATTAAGCAAACCCAGCCACGGCTGCAGGCAGCCCCGGGCCCACGGAAAGGCGGCTGGACGGGCTGCCCTGCGTGGGGCGGGGAGCCCCGCAGCCGCGGCGCCAGGACCCGGGCACCAGCCGTGGAAACGCCGCGCGCGCCCGCGGGGCCACGTGACGGCCGCGGGGACGCGCGGGGACAGGCCTGCGCGCGGCTCCGCGGTGACCAGGCGGCGGGAAGGGGCGGGGCCCGGGCGGGGCGCGGGGAGAGGCGGGCGCGGGAGGGAGGAGTGGAGATGGCGGCGGCGGCGGCTCAGGGGGGCGGGGGCGGGGAGCCCCGGGGAGCCGAGGGGGTCGGCCCGGGGGTCGCGGGGGACGTGGAGGTGGTGAAGGGGCAGCCGTTCGACGTGGGCCCGCGCTACTCGCAGCTGCAGTACATCGGCGAGGGCGCGTACGGCATGGTCAGGTGAGGGGCGTTCCGGGCAGGGCCGCCGGGGAGGGGGCTGCGGGCGAGGAGGGCCTGGGTGCTGGGTGCTGGGTGCTGGGTGCTCTCTGCGCCTGGAGATCCGAGCGTCCCGAGAGGCGGGGGCGCGGCCGGGCTGGGAGCGCCCCGGGAGAGGGCCTTGGGGTGCTTTCTGCGTGCGTCCGAGGAGGGGGCTTGGAGCCTTGACCGGCCTTTCCACAGTGAAGGGAGGGGATCTGGGTGTCGGGGGAGCTGCGGGGACCTGGGGACCCTGTGGGCGTGGGTGCGGGAGGAGAATAGGGTCTTGGGACGGTCCTACCCTTGGTGCAGAGGGAGCGAGGACCCTCCTCGGGGAGGGTGCCCGGGATTCCGGGAGGCCTGCCCGGAGTTGGGGAGAGCTGACGGCGCTCGGGGCTGGGCAGAGCTGGGGCTGGCCCAGGAGCGCCTCCCTGCAACTTTCAGGAGGGGCTGCGGCTCTCCCCTCCCCACGGTGTGCGCTGGGCCTTTGTTCATCTGCCAACAGCTCTGCTGCCCGGGTGGGCACCTTGCCCGTCGGGTACCTTGCCCTGACAGCCGTGCCTGCCTGATCCCTTCCCTCCAGCCCCTCCTGCGACTCCCTCCTTCTCCCGGTCTTGGCCTCACTGTCTGTCCTCCACTCGTCTCCCAGCCCCGGCCCTGCCCTGGGTTGGGGAGCCCATCGCGGGGAGGGGGAAGGCAACTAGAATGGACAGGGCTGCAGAGAGGGGAAGTCTGTGAGCGGTCAGTCTCTTCCTCTCTTTGTGAAGTCGCTGGAGGGCTGCCTGGCTGGTCCCCAGCTTTCTCCCTGGAGATCCCAGGCCTTCAGCAGGAAGGAACCAGCATTGTTTACGACTTGGCCAGAGCCCTCTCCTGCTCCCGCCCTTCCCTGCCATGGCCTGGGTGGGGCCGGCAGGCCTGGACTCCCCTCTGTACGACCACACCAACACCACCTCTCTGGCCCTCTCAGCTCAGCTTACGACCACGTACGCAAGACACGCGTGGCCATCAAGAAAATCAGCCCCTTCGAGCATCAGACCTACTGCCAGCGCACGCTGCGGGAAATCCAGATCTTGCTGCGCTTCCGCCATGAGAATGTCATCGGCATCCGAGACATTCTTCGGGCACCTACACTGGATGCCATGAGGGATGTGTATCCTTCACCTTGGCCCGCTGGCCGGCCAGGCACGGCCTCAGAGCTGGGCTGGGAGAACACTGGGTTTCTTTCTGTTTCCTTCTTCCCTGTCACCCTCCAGAACAAACCCAGGGAGAGAAACCTAGCGGAAAAGAGGCCACAGGGGGTAGGAGGCTGGACGGCCTCAGGGGAAGCCTGGCCTGCTGCAGCCGGGCAGTGTGGCCCTGGGCACGTCCGCTCTCTCTGCTGTGCCCCTGGGGGGTCTGGGCAAGATGGTCTCTAAGGGGCTTTGTCTCCTGATACGTACGTCCAGGTGTGTGACAGGATCCAGCCTCTGCCCCCAGCCAGCTCTTGTTGAACAGACGGGTCTTTCCCCTCAGGGTCCTCAGACTGGGAGGCAAGCAGGCAAGAAGAAAGTGGCCCCTTTTTGAGGGCCTACTATGAGTCAGGCGCAGTGCATGCCCAGGGCTTTCACATTTCTAATTCTACCTCCCAACTGCCCGATGAGATAGCTCTCAGCTCCCTTTCGTTCGCGGATGAGGAAATTGAGGCTCAGAAAGCCTTCTGCTGCTGCCTCTGCCCCTCCCCCAAAGAAACCCTGTCCTTTCTCCAGGACTTCCTGCTGGAGGGAGCCCCACCCCGTCACCTGTGGCCTTGCACCTTGCCCAGGGCCCGACCTGGCCTTTGTTGCCCTCCCCCATATCACCTTCCTGGTTTGTTGTCCACTTCCTGCCTGGCTCTGTTGTTAGCAGCTTCTAATACCCATCACCTCTCCCCCACTCCACCCACCCCCAGTCAGTCCCAGTTCTCCACCCAAGCGCGGGGATTTGTGCCGCCGTGTCTGCAGGCCCCCACCACAAACTGCGGGCAGGAAACCTCCACACTCGCCCCCAGCTCGCTGTGTGACCTTCAGCATCTTCCCCTATAAAACAGGGCTGGCCCATATGTTCCCAGAGGCCCTTTGAGGCTGATTCTAAAAGATAGTCCTTATTCTTGTAGAGACAAGCCAAGAGACGTTTATGTATGTATGTATGTGTGCATGCATGCATGCATGCAAGTTTAATCTTAAAACATATAAGGACATGTACTCCTCTGTCTTCGGATGCACGGCCAAGCACTCTTTGAGTAGGAGCGTGCTGCTGGGTTTCTCCTCATTGGTCTTGCACAAACTATTCCCATAAGGTAGGCATTTCTTTTTAAGAAACATTTATTGCATGCCAGATGGTATTCATACATTATCTCATGTAACCCTCTCAACAGCCATGTGGCTCAGGCATTTATAATAGCAACACGAGTCCATGTTTGCTGAACACTTACAGTGTGCCAAGCACTGGGCTGGCTTCTTCACAGGGGTCATCTCATCTCATTGTCACAGCCACTCTCGAAAGAACCATTCTTTCTCCTGCTTCTCAGTGAGGAAATAGAGGTGCAGACAGGTTGAGGTCGTAAAACCAATGAGCAGGGGGGTGGGGATTTGACACCCCAGCAGGTTAACCCCAGAGCTGCTGCTCTTTTTTTTTTTTTTTTTAAAGATGTATTTTTATTGATTTCAGAGAGGAAGGGAGAGGGAGAGAGAGATAGAAACATCAATGATGAGAGAGGATCATTGACTGGCCGCCTCCTACACGCCCCACACTAAGGACCGAGCCTGCAACCTGGGCATGTGCCCTTGACTGGAATTGAACCCGGGACCCTTCAGTCCATAGGCCAACACTCTATCCACGGAGCCAAACTGGCCAGGGCCAGAGCTGCTGCTCTTACCTGGAGTTCTCCTGCCTCCTGCAGAACTGAAGTGCTTTTGCTCAGGGTCACAGCTGAGATGCAGCAGAGGCCCCGAGCCTACCTGCTGAGCCTGGGCCCTGCCCAGCTTGTGATAGGGGTTGGCAGATCGCTTGAGTCTTAGGGGTGCCAGCTGGAGGGGATGCGAAGCCTAGTCACCAGAGCCCGTTCTTCTTAACCAAGTGCCTCCCGCTGCCCCCACCCATGGGGTCTCCGATACCACCCTCAGCTACATTGTGCAGGACCTGATGGAGACAGACCTGTACAAGTTGCTCAAAAGCCAGCAGCTGAGCAACGACCACGTCTGCTACTTCCTCTACCAGATCCTGCGGGGCCTCAAGTATATCCACTCAGCTAACGTGCTGCACCGGGATTTAAAGCCCTCCAACCTGCTCATCAACACCACCTGCGACCTTAAGGTCAGGGGTTGGGTGCCTGTTCCCGCCTCCCGCCGGGGTCTGGGGCTTCCGTTTGACTGATAGCCCCCAAGCAAAGGGAGCAGCATGGGCAGGGGCGTGGCGGGATGATTGCTTGGGCGTGGAGACCTTGAGCACCAAGCTTATCAGCCCGGGTTGGATTCCAGATCTGCGATTTTGGCCTGGCCCGGATCGCCGATCCTGAGCATGACCACACTGGCTTCCTGACAGAATACGTGGCCACGCGCTGGTACCGGGCCCCAGAGATCATGCTTAACTCCAAGGTAGGGGCCCACCCACCCCCAAAGGGAAGGGGCCAGGTCCCAGAAAGCCCTGGAGCCACCTCTGAGCCAGGCAGTGACCCCCCGGGGCTGGGTCACATTACTCTGGTCCTTGGGATCTGGAAAGAGGCTAAGCATTAGCTCCTCCCAGGCTCTGCTCTCTGCCTCCTGCAGCAGTGCATCCAGGTTGGGGTGGTGGCTTGGCCCAGACAACAGGGCCCTGTTGAGGCTGGCCCGGGACCCACCACCTTCTCCCCTCCCCAGGGCTACACCAAGTCCATCGATATCTGGTCTGTGGGCTGCATTCTGGCTGAAATGCTCTCCAACCGGCCCATCTTCCCTGGCAAGCACTACCTGGACCAGCTCAACCACATTCTGGGTGAGGGGGCCTGGCCAGCCCAGTGGAAGGGAGATTAGCCTGTTGGAAGTGAGATTTCTTTAGGGTCGGGGTCGGGGAGTCTGTGGGAGTCGGATCCGGAGTACCACCACCTTTGGAGCCTCTACAGCATCTCACAGGATTTCAGTGACATACAGATACTATCCCGTTGGCACACGGGAAGAACAAGGCTACAGCCCACACGTAGGAAGTGCTGGAGCTGAGATTTGGACCGAGGGCTGCCCGAGTCCAGACCCCTTGCTCCATCATAGCGTTGGCTGGCAATAACTGTCAGGGCGTGGAATGGGTGGGTGGCAGCTCCTGTTCTTGGCTCCTTCTGCTCCCAGAGGGGAGAGAAGATCTCTCACCAAGGCACCTGCCCTACCCATAGGCATCCTGGGTTCCCCATCCCCAGAGGACCTGAACTGCATCATCAACATGAAGGCCCGAAACTACCTGCAGTCTCTGCCTTCCAAGACCAAGGTGGCCTGGGCCAAGCTGTTCCCCAAGTCAGACTCCAAAGGTGAGAGAGACAAGGGGCTGACGTGGGGTAAAGGCTGGGTGCGTGAGAAGCAGAGAAGCAAATCAGTGCCTCTGGGAACTCGCCTAGCCTTCCCTTCGACCCCTGATTCCTGCCCTTCCTTAGCCCTTGACCTGCTGGACCGGATGTTGACCTTTAACCCTAACAAACGGATCACAGTGGAAGAAGCCCTGGCTCACCCCTACTTGGAGCAGTACTACGACCCAACAGATGAGGTGGGTCAGCCACCAGCAGCAGGCCTGGTGGGTAAGTGGGTGGGTAGGCATCCCTCAGTATCTGGCCTGAGCCTCACATCTTTGCCACCCTAGCCAGTGGCCGAGGAACCTTTCACCTTTGACATGGAGCTGGATGATCTACCCAAGGAGCGGCTGAAGGAGCTCATATTCCAGGAAACAGCCCGCTTCCAGCCCGGGGTGCTGGAGGCCACCTAACCTGAACAGATGCCGCCGCTCCCCGGGGCTCGGTGAGTGCGCCCCACCGCCCACGCGCTGATTCACTCTGAGACCAGGGTACCTACCAAACATCCTGTACAGTCAAAAGCTCGCTCATGCCCATGACCCATGTGTACGGGAGCAGCAGGAGGGCCAGAGACTGCCCAGACCGTAGACCTGTGGCCTGCCAGTCTTCATGTCCCTCCTTTCCCCCAGCCCCAAATGTCTCCCATCGGCCAACACCCTGCTGCCTCCAGCCCCAGAGGTCACTGAGGGCCCCTCTCACCCAGCTGAGGCCCGGAGCCAGGTTTTGCCCCTCCCAGTATGGACAGAGAGGCAGGTGGGGCCGCAATTGCTTTGGGAGGAGCTAGCAGCTCTCAGCCTGACCCAGATACCACGCTTTCTCACACCTGGTGCCCAGGTCAGCAGTTCACCCACCTTTGGGGGACTCCGACCCACACCTCTCTTCCCTCCTTCGTCACCTCCGGTCTTTCTGCCAGCTGGAGCCTGAGAGAGGGCGGGCAGACACACCTGCGCTCAAACCCCAGCTCGGACACGTAGTAAGAGCTGTGTGATATTGTGCAAGACACCTCACTTCTGCAGCTCCGTTTCCTGGGGACCGCCCCGATAATGAGAGCAAACACAGAGCACTACGCATTGTTCTAGATGTTTCTGTGTAGGAGCTCGTTGCATCCTCACAGCAGTACCATGAGACAGGTAATCATGTTCCCCATGATGAGGAAACAGGCACACCTCACTCAGCTGTAAGGATGAAATGAAAGGGGTTGAGGTCAGAGCTCCGGCAGGCGCTCTCCTGGTGCTAATGGTTCCTTTCCTGCCTGCCTTTTTGTTTAGGCCCTGCCTCCTGTCTGCCCCTCCCCTGCTGGACTGTTAGAAAATGGACACTGAGCCCAGCCCGGACCCCGGCGGCCCAGGTCGGGGCACAGGGCGGGCCTGGCCATCTTCCCTCGCTTTGCTCAGGCCTCCTGCTTCAGGCAGGCCAAGGCTCCCTCCCGCCCCCTCCCCGCCCTCCTAGGATCTGTGGCTCAGGTGGCCCCAAAGCAAATTCCCCTCAGCGGCTCTGCCTTCCTCTCCCCGGGCTCTCCCAGTCTCCGGTGGTTCCAGAATCGAAGGGCTCTGGCTGCCCTGTGACCTCCTGAGGGATGGGGGGGTTAGGGCACACTGAGTCGGGACTCGGGGCCAGCCATGCCCCACTCACCTCATTCAAACCCCACCCATTTCCCCTCAAGGAACATTCCTAAGGCTCAAGGGCTAGCATCCTTGAGGAGCAGGGCCCTGCCTAAGCCCCCTCCCCCTGCGCTGCCACATCTAACTCCTGCTGCTTCTGTGTGTGGGTGAGCAGAAGTGGAGGTGGGGCGCGGAGAGCCCGGTGCCCCTGCCCACCTGTGCCTGTGTCTAATATATAAATACAGAGATGTGTATATGATGGCCCTGGCTCTGTCTGTGTTTGCCGATGCCGTGCCCCTCGCCATTGCTGCTTTGAAGACTGACCCTCCAGCCCAGCTGCCTCCCAGCTGTGGCTTTACCTGGCCCTGTCACCTCTGGCTCCCCAGCTGGCCAGGGTTGAAGATGGGAGTGTAAGAAGCTCCACCTCCTGGACAGAGTGGGGTCAATTTTCCCCTTAGCCACCGTCCTCTCCCCTCTCTGACGTCTTCCTAACTGGCTGGGGCGATTCGGGGGTGATTCCGGCACCCTACACACCCCTGGATTTTCTAGAATGGCAAGGGATGGTATCCCCCGGCCACATGCACAGGTGGTCAGGGGGGAGGTTATAGCAGACGTGTGGGGGGAACCTGACTGCCCAGGGTTGTCAAGCAGAGAGGGGCGCTGGGATCTGTGGAGCCGCTCGGCCTCGCCTCCCACCTGTACTCCATCCCAGCTGAGCCCTGCAGCCTGGCGCTGGGCCAGCAGCAGGCTGAGCAAGTCCCAGGGGCGTGGTGGTGACCAGCGGTGGAATCAGCCTACATTAGCCAGGCAGTCGGCAAGGCAGCACAATTCACCGGCGACAGCTGAGCTGGCGGCAGCCGGAGCCCGGGAGGCAGCGGCCATGAGCTCGGTGCTGTACTATGCCCTGCCCGCCCTGGGCAGCTATGCCGTGCTCTCCATCTTCTTCCTGCGCCGGCCTCGCCTGCTGCACACACCCGGGGTTCCAGCCTTCCGGCCCCGCCTGGGGGCCCACCGGGGAGGTGAGCTGCGGGGGGAAGGGGGGTGCAGGCTACTGAGGGTGGAATAGGGAGAGCAAGACACGTGCCAAGGTGGACAGCAGAGAGGGGCAGGTCTACGGGGCCAGAAGTTAGGAAGAGGGCGGACCGAGGTAGGAGGAGAGCGGGTGACAGGGCAGGATGTGAATGAGGAAAGAGAGGCTGCCCACCTGGGCTGACAGGGTGACGAGGCAGGGGCCAGGGGAGAGGAAGGGGTCCAGCCCCAGGGACCCACCGCGCTGCCCCACACAGGATCTGGAGAGAGGCTGGAGAACACCATGGAGGCCATGGAGAAGTGAGTGCGCCTGCCCCGCCGAGCTGCGAGGCCGTGCCAGCTGTGCGCGGCATGAAGCCAAGGGGTGCCATGCACTTCCTAGTCCGGGTGACTGGAGCCCCTGGAGGCATCGCACAGCCTGCCTACCCGCTTTCAATTGCCCCCCGCTCCCCTGAACCTCCCCACCACCCTGTGCCCCACAGCCCACTGACCTTTGCTCCCTCAGCGCCATGGCCCAGCGCGCAGACCTCCTGGAGCTGGACTGTCAGCTGACCCGGGACGGTGTGGTGGTGGTGTCCCACGACGAGAACCTGTCCCGCCAGTCAGGCGTGAACAGGGATGTGAGCAGCCTGGAGTTTGAGGTGGGCCTTGCCCTAGCCCCCCCTTACCCAGAGGCCCCCATGAGCCTCCTGGTGACACGCCCCTGCCTCCCCAGGAGCTGCCCCTCTACAAGGAGGAGCTGGAGATTTACTTCTCACCAGGTAAGAGCGTGGGCTGTGAGCCCCGGGCTGGGCCAGCTGAGCGGGGTCATGGCCTCAACCTCTGCCCTCTCTTCTCTGGCACGTGCCCCTCTTTCCCTGGGTTCCCCCTCCCACCCACCAATCCTCCTCTGACCCCTCCCATCCTCCCAGGCCACTTTGCACATGGGTCAGACCGGCACATGGTGCGTCTGGAGGATGTTTTCCAGAGGTTCCCTCGGATGCCCATGAGTGTGGAGGTCAAAGAGGAAAACCAGCAGCTCATTCACAAGGTGGTGCTGTGGGCAGGGTGGGGAGGGCCCGGCTGGGGAGAGGCCTAACTCCCTTTCATCTCCTTCCTCCTCCTTCCAGATAGCCAGCCTGGTGAGGCACTTTGACCCCAGGCCTAACTCCCTTTCATCTCCTTCCTCCTCCTTCCAGATAGCCAGCCTGGTGAGGCACTTTGATCGCAATGAAATCACCATCTGGGCCTCGGAGAAGAGCTCAATCATGAAGAAGTGCAAGGCTGCCGTGAGTCCCTTTCTCCCCCAGCTCCTGCAGCCCCTCCTCCCAGGGGCTGGAGCCCCGCCCAACCTGAGGCCTAGGCTAGTGGCGGGTCTGGGGGGTTCCGGAGGATTTGGAGAGGTGAGCCGGTGGAGGAAGTATGTGAGCCAAGTCAAGTCATGCTGCTGGGAACAGGGAGGGTGCATTTAGGCCTCGAGTGCTGGGCCAAGAAGTGACTTTGATCCCGCAGATAGTAGGGTTTCTTGATGTTCCAAAGCTATTTCCCCTGCAGCCCAAGCCTCTCTGCTTCCCTCTCACCGCCCCCCTTGCCTCCCAGAACCCCGAGATGCCGCTCTCCTTCACGAGATGCCGAGTGATCCGGCTGTTACTGCTGTATTACCTGGGGCTGCTGCCCTTCGTCTCTATCCCTGAGAAGTTCCTCTTGTGCTTCCTGCCCACCATCATCAACAGGTGCCTGCAGGGTCCCCATCTCCCTTCTCCATCCTCCCCCAGGCTTCCAGCTGCTTCTGTCCTTAGAAAAACACCCCCCGTCTCAAGCCCCGTTTTGTAGGGTCCCCAGCCACCTTCAGGATAACCCCCACAGTCCTTTGAAGACAGGGGTTCTCACGCAGCATTCGCGAATACTAAGAGGACCATGAACCCTGTGGCATTCAGTGCAAATGTACTAGTATGTAGGTGTGGATCGAGTTTGGGAACAAAACGTTCATTTACTCATCCATTCATCCAACTAGTATTTATCGAATGCCTCCTCTGTTCCAGGTGCAGCGACACTAATAATCAAGCAGTGTGGGTGGGGCAAGGCCCTCAGCTTCCAGTCTGGCTAGGGAGACACATGTTAATGACAGCATCCCTCTGATCCTCAAAAGGAAAAGCAAGTGTTTTCCTGCCGGGGAAACAAGGATTAACAAAGTAACATCTGGGTCAAGTGTGAGGAGTTGGGATACTTCACCAGCTCTGGGGCCGGGCCCTCCCCCGCTGTCAGAGACCTTCGTTCCCGTGGCCCCGTGCTGTCTGCTGCCCTCTGTTGTCATGGGAAGCTCCCAGCCAGCCCCCACAATCCTTTGCTACAAAGACATCTTTATACTACAGAACTCTGTGTGTAGCATTTTTATACAGGATTTACAGTGTTTCCACCTCCTTCAGTTAGCTGAGCTTTACTTTGCAGCACCCCCGGGACGTAGAGGAGTCATGACCCCACAGAACATGGAGAATCTGAGGCTCAGAGCTCCCATAACTTGCTCGAGGTGATCCAGCTAGAAGTCCAGAGCCTGCCTTGCCCTGGGTCCGACTCCAAAGCCTGGGAAGGGCCTCTAGAGTCACCCCTGGAGTGGGACAATCAGGGGCAAGCAGCCGACCCATTAAACGCTGTCTGTTCTCAGGAGGCTGGTCAGGCCCAACCGGGAGGGCCTCCAGGCTGTGTCCAGCTTGGGAACCAGGCTAGGTGTCAGCCCTGGCCCCGCCACAGACTTGCATGTGACCTCGGGCAAGTTAATGAAACTCTCCAAGACTCAGCTTCCCTTCAGAAAAACAGTGAGGGGTGGGCACACCCTCAAAGCATGGAGTCAGGAGGTGGGAGTAGGATCTCACTGAACAAAGGGTGAACTGTTTGTCTGGGCAACTGCAAAGGTTCTTTTTTAAAATTTATTTTTTATTTCAGAGAGGAAGGGAGAGGGAGGGAGAGATAGAAACATCAATGATGAGAGAGAATCACTGATCAGCTGCCTCCTGCACGCCCCCTACTGGGGATCGAGCCCATAACCCGAGGAATGTGCCCTTGACCGGAATTGAACCCGGGACCCTTCAGTCCACAGAGCAACACTCTATCCACTGAGCCAAATTGGCCAGGGCTGCAAAGGTTCTTTTAAGAGGGAGTAGGTTTCACTGGTCAGGGATCACGACCACCCCCTCTCCACCCCGTGACGGAGAGAGACCCATGGACTGACCACGATACCCCTCCTCCACAGGACCTACTTCCCATTCTCCTGCTCGGGGCTGAACCAGCTGTCAGCCGTGGTTACTAAATGGTGAGGTGGGCGAGAAGGCTGGGTGGAGTGTCCCCATAGAGACCTGCCTCTGCCCTTCTCCTCGGTCCCCCTCATCTTGACCTTTGCCACCCGCCTCCCCACCAGGCTCATCATGAGGAAAAGTCTGATCCAGCACCTGGAGCAGCGAGGAGTGCAGGTGAGGCTTCGCCACCTCCGTGCACAGCGCGGGCTGGCACAGCTGTCCCGTCACCGCGCTGCCGCGGACCAGCTGGCGCCTCGGGCAGGTCCCCCTCAGAGCCTCGGTGTCTTCACTGTAAATGGGGCTAATGACATAGGCAGCTCCTCTGGATATGCAACTGGTACTTAGCAAGGGCTTGACAAACGCTAGCCGTTCCGGTGATGCACTGAACTGTCCTGACCCCTGTGAGGGGCTGGGCAAAGACCAGAAGGAAAACACCAGCCTGCCCACCTCCTCCGCTCCCAGGCTCCCGCTCTGACCAGGTCATTTACTAGCAAACCTCTGCTGGGCATATATTCCGGGCACGAGGCACTGAGTAGGGAGTTGACCGGGGCAGAGGGGAAGGAAGCAGGCCATCGCCGTCACAGGGAAAGGAAAAGGAAAGACAGAGAGGGAAAGTGCGGTGGCCTGGGGGTCAGAGGCCTCGGGGAGAAGTGAGGGCTGGCTCCAGGGGCGCACCAGGAGAGCGCAGGCGGGAGGCCCCCGTGGGAAGGCCCAGAGGAGCTAGAGGCCGGCAGTCTGAGACAGAGCGGCTCCCACCACGGCAGCCTGGAGGACGCGGCGCCGGGGGGCTGGAGAAGGCAGCAGAGGCTGCGACAGGCAACCCAAGGACCTCCGGAAGGAGCCTGGGCTTCTGCCCAAAGGGAGGGGAAGCTTTTGAGGGAAGAGACCATTGAGATTTGCTGAGGGAGGGTCAGCCATGTGCAGAAGGGACTGTGGGGGCCACTGTGGAAGCAGAGTCTCAGGAGGAGGCGGATGCTGTCACTGACAGGATTTGGGCTCAAGTGGTGACAGTGGGATGGATGAGAGAGTTTACTCACAGACAAGCCACCGACTGGATGAGGGCAAGTGAGGATGAGCCCTCCCACTCCCTGGGGCTTCACCGGGACTCTAGGAGGCCGGACCTCACCGCTCAGCTGTCACATTAGGAACCCAGAGGCCCAGGGGCTTGCCCAGGGCACAGATCCCGGTCCCCCCAGGTCAGTGCCCACCGGAGAGGACTCGGCAGGCAGGGAAGGGAGGGCAGCAGCGGGCGCGGGCAGGCTGGCGGCGGCGGCCTGCTGGTAAACAGCCCACAGCTGGCTTCCGTGGTACATGCTGCCTGGGCCGGTTTCGGGCTACCAACGTGACGTCGCTGAGCGGAGCTGGGAAGAGATGGGAGGTGGCACATCGCTGCAGAGTATTTCCACCGGACACATTCGACAGACATAAATCTTCTCCAGGGCATAGGGGAAGTATGAGGGAGGAAGTGATGAGTGTCTAGATTTTATTGCCTTTGTTTTTAATACGGTTTACAGAATTGCAAGTTTATACAACTTAATATTTAATAATGGCTGTGTTCCAAACCAATTGGAAAAATTTCTGAAAATGGAGCCAACGGCTCCCCAGCATTCGGCCGGGAGGCCTCCACGGAGCAGAGCTCTGACCAGCTGGGTGCAATGGGCAGTTCGAGGTCAAGCTGTTTGGAAACGACCCCTCTCCCCTCCCAGGTGGTATTTTGGTGCCTTAACGAAGAGTCGGATTTTGAAGTGGCCTACAGTCTGGGGGCCACTGGCGTCATGACCGATTACCCCACGGCCCTGAGGCGCTACCTGGACAACCACCGAGCAGCGGCCCAAGTCTCCTAAGCCGGGGGCCCATGCCCTCAACAATGTTTCTCTTTCCCAATAAATATTTTTTTAGTCAAGACTTTCTGCATTCTTTTCAGGGGGTAGAGGGTGTCCGGGTGTCAGAGATCCTAGAAAACCCTAAAGATGGCAGCCTAAGGCTGGAGTCTGGGACCCGAACCAGCCTGGCCCACTGGTTCCACCACATTCCAGACCCAGAGTAATGCCACACCCTGTGCCAGCCTGGCCGCCACGCTCCTCAGGAATGTCCCTTCAGAGCCACAGATAATGGGTCCATTCTTCTGAGGCCACTGAGAGCCAGGCACACGGCGAGGGGCTTGGCTGGCCCTGCGCCTCCTCACCTGGCTGCAGAGGTGGGCATGGCGGGCGGCGGGCCCACAGCCCCACTTGCTGCCTCGCCACTCCAACCTTCCCCGCCCGGGTTTCCTGCTCCAGAAGCTCCCAGTTCCCCGGCCCTCTCAGCGGCATGTCTGTCACTCATTTGTGAAACCGGCTTTCACCAGCCTGGGGACGACTGGAGGCCAGGCCGGGCCCTGGGGCCGTGCAGGGAACAGGACAAGGTTAGCAGGGCCGGCCTGTGTAAACACTCAGGTGAGAAAGGGGAAGGGGAAGCCCCCAGCAGACACCGACGCAGCTGGAGGGACGGGGCTCCCCTGGAGCGGGTGCTGCTCAGCTGGGCTCGGCTTGTTCCCAGGCTCTGGCCTCGGGGTCTAACCGACCACACCTTTAGCTCCTCCATTCCGAGGCTGTCCCTGGTGCTACGGCCAAGGCCGTGGACTCGGACCGGTGAGAACGCCAGCTCTGCCTCCTGCAGGCGGACAACCCCGGCAGCAGGAGAGCAGCAGCAGCAGCTGCCTCGGGACTGCAGCGGGGATGAAGGGTGGGCCCGGGCGGGGGGAACGCAGGGAATTATGACTATTATGTCCCCGGGGGCGTGCATCCAGACACCGTCCCCCTCCTAACCCCGCGCAGGTCAGGTACCTCACACACGTGCCCCTTCAAGAATCGCGGGAGGCCCGAGGGGCGGCCGGGCCGGGCCGGGCCGGGCCGGGCAGGGCCGGGCCGCCGGGCGGCGGGTGGACAGCGGGCGGCAGCCGCATTTCCGGGCGGCCGAGCCGGAGCGGGGGCGGGGTAGCCCGGCCTGCGCTGGCCGCGGTGTGACGCGCCCCCTCATTTGCATGCTGTGCGCCGATTGGCCGCGGCGCCGCGGGGCCCAGGGGCTGGCCCCCTCCCCCTCCCGCCGCAGCGGCGGCAGCAGCTGTTCTCGGTGTAAACAAGTCGCGGCGACTGTGAACCGGGCCGGGGTGGGGGACGGCGCCCACCAGGGCCCCCCACTCCCAGGCCAGCCACCCCGGCGGACCGGGCTCCCGCGCGCCCAGGCGAGGTGAGGCCCGCATCCTCAGGGCTGCGCGTCGCCCCGAGCCCCGCCCCGCCAGCGAGGACTGTCCCCTTCCCCGGCGCCCGCCCCCCACCCCGCGCCCCAGGTGAGCCCCGGGTCTCAGGTAAGGCTCCGCGATGCAGGTAAGAGCCCCTCGGCATAGACGAGGTTCGGCGTCCCCAGGTAAGAGCTCCTCCCCCCTCGGTGACCCTCCAACTTCAGGGAGGCCCCAGCCTCCTCCGGGTGCGGGACCTTTTCCCCAGGTGAGCTTCCTGCACGGTACATGCAGCCGCCCCCCAGCTCCGCCCTCCGCAGTTCACATGAGGTCCTAACGACCATCCAATTCCTAGCCCCCTCCTGCTTCCCTAAACAGAACTGACAGCTCACCCACCCTAAAGCCCCTTCCTCCAGTTTCAGTTGCCAGGTCAGCTGGGGTGAGGCTGAAAGCAGGTGGGTGACTCATTTTGGGCTCCTCCTAGCCTCAGTTTCCCCAATGATGCAACTTGAGGCCTCTTCAGTGAGTCAAAACTGAGCCAGTTCTGGCCCCTGGAGAGGCTGCTGGCTCTGGGGAGAGGAGACAGCAGCCAAGTGTGACACAGAGAGTCCCCGTGGCCCTGGGCGTGCCTGCTTGTGTGTGGCTGGGGTCCTGACAATACACTCACTCCCTCCCCAACAGGCACTGGGCTCCCTCTGCTCCCCGTGGGCCGCTCCCCGCGTGGGGCCACTGCCCCTGGCCCCCGCCATGGTGCGGATTTCAAAACCCAAGACGTTTCAGGCCTACTTGGATGATTGTCACCGAAGGTATAGCTGTGCCCACTGCCGTGCTCACCTGGCCAACCACGACGACCTCATCTCCAAGGTAACCGGATCACAGTTGGGGCTGGAATGGGAGGCTTGAGGGCTGCTTGGTAGCTCCCCGCCAATAACCCTGACCCCCTCTTCTCTCCCTTTCCTTAGTCCTTCCAGGGCAGTCAGGGGCGTGCCTACCTCTTCAATTCCGTGTGAGTATTTGTCCTCCTGTCTTTCTTTTCCTGACCTCTGTTGTGACCTGTGACCCATGGCATCATGCTGAGACTCTCAAAGCCCCCTGGTTCAGGCAAGAAGCTAAGGACAGGCACAGTTGGATACAAGCTAGAGGTGGGCTTTGTGATGGCGGGACCCTCCCTGGGACTGCCCCCATGTCCCCACAGGGTGAACGTGGGCTGCGGGCCAGCCGAGGAGCGGGTGCTGCTGACAGGCCTTCATGCTGTCGCTGATATCCACTGCGAGAACTGCAAGACCACTTTGGGCTGGAAATATGTGAGTCAGTGACCTCTGACCCCAAGCTAGCTTTTGACATGACCTCACATCACAAGCAGTCATCTGATCATCTTTCAGAGTGTATGGGCCCAGCTCACACAAGTCAAACAGTCTTTTCCTCCCCTGACCATGTTCTCATCTCTCACATCCCACAAAGGCGTTTTTTCCCCCTCTTAACCCATCTGTCTCCTCACAGGCACAAGCGCCCCATTTTAGAGATGATATAATCAGAATTACCATTTATTAAATCCTTATTGTTATGTGCATAACAACAGTCATGACCACAATCCTGTAGGTAGAGTCTACTTATCTTCACAGAAGAAGGAAGGCTCAGGGAGGTTAGGTAACTTGCCCAAGGTCACACATCCAGCCAGTAACATAATAGGGACCAGAATCCGACTTCGTTTTGTTTTTAACTCCAAGCCCTTGACCCCAGCTTCTGTTACCACTCCGAGGATCAGAGAAGTTGCCCTAGACCCCACAGCAACACAGAGCCTCGGTCCATGTGCCTCCTTTTCCACTGCCCTGGTTACCAGGGCTGCTGCCCAGGGTCTGATTTCACTGCTCTGAGTTTCATTTCCTTACCTGGCATGGAGGATAAAGCCACCACTTGGCACCCAAGACTGTTATGGAGATCAGATTAGATGCAGCAAAAGAAGATGCTCTTGGGAAACGGCAGTTGCTTGGAGCTGTGGGGCCTTGGTGATGTGGATGCCCCAGGCAGAGACAGGCAGGCAGCCCTGACCAGAGTTCACCCCGGGCCCTGCCGCAGACTGGCTCTGTGTACCTGTGCCGGCGGCTTGGCCTCCCTGGAACTTTGTAAAATAGAGAGCTGGCCAGTTCAGAGGTCAAAAACTCAAGTGCTTGCAGGGCCAAGCAGATACTGTGGTTCTGCAAAGGGGGCAGCATGGATTGTGGGCCAAGGAAGAGGCAGCCTGTGCCATACGGAGTCAGCACAGCCTGCCTCTGTGGTAGTATTTCAGTTATTTCTGTTAAACTCTCTGTTGGCCGAGAAACACGTGTAGGCCAAAACTGGCACTCAGGCTACCAGTCTGTAATCCCTGGGTCCGGTAGACACTTCCGTATCCTCATTGTCGGAGCCAACAGTAGTCCTTTAGAAAGTGCCCATTATTCAGGGAGCTGTCGACCCCATTAGTGAGAACTCGGCCCTGCCACTTACCAGCTCGGTGTCTGTGGGCAGATGGCTTGGCTTCTCTGGGCGACAGTTTCCACAGATATGAAATAGGGCCCATCATATCCATGCCCCAACCTCTGTCCCTGCTGGGAAGGCCCTTGCTCCAGGGATGACGGCCTCTCCCCTCCTTTTAGGAACAGGCCTTCGAGAGCAGCCAGAAGTACAAAGAGGGGAAGTACATCATTGAACTCAACCACATGATCAAAGACAACGGCTGGGACTGACCCCCACTCTTGCCGCATGTGGCTCCAGCCCGGCCTGGCCGCCAGGGGGCGCCACTGGCTTCCCTTCTCTGCCGGAAGGGAGCTCTGGACCTGCAGAGCCCCTGCAGAGGAAGGATTCGGCTCCTGTACATATATTTTATTGCATGCACTGTGACCTTGGGGGTGGAGATCAGAAGGTGGACGACACCACCACCCCCACCTCCCTGCGATCTGGCTGGCTTGGATCTCATTTTTTAACCTCTTCCTGCCCCGCCTACCCTATAGATATGGCCTGTGTGCTGTTCTCTTAGCCCAGTGCAGCATCTGCCCTGTGAACTCCTCCCACTGGGCTCCTCTTACCGCACGCGTGTCCCCTCCCCTACCTAGTCTGTAGCGTTTGTATATAATAAAACAATGAAGCGGAGACGGCCCCAGGCTTATGTGGAATCGGGAAGGGGGAACTCAAGTGCAGAATCCTGCCTCTATAGACCTGTTCCCTTCTGAGCCCCAATGGGGCAGCAGGTAGGGAGGCACCGCGGCTAAAGGTGGGAGTCTCCGCTCCTGGGACCTGGGACGGGTCTCACTGCCCGTGATTCCGGGGCCCACTCTGGCTCCCTAGACCTTGATCTCGGCTGATCATCTTCTCAACTTTAGCGTTTTGCCACCACTAGGCGGCCCCAACGGCATCTCTCAATCTTCTCTGCGGCTAAGTTGGCGCTGTGTCTGCTGGGAAGTGTAGTTCCCAGGGTTCCCCGGCACGGGACTTTCTGGAAAACCCAGGCACCAGCCAGAAGGAGGCTGTAGAGCTGGGGAGATCTGTACACTTTTGAGACTTGAATGAGGGTGGAGAATGCGAACCAGGAAGGGCTCCAGGGTTCGGCCCTCGGCTGCGGACTCCAGTGCCCAGTGTAACGATACGCTCAGGCTCCAGCCCTCCAGCCCGCTCGTTCCCTCCCTTCCTGCTTCATCCCTCCAAGCCCCATCCTCCAAGTGAGGGTGGTGGGGTCACCTGATAGGAAAGTCTGAGCAGCCAAGGTCTGCCCCAGGACTCCAGGCTCCATCCCAGGGTGCAGGCCCCGCCCCCTCAGTAGCTTATCCCTAGCTGGGGCTCCCCCCGTGGGAACGGGGACCAGCTGGCCGGAAGCGCCAAACTGCGTCCCTGTCCAAGTGCCGGGGATCAATCAGGCCGAGGAGTTAATTATGTAATGAGGGGCAGGGGGTCGAGGCTAATGAAGCCTGCGGGGGAGGGTGCCAGGTATCCGGCCCCCTCTTGTACCCCTTCCAGGCCCCAGGGGTCTCCACCCCAGCCCAACTCCAGGGCCCCAAAGAGGGAGGGGCTGTGATCCTGGGTCTGGAAGGGGCTGAGCTGTGAGCTATAAAGGGGGCATCTCCCAGCACCAGGGCACTCTAGGCAGCCAGACCTGAGGCCAGACAGGACTACTCCATGTATCATCCAAGAGAGTTGTACCCCTCCCTGGGGACCGGCTACCGTCTTGGGCCCCCCCAGCCAGTGACCGAGTCCAGCTTCCCGCCTGCCCTGGCAGAGGGTTACCGCTACCCTGGTGAGCTTTGGGAGGAGCTCCTACGCAGGGATTGAGGGTTGCTGTGGACCTGGGCTGGCTCCTCATTCTCCCCCCATCTCCAGATTTGGACACTCCCAAACTGGATTGCTTCCTCTCCGGGATTGAGGCTGCTCCCCGCACCCTGGCGGCTCCCCCACCTCTTCCCCCTCTGCCCCCAGCCCTGGGCACTGAGCCGTCTCCTCCGGCCCCAGAGGCCCTTCATTCACTCCCTGGAGTCAGCCTGAGCCTGGAGAACCAGGAGCTGTGGAAAGAGTTCAATTCTGTGGGAACAGAGATGATCATCACCAAAGCTGGGAGGTGAGGGGGCTGGGCCAGGGTCAGAGGACCCAGTGTGTTCCTGGTGGGGGTCTCTTGGGAAAGGCGGAATTCCTGGTGATGGGGCTAGTTTGAGGGTTTCCAGGGGGGCTAGAGCTCTGCCTAAGTTCAGAATGTGATTGTGGTCTGGGCCAGGGGTTACTCAGTGACTGATCAGGGGTCATGTTGCGGCAAAGGTCTGTGGCTGGTTTAGGGACCAACCTAAGGCAAGAGGTCAGTCTGGGCCATGTCCAGAAAGTCTGGCTGGATCATAGCTTAGTATGTGGCCTAGATCAAGGGGTCAGTCTATGGCTGGAGTTGGGCTTCAGACTATAACTAGAGTCAAGGGCCAGCCAGTGGCCAGCATCAGGGAAGTCTGGTTAGGATCAGGTTAGCATTGGGGTTTGTCCATACATGACTAGGTCCAGGGTCACCTTGGAGGCAGCGATCTGGTCAGTGTGTGGCCTTGTGGAAGTCTTTATCTAGGCCAGGAACTTGGGCCCTGGCATGGTATCTTCTGCTCCATTGAAAGCAGGGTTGGGATTTTGTGTGTATGTGTATGTGCTTTTTGTTTGTTTGTTTGTTTTTTTGTTAATTCTCACCAGAGGCCATTTTTTCCATTGATTTTTAGAGTGGAAGGGAGAGGGACAAACATCAATGTGAGAAACACAACTGGTTGCTGCCTCCGACACGCATCCAGATCAGGGCTGGGGATCAAACCTGCCACCCAAGTACATGCCCTTGACCAGGAATCAAACCTGAGACCCTTTGGTATGAGGGCCAACACTCCAACCACTGACCCACACCGGCCAGGGCTTTTTTTTTTCCTTCCCTGAAGCAAGTTTGTCCAGTGGCTGTAGATTCTGGTGCTGGAAATCAGGGTGGAGAACAGAGAGGCTCCTGGCAAGATTTCCAGGAGAAAAGTGTGACACCCCAGCTTCTGCAAATGAGTTGGAAGGGCCCGGAGTCAGGGTTGCGAGCTCTGCTTCAACCTCTGTGACCCTGATCAGATCACATCACCTAAGCTGTCTCTCATGTTGCCCATCTAGAAAATGGGATGACACAAGCTTCCAGCCCTACCCTCCGTTCTAACTCCAGCTCGAATGTTTCCTGACAAACCTCTGTGAGCTGGTGGCTCTGCTCCCGTCAGTCCTGTGCCTGCTGTGGCTGTTGGGTAGCTCAAGGCTCTCCTGTCTTCTCCCCCATCCAGACGCATGTTCCCTGCTTGTCGAGTGTCAGTCACTGGCCTGGACCCTGAGGCCCGCTACCTGTTCCTTCTGGATGTGGTGCCAGTGGACGGAGCTCGCTACCGTTGGCAGGGACGGCGCTGGGAGCCCAGCGGCAAAGCCGAGCCCCGCCTGCCTGACCGTGTCTACATTCACCCCGACTCCCCGGCTACCGGTGCCCACTGGATGCGGCAGCCTGTGTCTTTCCATCGCGTCAAGCTCACCAACAGCACACTGGACCCTCATGGCCACGTGAGGCCCCGGCTGGGATCCCAGGCTGGGGGTTGGGGTTGGAACCCAGGGCTAGGGGTCACTTCTGTTTCTTCCCTCCCAGCTGATCTTGCACTCCATGCACAAGTATCAGCCCCGCGTACACCTAGTGCGGGCCGCACAGCTTTGCAGCCAACATTGGGGGGGCGTTGCCTCCTTTCGCTTCCCCGAGACCATGTTCATCTCTGTGACAGCCTACCAGAACCCACGGGTGAGTGACCCTGCTTGAGGGGGGTGGGCGGTGGTACCCTGCCTCAGCTGCAGGAGCTTTTGACTCTGGATATGTGCCCCCAGATCACACAACTGAAGATTGCAGCCAACCCTTTTGCCAAAGGTTTCCGGGAGAATGGCAGAAACTGTAAGAGGTGGGCACCGTTCATTCATTCAACAAATGTTTATTAATTCCCCTCTATGTGCACATAGTGGGTGATTAATACACATTTAATGGTAAATAAAAACATTTATTCATTCATCGATTCAACAAATACTTATTTAGCACCTATGTACCAGGCACAGTTCTAGGCACTGGAGAAGCATCAGTAAACGGGACAAATGAAAGCCCTGTCCTCATGGAACTAATACTCTGGCGGGCAAAGTGGACAACTAAACAAGAGAAATAATATATGTTAGGGATAAGTTCTAAAGACAGAAGAAAGCAAGGAAGGAAGAATTGAAGTATTTATCAGATAAGAGGCCTGGAAAGGCCTCACTGAGAAGAGACCTTTGAGAAAAGACTGGACAGACTGTGGGAGGGAACCATGTGGCTATTTGGGAAAAGCATGCCGAGTGTGGAACCAGCATGTGCAAGGGCCCCGAGGTGGGAACATACCCGTGATTGGAGGGGGAGGTGGAGACAGATTATGTTCAACAGCAAAGGTTTAGTTAGGACTTTGGCTTTTATTCCGAGTACAGCCCTGAGCTGGTCCTTGCCTTGAAGGCAGAAGAGACAGACATTAATCAAGATCACCCTAACAAATGTTAACAGTGTGACTATTATATATAAATGTCACCTGGGAGGGCATGTTGTGCTGTGGGAGGTCAGAGGACCTCCTGGAGGAAGTTATGCCTGAACTGAGACAAGGATGAGTTAAGCAGGTGAACAGGGGACAGAAGAGGAGACTGAAAGGCAGCTAGTGAAGATGGGCAGAGCAAGGTGGGATGAGCCTCGTAGCTTGGGAAGTTTCCATTTATTCTAAATGCAATAGGAAACCACTGGAAAGTTCTAAGTGGGGAATAAGTCCCAGCTTTACTACTTTCTAGTTATTTAATTCTCTGGCCTTTAGTTCCTTCATCTGAAAAATGGGTATAATAATGACACCTGGTAGGGTGAATGTCTGGCACCTGGTGATATTATCATCACTATCATCACTGTATCTCCCAGGGAGCGAGATGCCCGTGTTAAGAGGAAACTGCGGGGCCCAGAGCCAACAGCCACAGAGGCCTATGGGAGTGGAGGTGAGTCTAGTCCCAATGGTGATGGGGCCAGGCCTGAGATGCTGATCCTCCTTAGCCCAACCTGGTTCTTTTGTCTCCCAAGATGCACCAGGTGGTCCCTGTGACTCCACACTGGGCGGGGATGTTCGTGAGTCAGATCCAGAGCAGGCCCCGGCGCCCAGGGAAGCTGCCCCTGCCCCAGCTCCTCTGTGTGGTGGCTCGAGTGCTGAGGCCTACCTTCTGCACCCTGCAGCTTTCCATGGGGCCCCCAGTCACCTTCCAACCAGGTGAGTGGGAAAGGGCTGGGCTGTTCCAGTCTGGGGGTCCCTCTCCAATGTTCTGACACCTTTTTCCACTTCAGGAACCCCAGCTTCCCTCAGGCTCCAGACTCGGGGCGCCCAGCCCCCTACTCAGCTGCATTCCTAGAGCTGCAGTCTGGGCCCGGAAGCTCAGGATACCCAGCAGCTGCACCCCCAGCACCCTTTGCCTCGCATTTCCTCCAAGGGGGCCCCTTGCCCTTACCTTACCCTGGGGCCTATCTGGATATGGGCTCCAAACCAATGTACTGAGCCACTGCCAGGCCCCTCTGCCTCCCTCAGTCTTCCATCACAAACTTCCAGCTCCCTTCCCCCAGGCTGTAGCCCCCTCACTTCCATTGACCCCATCCCCCACACCAAATGGCTGCCTTGGGCCTCCTCCACCCCACTTCACACTTTGACTTCATTCCCACCCCCCTCTGGCTTCAAAGCTCTGGCTAAGCTGCTGGGAGTCCAGCTGGGGCCAGCTTCCCCTCCCAGGCTCTCACCTCCGTGTGAAGAGAGGGAGGTTCTGCCTGGCCAAATGGGGCCTTGGACCAGCACCACCAACTCCTGGCTTCACCCTTGGGCTCAGCTAGTCATGATTTCCTTGCCCCAGTGCGAGCCACACCAGAGTATTTTTGTTAATAAAACTCAAAAGACATCAGTGCTCTGGAAACATTGGGCTAATGGTGTTTGGCCCTGGGAGGGACTGGGTGAGCAAAGGTTCTGTGGGGAGACCCCGGCCCCTGATCTAGACTTGCCATTTCCAGCTGCTTGATTTTGTGTGTGTAAATCCACTTGCTCTGGGCCTGGTTCCTCTTCAAGAAAACAGGGGAAGCAACATCCTGACACTCACTGTTCTGAGAATTAATCAGGCCGTCTCTGAGAGCCTGGCCCTCTACCTCGCGCTCAGGAGCGGTCACTGTCAGTGGATGGATCAGGAGGCTCTGGGCAAGTGAGCTGGCCTGCGCCTCACCTTCCTGGTGGGGTCCATCCCAGGTCCCAGGCAGCAGCACTACTCATCCCCAATCAAGTCTGACACAAATCCAAAGACCGTAGTTCTTCTATTAGATTTTTTTCTTTTTCTCAAAATTTTTATCTAAAAACAAACCAAAAAAAATGAAAAAAAGAAAAACAAAAATTATTGGAAACTTCATGGTTCAGGTGGGGAGAAAGGAGAGGAGCGTGGAGCTCAGGCTCCGAGCCTCTCCAGAGACAGTCCTCACCCTCAAAGTGCCCTCTCTGAGGGAGAGCAGAGCTGGGGACAGCCCCCCATGCCCAGCCTCCATCTGGAGAAGAGGGTAGAGTCACAGTGGTCCAAGGGCCAGAGAGACTGGGGGGCGGGGGGCAGAGGCCAAAGGGGTCACAGGAAGTAGTCCGCCACGGGCTTCTTGGAGGGGATGCCCCGCGTCTCTTGGGGAGCAGCCTCAAAGATGATAAAATCTTTCTGGAGATGCTCATCCAGCTCCAAGATGGCGGCCACATTCCCACAGCTGCAAGTCGGGAGGGCGAGGGCGGCAGTTAGAGTGTGTCAGCCTGGATCCCACCCCCCACCGTGACCTCCTGGCCCAGGCAGCTCACCGGTAGCAGTAGTTGGGTGCCGACCACACAGTGAGCACAGTCTCGTTGAAGTGCCACTTGTAACCTTCCATCACCAGCTGGTGGGCACGGCAGATCATGTCAATGTCGTTGGCTGCATTGAACTGAGCCACCACGTCACTGCCAAACAGGTAGCCAGCCCCACGGGGGCTCACACCCCAGCCTGTTGTGTCTGAGGCAGAAGAAGGCAGAGATGGGGAGAGGTGGCCTCAAGGCATCTGACCGCCCACTGCCCTTCCAAGGAGAATATCCTGTTCCCACCCCACCCCACCCCCACCCGCCCCCCATCAGGCCTGTGGGGCAAGAGGACAGGGCCTGATGGTGTTCCGGGGGTTTCTGGGGGACAGGGCTGCAAATGTTGAAGCAGGTAAGCTCCAATGAGGAGACTTTCCTGACAGTTGGAGTCCCCTCAATCTGAGTGGCCATGCAAGTTACTGTCCAAATAGGTACACGGGTGAATGAAGGGAGCCGCTTCTAAGAGCCACGCCACATAACAGGTGTGAGCAGGGGCTGCCACAGCTGGGCGGGGAGCACTAACAGGGCACTGGGCATGGCAGGGGGCGAGTGGGGACTGTCTTATGGCAGAAGGAGCCCTGGACTGGTACCTTGGCTTTCAACCTCAGCCCTGCTCCATACTAGCTCAGTCCTCCCCAAAATGAGGGGTTCTCAGGGGCCGATCCTTATAAGCATCTGACCTCTGCAAAAGCCCCTTCGCATGCAGGGAGCCAATGATTTTGTCCTAAACAAGCCTCTGACACACAGGCCCTAATTCCACCCGAGCTCAAAGCACCCAGCCACCCATGCCCCTGCTCTGAGAGTGCCAGCCAGTGCAGGTCACGGACAGACGCCAGTGAAGACCAGCCCCCTTTACTCTTCCCCAAACACACCTGGTCTGAGTGTCCCTTCGAGGTACCTGCTTTAACCAAAGGACTCAGTGTCTCAGCAAACTAAGGATAAAGCCTGGCTGCCCTGCCCCACCTGCCCTCACCTTCAGGGTCAGACCAGAGCAGGTCACACATGGGCCCATCATGAGGCACCTCCTGCTTTCGGTCAATCGTCCGGATCTGGTCAAGGGTCTGGATGGAGGGGGAGAGGCCCCCGTGCACGCAGAAGATCTACAGGGGAGAGCAAGGCAGGAGGGAAGGGAGGCTGAGGCCCCGCGCCTCTCCCACCTCTCCCACCCCCACGGAGCCCTGGGCAGCCTACCTTGCCATCAATGATGGCTGACAAGCTGAGGTAGTCAAAGATCTCGGTGCAGTAGCGCCACACGGTCACCGAGCCATATTTACGCAGGCACTCGTCATAGAAGCCGTAGACCTGTGTGATCTGACGGCTCTCATGGTTGCCCCGGATCAGGGTGATTCGATCAGGATAGCGAACCTGAAAGTAACCACCACGCTAGGACTGGGGTCCAGGCTCTCTCTCTCCCTCCTACATCTCCTGACATCTGTCAGCCCCACTCCATCCTCATCGCCACCCTGGCCCAGATTCATGCCATCCCTTGCCTGAATGGTGTTGCACCCACCTCATAGGCTCCCAGCCCTCCTTCAGAAAATACCAAGCGCTCCCCCCCCCTTCCCCGGGGCATCAACTACACACCTAAAGGCTCCTCTTTCACCTACCAGATAGAGACCAAGACCTTAGCCAGGCATCCAAGGTGCTTTGTCATCTGGCCCCTTACAACCTCTCTCCCACCAGTGGATGTTGTATCCTGTTGAACTCAACTCCTTGTCACTTTCTGAACAGACTGAACCTCTATTCCCTCCCCTACAATGCCACCCCTCTGACCTCATCCTCCAGGGGCCCAATCAGGTGCCCCCAAGTCAAGGAAAGCTTCTGTGACCACCCTTGCCAAGCAGAATCTGTCATCACCAGCAGCACAGCTCAGAGTTGGGGGTGGATGGAGCAGGAGAGGAGGGCGGAAAGGATGCAGACAGGTCAGGCCTGAGGTGGCCCAGGTTTGGGCTCCAGAAGACAGCAGTCCCACCTTAAGTGCCAGCAGCAGGAGGAACGTTTCAACGCTGTAGAAACCACGATCCACAAAGTCCCCCATGAAGAGGTAGTTGGTCTCAGGGACGTCGCCACCCACCTGGGGGGAGGGAGAAGGTCCTAAACTGTCCCCTACTCAGTCAAGTGGAAGCCCTTCTTTCACAAAGGGCCCACCTAACCAGAGGCCTCTCGCCCCCACTCCACTCACCACATTCAAAGCTTTCCCTCTCAAAGGGGCCTTCCAGTCCCCTCCAGGTCACCTTCCCCAGTGCTGACCCACACTCACTCTGAACAGCTCCTTGAGGTCATAGAATTGTCCGTGAATGTCACCGCATACCTGGGAAGGGAGAAGGTGTGTGGGACTCACCATCTAAAAGCCTCTGCTCCCAGGGGATATCTTCAAATTACCACTCTCTGCTTCTCAGGGCCCAAACCTCCTCTCCCCCCCCCAAGTTAGCCTGGTCTGGAATCAACCTCCATCCCACAGTGAATGCCAACTATTCTCTGGGCAAGAGCTAGAGCCACGTCTTTTCAGACGTGCGGCTCCTGCAGGACCTGGCCCCTGCTTTCCCTGCTCCCCTCAAGGTACCCAGAATGAAGTTCCTGACAACAAAGAACATATAGAAACATGTGGAATAGAATCACTTACCAAATTAAGGGTCCTTCTGCCCTGGCCAAGAGCATCTCTCCAACAAATCAAAAGACCCTTCCTGGAACTTCCATTTCTTATAGCGGGGGGCCTTGAAGATGGGGCTCCCAGGGATGAGGGAGCCCACAAGACCACAGCGAATGTCTATATGCCTAAAAAACCACGCTAGGCTTCGGAGGGACAGAGGGTACTCACTGTGACTGGCGAGTCCACCCTCTGCACGTTGCTCTCCTCTACCAGGATCTCTCTGGAGACAGAAGAACAGGGTCACCACAGCCAGGCCAGCCCAGCCCAATTCCTGATCTTTTTTTGGGGGGGAGGGGAGGATATGCGGCAGTCCTTGAACCTCTACAGGGCAGGAGTGAGGTGTGCAATTTCCCCAGGAAAGGCTGACCACAGCCCTCACTGCTCAATACCCTCCGTGGTTCCCTCACTGCCCACAAGCCAAAGCCTGAACTCTTGTTCTAGCTTTCAAAGCCTTCCCCGCTCGGCTGTGCCTGTCCCAGCCTTGACCTCCCAACCCTCACCCTCCACCGCTTCCTCTCATGCATCCCGCACTCCCAGAAAACAGATCTCTGCACAGAGCCCTCTGCTCCCTGCACTGCTCGCTCAGCCTGGAGCGCTTGCTGCAAGGCTGTGCCCTTGGCGGAGCTCCTACAGCCCTCTCCACCCCTCACAGGGGCCTTCTCCCAGGCTGTCTAAGGGCACCCGGGGCTTGCCCTGGGCAGGCCAGTCACCAAAGTGATCTTCAAAGTGATGTGTTGTTGCTTTTTTTCATTATTTAGTTAGAGAAAGTGAGGACTTCATTCTTTCTTCTTTCCTTGCAATGCAGTCTGACATAAGTGAGTGAACATGACATGAAACCACTGTCAGGCTCAGACACCCAATTTTAGAACCAGATTTCCAGATTTCATCCTTGATGATAATAGCAGCGGTGAACATTCCAGTTCACACCACACGCCAGGTCTCTAGTATGAGCTTTGCATGGATGCCGCATGCAATCAAAGCACTGCCCTCAAAGGCAGGCACTGTGATGGCTCCCACTTCTCAGATGAAGAAAATGGTTGAAGTCATACAGGTGGGACTTGAACCAAAGCAACCTGGCTCCAGGGTCTGAGTGCTTTCATCAAGCCACTCCGAAGTGGCCCAGGACTTGCTCAGCCCTGACTGACAGTCTCCCGACTCCGGGTTTCCTATAGGTCCCTCAGGGCACGCTGCATGACAAAGGCAGCTCCAAGGAGGTGTGCTTTGCTTTCTAGGAATGGGAGGGAGAGGCACTGGCTGTAGTCTGGGGGCCCTGCAGCAACCAGGATCTCCAACCTGTATTGCATCTCGTGTTGAAAATCGTTCCTCATCAACTGCTTATAATGGCCTTTCCAACTGACTGGGGGAGCTTCTTTTCATCCCCATCTGGCAGGTAAACAACCGAGGCTCAGAAAAAAGGGGCAGGACCAAGGTCACAAAGCTGGAGAGTGTCTGAACTGGAATCGAGGAGCCCAACTTCCTGAGAATTTATGCCAGCCTCTCCCAGACTCCGGGTCAAAACGTCACCTCAGTGCCAGGAGGACCCCAGCATGGTCTGGAATCGAGATCCGGCCTCTGACCCCGTCTCTTCACCAGCAGCACATCACCAGCCCTCTCAGGGATCGCACCTGCTCACCTTTACTTCCCAGCTAACGCTGCCTTTATAAGCGCTCACCAAAATGCCAGGGCCTGCCTCTGGATATGAAGAATCTCATTTGAGTTTCATGATGATTTCAAAGACTTGGAGAGGTCAAGTGACTTGACCAGGGTCATACTGTTCAGCAATGGAATTCGTACTGAAGACCACCTGATTCAAAATCCCCTGCTCTTCGAATATGCTGACTTTTTAATAAGAGCAAGTTCAGCTCACACACTTCAGGCCTCTGTAATTCCCGGAGTTCGAGTCTGTATACTCTGAGCAAGCCCAAGCTGTCAACACTACCAGCCTTGGCCTGGGTCTCTGGTGGGTCCCAGGAGGCCACGGTGCCAGAACTGGCCCTCCTTCAGACTGGGCCTGGGATAATACTGGCCAACTCAAGCCTAATACCTCCTAGCTCTGTCTCAGTTTCAGCTGCACATGACCTTGCCACCCCTCAGTCCTCTGAGCTCTGCTGCCTCTCACAGTCTGTCTCTGCCTGGCTGTCCATGAGCATGGAGCGCAGTAAAAGACCTGGATGCAAAACCAACCTCCCCTCCCACCATCTGTCAGAATGTGGGCAAGACATTATCTTCTCTAGGACTCAGATTTCTCTTCGGTGAAATACCCGCTCCTGCCCTGCCTATTCCGTAGGGCTGCTGCAAAACACAACGGTGACTGAATATATAACTTCTCTGTTAGTCCGCAAACTCCACCATGCTTCCCAAGCTTTAGCTATCACCACCACCAAAATGATCCAGGTCCTACGGGGGCAGAGAAGACATATGGGAAAAAGAATGGTGCCAGGCAGCAATTGGTTTAAATTCCTAAAAATGCCATCAAGACAGAGGAAGCGGACAAAACATGGAAGAGCCACAAACAAGCATTTAAAAAGGGGCCTTGCCTGTTCACCAAACCCACACAGGCCCTGTCTGGGGGCTAGAGTGTCTGGGGTGGGAGGGAGCCAGGCAAAGAGCCTGTCGGCCACAGGCTCGGAACCCAGCTCTGCCACTCTCTCTCTGGGGGATCTTAGTCAAGTCACTGTGCCTCCAGGAGTCACAGCCGCCGTTCTGTAAAACGGAGCAAACAATTCCAGCCTCACAAGATTGCTGTGGGGAGGAAGTGGATATAATTCTTTGCCAGTACAAAGCCCGGCTAATCGTGCTTCTGTTATTCAGTAAATGTAGGGTAATTCTGCTGGCTCTTTTCTCTGTCCTTTTTAAATAGATTTTTATTCATTTCAGAGAGGGAGGGAGAGGGAGATAGAAACGTCAATGAAGAGAAAGAATCATTGACTGGCTGCCTGCTGCACGTCCCCTTCTGGGGATCAAGTCCTCAACCCAGGCATGTTCCCCACCCAGGCAACAAAACGTGACCTCCTGGTTCATAGGCCAGTGCTCAACCACTGAGCCACACCGGCCAGGCTGGCTCTGTTCTCACAAGTCTCCAGCTTGGTGGAAGCCACAGTCAAATAGCACCTCAGAGGAGGCAGGTAACTGGTCTCCTCACTTGCCCACACACCTCAGGGCCTCCAATCTTACTCTCATCCTGCTTGGAATGCCTCCCTCCCTGGCCCTGCTCCCATCAGCTACCCTAATTATTTTCATCTTTCAAGGCCACTTTCTCTTAGACGTTCCCTGACCACTTCAGTCCATATCAGCATTGCCATCGTCCTACGTAGTAATAACAGTGACACCTCAGGGTTGTTGAGCACTCACACTGTCCCAAAGCACTATGCTAACTTCATCCCCAGCACCCACTTACTGACTCTTCACAGCCATCTTACTAAGTACTATTCTTCCCAATTTACAGATGGAAAAAAAAAAAAATGCGTTTCAGAGACCTCAGGGACCACCAACACGGACAGTACGTGGCAAAGCTCAGATTCCAACCTACAGCCGTGCCATTCCAAAGCCGGGGATTTTAATCCCTGGTCATCCTGCTCCCACAGAACTCGAAGCTGGGCCTCCCTTCAGGCCGTGCTCAATTCTCCTCTGGCCTATTTGCTACCATGTCTTAGGCTCCCAACTGCACACGAGGGGACCCCTCTGCGCCTGAAAAGCACAGGACACGGAGAACTGGCTTCAGGCTCCCTCCCTCACTTGGCTGACTCTGAACAGGAGTCCTCATCTGTAAAACGGGGGCAATACTACCCAACTTTAAGGGCTGTTGCTGGAATTTAAAGTATTTTATAATCCAGAGTCTTCAGCTTTCCTGCCTTGCACTTCTGTTCGTGCTGACGTTCCTGTTTGTCATCTCCCTCTGCAAGGCCTACCCGCAAAGGTCAGTTCCCCCAGCACATAGTAGGGGTGTTTCCCTGCGCGTCTTCCGTACTTGCTGTCACTCGCCGCCTCACTGAACACATCACCCCACACTTGGGTGTCTCTGTCCAGGTCTGCCTTCCCCCCTGGCTGCTCCCCGCGGGAAGAGGCCCCTGTCGGCTCTCCTCTGGGAGTGTTTCCCGGACGAGCCAGGCCGAAGTTCTCGGCCGGGCTGCTCGCCGGGCCCTGGCCGCCGCCCCCTCCCGCGCCGGGGCCCCCTCCCGCGCCGGTGCTCACCGGGCCTTGGCGCACAGGGCCTTGACTTCGCTCTCCTTGATGAGCTCGCAGCGCCGCAGCTGCTCGATCTGCCGGTCCAGGTCGCTGATCTCCGCCATGGCCCACCCCGGCGGGTCCGAGCCGGGGCCGCCGCCCCTCCGCGCCGCACAGGGCCCTCCTGGGAGAGGCGAAGCGAGTCGGTGAGAAGGTCCCTCGGGGGTGCCAGGGTGTGTGTGTGGGGGGGGGGAGCAGCTCGATTCCAAGGTTGGCCCGCCCCCCTCACGTCCCACCGCCCCGGCTGCCCCCGCTGGGGTCGGTGGTCTAGGGGGTCCCCGGCCCTTACCGCCGCTGCGACTTCGGCTCCGGCTCCGGGGCTCCCCGCCTTCCTCCTTCCCTCCGCTCCGGGCCGCCGCCGCCGCCGCCGCTTCTACTTCCGGCCCCTCCGCGGAAGCAAAGGAGGCGAGTTCCGCCGCGCGTCGGATGTGGCGTCATACACACCCTGCCCCCGCGCCGCGCCCTCGCCGCCGCCTCCCGGCCGGGGCGGAGGGGAGCGGGACCCGGATGTCAGCCTCGGCCGGAAGTTACTGTGGCCGCGGGGTGCGCTCTCGGGGCCGAGTCACCCCGGCTCCGTTGAGGAGGCTGGAGCCCGGCCGGCTCCGCCGGGGACTGTTACACGCCTTGTTGGCCTGTGTTGGTCGCCCCCCTCCCCCAGTACACCCTGAGGCTGGCACTCGCCTCGCTCACCCGGCAGCCCGTGCTCACAGCCGGGCTCAGGGCACCCCTGAATGCTCTCCACGGGGCGAAGCAGTCTCAGCCCCACCTCTTTCCACGGCCACGGAGGACTCTGCAGGGGAGGACCTCGAAGCTAAAGGCACAAAGTCCACCAGCCATGCCGGCCGACATGGCCTCTGATTCCAGTGGTCCCCTTGACACCCCTCAGTTGCTTTCTGTCTTCAAATTTTATTTTATTTTTTTTTTAAAGGAGGAAACTAGCTCAGAGAGGTTAAGTAACTTGTTCACATTTGCATCGCTAAGAATTTGGGGTTTGAATCAAGGTTAAAATTGGAACCCAGGAAAGCTGTGTTCTAATTTAGCCTCCACCTACCACTTAGCTTTCCAGAATTCACCGTCAGAAGTCCACAGCTCCCTAAGGTGGTATTTGAGTTCCTCTGCTTCCCTGGTCGCTTTTGCTGCAGGCCGAGGAAGCAGCTAGTCCTTGAACTGGTCTTGTACAAGTTGCTCCCTTTTGGAATGTCCTTTTCACTGTCTTCTATTGACCTTCAGTTCTCATTTGCTTTATTTCAGACGTTTCAGAGTTGACGGTAGGCACAGAGTGAGGGCCAGAATCTGCAGGGGCACTAGGAGAGTGTTGATTTTCTATCTAGGCATCATAGACAGAGAAGGAAAGGACCGAGTTCTTAAACTCCCAGAAGGTCCTAGGGTTAATCAGTTCTATATCACGACATGGATTTAGTAGGTCCAGAGAGATCGATTTTTTTTTTTCTCTCTAGAAAGGTGCTCAGACAGGAAAGGGCCCATATCAGGAAATTTGAGAAGTGGCAGGAATATTAGGTCCCTGGTTATGACTAGGATCTTCAACAGTTGAGAATATCTGGTATATTTGCTGCTGCACCCAGACTGAGTGATTGGAGAAGGGTTCGAGGCATGACAGGGTAAGTGCAGGGCCCTCATTCTGCCTCCATGGAATGCAGCAGCTAGAGGCTCAGTTCTTAACCTAGAACCTGAGTTCTGTCTGTGTGTGCATTGTTGAGGTGTTGGAGAGGATTCCAGATTCTTCAAGGGGTTCCACAGCCCAAGAAGACTAAGTAGCCAGTTCTAATCCCATTTCCTATTAAAATGGGAAGACTGACAAGCTCAACAGTGTAGATTAAGGAGCTATGCATTAATACTTTTTTTTTAAATATCTTTTTATTGATTTCAAAGAGGGACAGGGAGAGAGTTAGAAACACCAATGATGAGAAACATTGATCCACTGCCTCTCGCATGCTCCTAGGGGGTTTGAGCCTGCAATGGAAACATGACCTCCTGGTTCCTAAATCGACACTCCACCTCTGAAGCCTAGCAGGGCCCACACCTGCAGGGCTGCATTAATATTCTTAAAAAAAAAGAAAGTATGTTTTATCGATTTTTTTAGAGACAGAAACATCAGGAGAAAAACATCATCAACCGGCTGCCTCCTGCATATCCCCCACCGGGGATCGAACTCCCAACCCAGGCAAGTGCCCTGTGCAGGAATCAAACCGAGGACCTCTTGGTTCATGAATCGACCCACAACCACTGAACCACACCCGCCAGGCTGCATTAATATTCTTGTTTCCACCAAGAAAGAGTGTGATCTCCAGCAATAAAGTCTGAAGCTTAAATGGGAAAAACAACACCTACTCATACAGAACATTTTCATGTTGCCTGGCTCAGAGACTCAGGGAATCTCAGCTGTTGTCTGTGGCTGTTTTTGTCACAAGGGCCTTCTGCACCCTTGAGGTCTAGGCCTAAGAGGCTGAGCCTGCAGCCTCCTACAACTAGCAGTTACACACACTCCCCAACTATGAGCCTTATCTGATGCTGCTAGTAGAAGGGGTTAAGAGCCTCTGGTGGTTGAAGAAAATTTCACAAGCTCTCCTCTTGAAACCCTGGGCAATTATAAAACAAAACAGGGAAGTCCTACCCGACCCCTTCACCATTTCCCTACCCAGGAAGGAAGAACATCAAACAAGAGCTCTTTCCTCTGGACTCGGCCACCTCCCCAGACCCAGACACTACAGACACGGACAAGAAACGCCCCCTTAAATAGTTGTTTATTGGCAGTGGGCTGGAAAGGGCATTGGAGTTGGCATACACAGACAACACCACGCAACCAACGTCACAAGGGAGGCAGGAGTGCTGGGAAAGAGCAGCCTGGAGCCTGGGATGAGGCCTCTTCAAGAGTGAATGTGGGCGGGGGCGGGGCCTGGAGTGTTCACGGGCAGCCTTAGATCACCTCTGCTTAGTAGGCATGGTTAGAGATGAAGAGGGACTGGCTGGCTGCAGCCCCAGCCTGGCCGCTTGGGGTGTACTTTCCTTGGCAGGCGAGGCTGTTGGCCTAAGAGGGGAGAGGAGCCAGAGTAAGGTTTGTGTTCAGAATCCCATCCACCCCGGCCCTCTGCCCACCTCCTGCTCCATCCTCACCAGTGCTCGCTTGACGTATTCCTCCTGGGCAGCCTTCAGGTTCTCCTTCTTCCCACCCCAGGCCTTCAGAGCAGAGGCCTGCAGGGCTCGGCCATAGGAGAAGGTCAAGGCCCATGGCTTTTGCAGAGGGCACTTGTTGATTGCATTGAGGTTGATGGATGCCTCCTCCTCACTCTGACCTCCAGATAGGAAGGTGATCCCTGTAAAACAAAGGTGAAATGGGGAGAGGGGTTGTAGTCCGAGATCCAGGGGACTGGTAGGGATTCCTAGTAGCTGACCTGGAAATCAGACCAATAGGCATAAAGACTGTGGATACAGTTTGTCTACCTCCCAGAGGGCAAGATGAGAGTATGGGTCTCACCAGGGACAGCGGGGGGCACTGTGCGGCGCAGCGCAGTGACAGTTGCCATGGCAATCTCCTCGTTAGAAAATTTCTGGGTACAGGCATGGCCTGGGGTGACCATATTGGGCTTCAGCAAGGTGCCTTCCAGGTAGATGTGGTGGTCACTCAGAGCCTTGTAGACAGCAGCCAGCACCTAGAGTAGGGCAGGACCCAAGTGGGGTGGGGTGGAGTGGGGGGACAGGAGTCAGCCCCAAGGCCCACCACCCTGCCCAGGCAGGAAGCAACCTACCTTCTCAGTTACATACTGACAGCGCTTCAAGTCATGGTCCCCATCGGGGAGGATCTCAGGCTCCACGATGGGCACGATGCCGTTCTGTGGGGTGAGGGACAGAGTTGCTATGAGGCCCCTGGAGGCCTCTACTCTACCTGCAGCTCCTCCTCCAGCTCTCCACAACCACTGGCCAAGGTCTTAGCTCCATGAAGACAGAGACTCATGGCTTCAAAGCCCTCAGCTTTGCAGGGTGTAGGAGACAGGATCTCCTCAGATCAACCCACACAAGCCCTCCAGTGTCCCCCCAGGCTCAAGCCTGATGATTGGTGAGGATCCGGAACAGCTGCCTTGGGGGAGGAAGATATCCTGGCAGATGGGTGGCAGGCTAGCTGACACTCTGGAACGAAATGAGATGGGAGCTGGCCTGTTGGGGGTGTGCAGGCCCACCTGCTGGCAGATGCTGGCATAACGGGCCAGAACGTTGGCATTTTCCATGATGGCAAGGGCTGAGGGGGTGTGTTCCCCAATCTTCAGCACACAGCGCCACTTGGCAAAGTCAGCTCCGTCCTTCTTGTACTGGGCACAGCGCTCAGACAGCCCATCCAGCCCTGGAAAGGGGATGAGAAGTCAAAGCGTGGCAGAGGAGGGGGCAAGTGGCTCCCACTCATCCTGGGCACTTAGAGGGGCACCAACCCGGGTGGGTTGGTCGGCAAGGCAGGGAGCCACACAGTTCTCACCTTGGGTAGTAGTCTCGCCATTTGTTCCTGCCAGGGGTACCACGCCCTTGTCTACCTGTTGGGCAGGACAATATAAGGCAAGTGAGCAATCTCTACTTCCTCCTCTAGAGCCCTCCTCTGCCCCACCTTCACCTAATCTCAGTGTATCTCCTGGTCTGCAAGTGTCTTCACTTAGTGACAGTGCCTGCGCCTCTGAGGCAGGATACATGGGGTTATTATTTGACAGACAGCCTGGGAACCTCCGAGTTCCTAACTCTGTGAGCAAAACACGCCACTGCCTTGAGCTTCTGGTTTTCATCCGTATAATGGGTAATGCCTTGCTCTTAGAACCTCAAGGCTTAAAAATACCAAGCCGGGCAGTTTCCAGCTTTCCTTACATCTGGTCTGGGGTAGACTCCACCCAAGTCTCCAGGCTCCCGGTCCAGTGTTCACCCCTCCAGTCAATTACTTTGGATTTCTCTTCCCCGGACTCATTTCAGATCTCCCATTCTGAGGCCCAGCCTCCTCACCTTGATGCCCACAACACCACCCTTGGATTTGATAACTTGGGGGAAGGGACGCCCATCATCGGCCTTCTGATAGAGCGTCTCATGGAAGAGGATGACGCCCCCAATGCAGGGATTCACTCGGTCATCGGCCGTCAGCAGCAGCTGGCGGTAGAAGCGCCGGTTCTCCTCGGTGTTCTCAGTGCCGATGGACTGCAGCCGCTTGGCAATGCTCCCTGGAAAGCAATAGCCCATGGTCATGGGGGGTCAGCCTGTCACCCCCAAGCCTGGGCCCTCCTCCCACTGTGTCCTGATCGCACCAGTGGACTCATCTGCAGCCAGGATGCCCTTGCCCGGAGCCACAATGCGGTGAGCAATGTCACTCAGCTCCTTCTTTTGCTCTGTGGTCAGCGCTGGGTATTGGTAGGGCATGGTGCCAGTCAGTGCCTGGGCAGAGGAGACAGATGGGGGAGCAGGGGTTAGCTGGGTCTTCCAGTGGTCTCCCAATGAGCAGAGCCCCTCGCCAGAGCAAAGTTCCCTACCTCCCCTTCCCCACACCCAGCGGGTCTTGGGGTACTTCCCCAGCTCTCCCCTACACCCGACTTCCCTGTACTAGACCTGCCTCCTGTACCTTTCCTAACTCCCTGTGTTGCTGGGTGTTGCCCAGCTGAGGGTGGGGTTGCATACTGGCATCTGGGGCAAAGGAATAGGCCAGAGCCATGGACAGATGGCTCGTGTAGTAGCTGGACCCTTCTGGCTTGCGCTTTGCCATGGGGTCACCTTGCCTAGAAGCAAAATCGAACCGCAGTGTTTTAGAATTTAGAGGTTGTGCATAAGGCCGAGGGCCCGACCCCCTCCTGTGAAAGGACCCAGAGAAAGGAAAGGTCTGTATTCAAGTCACTCAGCAACCCCAGGGGCAGATCTGAGATCAGAGCCCAGATCTGACCGCCACGGGGTGTTCCTTCCGATCCATCCGAGATCCCAGCGCTGGGACAGGCACCAAGGCCTCAAGGACATCCCAAGGTCAGGCTTCTCCCCCCAGGGTGGGGGTGGGGGGGCATTCGGAAAAGGGTATTGAGAAGGGTGGAGGAGGGAATCAGGAGGCCAGGAAAGGGCGGCAGAGGAAGCCCGGGCCGAGGCGGAGGAAAGGGAGAGTTTTGCCGATCTCACTGCTCATGCAGGGTAAGCGCGTGGAGAGGCAAGCGCCCCACCCCTGCCCCTGAAAAAGGCTCCCGTCTGCTCGCCGGGCTGCAGCTGTTCCAGGCTCAGAATCAAGGTCACCCGATAAGAAAAGATAGGGAAGGCGTTAATAGGGCAAGAGGTGCTGCCAGGGGCTGCCCCTCCTCGCCAGGGGCGCCTGTCTCCCGGGCAGGGCCCACCGCCCGCCTTAGGGAACCCTGACGCCGTCTACGACCCGGCCCCTAACCCTCGCTGCCTCTTGGGCCCCCTGCAGAGGCAAAGGGGCCATAAGCCTTTGCACTAGGGGTCCGGGCAAGAAAAGGGAGGGGGAATGGCCCTTCATCTGGCCTGCTTCCTCCCCCGCCATGACTCAGCGCGCGGAGCCGCCGCATTGCGCAGTAACCGGGCGAGCGCCACGGAGAGGGCTGGGAGCCGGGGCTGGGGGCTGGCGGGTGCGGTGGTGGTGATGGAGGAGATGCCAGGACCCGGGGCGGCGGGCTCCGCCGGACCCCAGGCCCCCTCTCCGTGCTCTCAGGCCTTCGCACGTGGCGAGGCGCGCTCACCTGGCACAGGAGGGCCGGGTTTGGCGGGGCGGCGGCGGCGGGCGGCGGGCGGGCGGGCAGAAGGAGCGAACGCGGAGGCCGTCACTACCGGCGGGTTCTGCGGCGCATTCCAAGAGGAACGCCGTCTGCTTAGCTCCCGAGTGGGCGGCACCGGAGGGAGCGGGCGGTGCCGGCCTTATAAGGGCACCGCTCCACCCTCCGCGCGGTTCGTTCCCTTTGCCGGGGCGGCAGGCGCCCGGGCGGCCAATGGCAGGCGAGTGACTGTGGCAGCGGCCGCCCCAAAGGCAAAGCCCAGGGGCGGCTCTCGGGCGGCGACGCGGCAGCGAGAGCACGACCCCTCCCCCCTCCTCCTCGGACGTGACTCGGGCCACATCCCGCGGTCCCGTCCCTCCCTCCCCCTTTCCTCCCGCCTGGCGCGCCCCGGGCGCCGTGACTCAGCTGGTTTGGGGCACCGGGGGGATGTGGCTGGGGGTGGGGGTGGCGGGGCGCGGGTGGAGGAGCCCGAGAAGCCCGGAGCTCCGCTTCCCTCCCAGGCCCGGCCCAGCCCCAGCTTCCGGCCTGCGCGGGGCACGGGCGGCACACCGTCACCGAGTCCCCAGCTCAGGCGGGGTCTGGCGGCCACGCCTGCCCGATGGCTCCGAGGCAGCGGGCCGCCCCTCCCGGTGTCGCTGGCCCGAGTGTAAGCGGCAGCGGCGGCGGAAAGGGTGGCAAGCGGACGCGAGGAGGCAGCGGGCTGCCAGGGGGCGAGGCGAGGAGGCAGCGGTTCTGGGCGACACGCCCCATGGTGCACGCAGGCTCCCGAGGCCGCGGGGCCAGCCTCGCCCTCACGCCGGCCAGCGCCGGCGCCGACCCGCCCGAAGCCCCGGGCACCGCGCCAAGCAGGACCACGAGCACAGGGGCCGGCTGCACTCCGGCCCACGCAAGTCTGAGCCCCTGCGACACTTGTCCCGCGGACTGACGTCAGAATAAAATCTGTCCCACGCGATCGGCCTCCCAGATACATTCCGCGCCCCCATCCTAGGTCTTCCCTAATTCGGACGCCTCCAGCCCTCCCCCACCCCAGCTCCTTCCTGCTGGCGCCCACCTGGAGGAGGCCGGAGAAGCGGGCAGAGCCTGGTCAGCAGCGAGTGAGCCAGGCGGCATGGGGCTGGGTTATAAAGCAGCTCCTGCCCTCCCCCGCCCATGTCCCCAACCTTCTCCAATGACCCCTGCCCTTTCCTCCCCACGGGCAGGGACCTATATTTAGGGAAACCTGAAGCTCCTGACATTCAGGCCAGCGTGGGGCCCCAAGTGTGAGAAGCGGGGAGTGAGCTGTGGGCCTGCCCTATTTTAAGGCCGTGGGGAGGGCCCCTGCCCACTCACCCTACTTCAGAGGAAATTTCTTCCTTGGAAATCCGGACTCAGGCCCTCAAAGGGGAAATAAATCTTTGGGCAGGGATCTGTGGGGAAGAGGGGAAAGGGGACTCAGATCATGTGGCCTTCCCTGCCTCCTCCTCTGACCCCTCTCCCCCCGCTGGGCTCCGATGGGAGCTGCTAGGATTCTCTGGAGCCCATTTCTTTAGAGGGTGTGCAGGTGCAGGTGCTATCCCCACACCCCAAAATAACCAAGAGCCCATGGACTGAGCATGCTGGGGTACCCTGTATCCTGATACTTAGGTCCAAGTTCCACCCATGGTTAGCATGCGTTTACTGGGGAGGGAAAGAGGAGGGTGGGGCACCTGCCAGGGCACCAGCCCCTCTTTCCGTTGTCCCTGCGAAGGAACTGCAGTCTAGCCGGCCAGTGGCTCCCCAAGTCTTGCTCTGTTGAGAGCCAAGTTCTCCACTGCTGGTTCCCAGGCCAGTGAGCCAGGCAGTCCATCCGTGGTTCCAGTGGCCTGAGGCCCCTCAGGGAAGAGGGCATGTGGGCCCTGGGGGCTGGCCACTCCCCAAAGGGCAGGGACTTGGGTCCTCATCGGAGCTTGATCTCAAAGCAGAGGCAGTTGAGGCTCTGGCAGTCAGGAAGTTGGCACGCACAGGCACAGTCGCAGAGTGGGCAGCAACGAGGGCAGCGAGGGGCCCAACCCTGAGGGAGAGGAGGAAGGGGTGAAGGAGGCGGGCAGGAGCAAGGGGACCAGAGCCTGCGGCTGTCTCCCTCTCAGGGGAGAAGGAAGCAGAGGCCTGGGAAGTCCACTTGCCCAGTGGAACAGAGTACCATCCACCATTCCTGGGGACGAACCAAATCCGTGCTGTTGAGAAATCAGCAAGGAGGCAATGTTCCAAACAACTGAGTTCAGGAGCTGGAAGAAATTATTCGGGGGGTTCTCTCTCTCTCCCCATTTTATAGGCGAGGAGACTGAGGACCAGAGAGCTACTGGCCTGGTCCCATGCTAGAATTCCGGTGTCCCAATGTTCAGCTCAGTGATGGTTCTACTACATTTTTGTGGCCCAGTGCAATTGAGTCAGTAGACAGGGAAAGCACACGCGCATTTTCTGTCCATGATGGAAATGACTTGTTGCTTTTGTGGATTTCTTCCCTGGCATGAGACCAAACTGCAGGATCTCATTCATCGTTTCTGAGCACCTACTCTGTGCAAGGCACAGACTGCATTCATGAATGAGTTTTAAAATCTAGTGTTCTTTAATAATGGTAATTTGCATATTTGAAATTTTTAATGTCTCAAAAAGTTATATCTCCTAATCATCAGAACCTTGAGTAGGGGAGCCTCTTTACAAAAGAGGAAATGGAGGCTCCGAGAGTGGAGTGGTTGCCCAAAGGAATACATCTAGGGAATGCTGCTGGGATACACCTGCCTGCCTGCTTCCTGTCCTTAGATCCCCCCAGACCCACTGCCTCCCAGGGTCGGGAATATCAGCTTCTCTCTGGGTTTGCAAGGACAGGGACTGTCACCTCCTGTCTCCGTGGAGCTGGCACGGGGACTCACGCTCACGATGACTGGGATGAATGGGTAAACCAAAGCACATGCTTTCTCCCTCTGTAGGCAAAGGAGAAGAGCTTCCCAGTTCCCAGGGAAACAGAAGGTCTGTCTCTAGGGGAATAGGAACAGCATGTCCTAGAGACAGCAAGGGAGGACAGCCGACTCCTCTCCTGTCCTGGGGCAGAGAGGATCTGAGACTGCTTCGGGCACTGAGTGGAGTCAGGCCAAGTGGCTGGGGTAGGACACGCACAGGTTGTGTGACAGAAATTGGCATCTTGAGTCCTAAGGCAGAGCTAGTGACAGTCACAGTTGCACCGATCAGACACTGGGCCAAGCCAGGAATAGGAGAATGACCTTTTGAACAGCTGAGGTTTTGGGGTGCGGTGCCGGATGGCTGGTACTATCAGGTATCACTAGGGGCGCCTGTGAGAAGGGACCTCGTGTCTCCAGGCAGAGGGGGCTGAATTGGGCTGGAGCTACTGCCACTAGAATTGGCTCCCAAGGAGGAGGCTAGAAGTGTCCGGTGGAAGGGACAGAGAGCAAAGTGGTTTCGCCGTGTGTGGTGAGGGTGTGGTTTGGGGTGTATCTGGGGAGTCCCAGTCTAGGGATGAAGTCAGCTCTGGGATTTTGGAGGACCACACTGTCATTCTGTGCACAAAATTGGTGGCGAGAGAGGCTCCCCTGTCCGCATTTCAGGGAAGAGGGTATTAAAAGCATTTCTGGCTCTGTCCATTGGGTCTAGTCATTAAAAACTGGCTAATGCATTTCTCGGCTCTCACAGGCAGCCAGGTGGCTTCTGGAAAGAATCTGCTGTTTAAGTACATTAAACAAGAGCCCCACAGACTGTTAACCCTGTGTTTCTCTAGGCTCCGAGTTTGTCACTATTTCATTTGTTTTGATGTAGAGAAGGCCAGCCACCTTTACTGGTTAGAGCCCAGGCTCAGCCTTGAGTCTAGTTCAGGCCCAGGCTTGGCTAATTCATGTTTTGAGCCTCAGCTTCCTCGTCTCCGAGCCCACTTCTTAAGATCATCGTGAGGAATCGGTGGAAAGAACGAAGCACAACGCCTGATGCTCAGTGAGCACCCAGTAAAGGGAGCTGTTCTTGTCACAGCAGCTCTGTACCCTGGTAGGTGGGGCAGGATCATGCGAGAACTTGTTAAAAATTCACAAACTCTGCCCAGCTGGTGTTGCTCAGTGGTTGAGCGTTGACCTATGAACCAGGAGATCATAGTTCGATTCCCAGTCACAGGGCACATACCCAGGTTGTGGGCTCAATCCCAAGTTGGGAGCATGCAGGAGGCAGCCGATCAATGAGTTTCTCTCATCATTGATATTTCTATCTCTCTCCCTCTCCCTTCCTCTCTAAGTCAATAAAATATGTATTTTTTTTTAAAGTCACAAACTCCAATCAATCCAATCCTAGACCTTTCTGATGCCTGCTTCTGATCACAGACAGGGCTGAGAACCAGCCCCTGCATGCGTCACCGTTTCTCACACTCTGTTTAGCTGCCTACTTACTTCTCTCTGGCCTTCACCAGAATGAAGCCCTGTGAGGGCTGGGACCATGTCTACCCTGTTTCCACTGAGCCCTTAGGGCCCAGCTCAGGGCCTCAACAATGACTCCATAAATCTTTGGTTAAGTGAATAAATAATGAATGAATTAGACACTTGGTAACAGAAATCTAGGTTTCTGTCCTGGCTCAGTCACTCAAGCTTCTGTAAGCTGCAGTTTCAACAGCTGTGATGTAGGCGAGAACTTGGTAATATTTGTGATTGTTACTGTTCCTAAGGAAACGGAAGAACCGAGACTTCAATGCACCAACTACAGTCAGTCCAAGTTATGAATCTGCTCCGTCTTCTAGCCTCACTCGTCCCTCCTAAGGAAGGTCACCTCTTCAAAGGCAGGAGCTTTATTGTCTAAATCTCTGAGCCGCAAATAATTATTGCCTGGAAGGTGGTCAGTTACACAAATGCCAAAATGGCCTGTCCCCTGCAAGCCAGGCTTCGCCCTGAGGACTCTCACTCACTATGGAACAACTTGCTATGCAAGACTCTACTGTGGGAGATTGGAGAACTGGCTAAACTTCCCTAGGCCAATTTTCCCCTGCAAAGGGGGGATACAAATACTTACCTGCCTACGTGCACGGGCACAGATAGGTGACCGAGGTGTGACGTTAGTTAAAAAGGGTACTTTGCCCGGCCGGTGTGGTTCAGTGGTTGAGCGTTGACCTATGAACTAGGAAGTCACAGTTCAATTCCGGTCAGGGCACATGCCAGGGTTGCAGGCTGGGTCCCCAGTGGGGGGCATGCAGGAGGCAGCCAATAAATGATTCTCTCTCAACATTGATGTTTCTATATCTCTCTCCCTCTCCCTTCCTCTCTGAAATCAATTAAAAAATATATTTTTAAAAAAGAGTAAGTAGCAGTTGTGATGATATATGTGTTATGACCCATTTTTACCAAATAATAGCAAAATACAGCAGTGATAATACTGTATGTTAGTACTATATATGAGGGTCATATACAAAACAGCAACCTTGGTTAGAGAGCTGGTTTATAAAGTACCTTATATTTTCTATGTGTTTTGACATGCACACTTTATAATCAATGCTTTTTGTGATCAGAAGAAAAATATATGCAGTTTTATAAAATACCCAGCTCCCAGTGTTGTTGAGAAAATAATAATGGAACGTAGTATTCACTCAATGAACAGGATGAGCTCTGTGAGAGGATGTTTTTTCTTTCCATTACCATTTTCAGAGGTGACTGTATGCTCTACATGTTACACACATCACCTTTCTCCAGCTGATACCCTGCTTTCCTTTTTCCAAGCAGGTTTCATCACTAGAAATGATCTGATATGTTGTTTATGTTGTTTTTGGCTGTTTCCACCCGACCCAGTACTGGAATTGTGCTGAATAATAAATGTTGAACAACAACAACAAAAATCAGTGTACCGATGGTGCCTAGATCCAGCTCAGGGGGTGAGGGGTCAGTGTGAGAACTCACAGCTTCGGTGGGCTGGGGGCAGCAGGCATCCAGGTAGTGAGCTGGGCTAGGCAGAGGGAAGTCGCAGGCTTCTGCACAGGTCCAGCAACAGTCCTGGGGCCTGGAGGCGCCTTGCTTCCTGCAGGGGGAGCTGCAATCGGTGCAGCAGCCTTGGGCCTAGGAAATGGCAGGGCTCAGGATCTGGCCCAGGAGGCAGGGAGGGACAGCCAAGATACAGTTTTGGGGAGAGGGGCAGGAGAAGGTTCGGCAGGAGACAGCAGAGGAGGAACTCTGGTCCCAGGGAAGGGATAGGTGGGGGGACCATGTGGCGAAGGAGTCTCCGAGTAAGGGCCTGCAGACGAGGGCACAGGTTAACCGGGTTCCTCTTCCACAGCCCACCCTGCAGCCCCCACGAGGCTCCTCACCAGCAGGCAGTGCCTAGTCAGCAGCACTAGGCCTAGCAGCAACAAATAGACGCCCACAGCGATGAAGACGATGGCGGGGATGGGGAGCAGCAGGGAAGGACTGCCGACGGGAGCCGGGGTGGGATTCCAAGGGCTAGAGGAGGCCTGGATGAGTACAGGAGGAAGGGGTGACAAGGAGGTAGGAGAGGCTGCAGGGACACAGAAATACCAGGAGGGACACGGAGGTGGCCGGGAACGGGGGAGGAACAGCCACCAGATGGTGGGGTGAGTCGATAGGACACACATTCTTGTCCCCCAAACCTCCTTTTCCCCTGTCGTCCCCATTTCAGCACCACACGGGGCTTGTTGGTCATTCTAGACTTCGCCAAGACTGACTGAACTCCCTTTCAGAAGGTCTCCCCTGATGGACCTGCTGTCCCGGATCCTTTACCAGCCCTCAGCCAACATTACTGCCCGTAGCTGTCCTCCAGGCTGCCATGTTGCCCCTCCCACAGCAGTTGTCCCGGTGTGTGGGTGTGTTCCATCCTCCTTACCATCCATTCACGGCCCTCAGTGACCGAGTCCAAACTTATCTGAGACAAAAGCCCGGGTCTAGCCCCATCCACCCCGCCTTCCCTCTCTACTCTCCAGCCGTACTTAAGTCCCAGCAGTCCCCCAAAGCCCTGTCCTCTCTCACCCCCGGGTCTCTACCCCTACTGTTCCCTCCGCCGGCGATGCCTTTTCTCCGTGGTTACTCGGCAAACTTCATGTTGCCCTCCAGGGGAAGCCCCCCTCCCTGGCATTCTTGCTCAGAGCTCTGGTCCTGAGCTGGAAGGGTTTATGTAGAGTAGAGAGCCTCCTCTCCAGTCCGGCCAGAAGGCCGGCAACGTCTGGAGGAGTTTGGGGCGCTGAGGGGGTCAGGGGCCTGGGACTCACGTCCATGGGGCAGGACAGCGCGTCGGCTCAGGAGCTGCAAAGGAGAGAGCGTCCCCCTCAGAGGCCGAGCGGGGCCACGGGACTGGGTGCCCACTCCCTTCCTCCCGCTTCCCGTTCGGGAAACAGGCCCAGCGATGGCCCCGGTCCGCACAGTGGAGATGGGACCCCGGGATTCGGGGCGGCACGTCCCTCGCAGGCCCCACCCCGACCCAGGCCACACCCCTCTGCTGTCCCCACACCCCAGGCCCCTCCATCCACCACCGGCTTCACCTGCACCCTCGGCGCCGCGGACCGTTCACGGGTTCCGCGCCGCGATGGGTACAATGGGCCGCGGGGCCCGCACAGTCCACAAACCTCCCGGGCTTCCTACTGTTGCCATGGAAACAGCGCGCTGCTTCTACGGCGGCTGCCGAGACCCAAACTTTCTTCTTCCCGCTTCGCTTCTGCCGCTGATTTTCTGAGGTTAGCAGCTTTTTTTTTAATTGATGAGAGAGAGAGAGAGAGAGAGAGAGAGAGAGAGAGAGAGAGAGAGAGAGAGAGAGAGAGAGAGAGAGAGAGAGAGAGAGAGAGAGAGAGAGAGAGAGAGAGAGACAGAGAGAGAGAGAGATTTCTTGTTCCATTTATTATTTATTGTTTGGTTCTTGCCTGCGCCCTGACCTCCAGGACACATCCCCTTCATATTTCATATGCTGGGTCCCCTCGGCTACAACACCAACTTGCTGTGTGACTTTGGTCAAGTCGCTGGGCCTCGCCGAGTCCATTTCCTCCTCTGTACAAGGGGAGCCACCTACCTCACAGGGACACTGTAAAATCAAAGCTACTTGTTCATTGTCTGGAATTACTCTCAATACTTTTTCAACCGGACCCCACCGTCTTTATCGACAGTCCCCTAATTGAAGACTTCACAATCTGCTCAGGTGGCGTGGCTCAGGGGTTGAGCATCGACCTATGAACCAGGAGGTCACAGTTCGATTCCCTGTAGGGGCACAGGCCCGGGGTTGCAGGCTCGATCCCCAGTGTGGGGCGTGCAGGAGGCAGCCGATCCATGATTCTCTCTCATCATTGATGTTTCTGTCTCTCTCCCTCTCCCTTCCTCTCTGAAATCAATAAAAGTATATGGTTTTTTTTTAAAAAAAAGACTTCATAATCTGATTTCTTGAACCGTCACATCATTGTCAAAGTGATTTCCTTCCACCGCAGCAGATCTTGTTCCTTTTCTATTTTTAAACCTGGGAAGGCTCCCGACTGACTCCAGGATAAAGCCCAAATGCTTTTGCTGACTGTCAACCCCTTCCAGGCTGGGTCCTGCCGTCTCTGGCTGACTCATTCTCAAGCACACGCCACTGGGACAAGCACTGCGCTGGGCTCTGGGCCTCCAGCCGCGGGGAGGCAGACAACTCCCTCCCCTTGTGTTGCTTACATCCCTCCTCCTGGGGGAGGGGGGGGGGTCAGATAATATGGAAACAAATAAGACTGTTTTGTGCCCCATCAGTTCCTTCAAGGTTCCATCATAGGGTCTGTCAGGGTTCCTGAGCCCGTGCTCAGGGTCTCACAGCTCCACGCCTTTGCAGATGCTGTTCCCTCTGCTAGAACCGCACCCTCCGCGTTCCCCTTCTGCTGAACTCCGTCTTCGTCCTTCAAGCCTCAGTTCAATTTTGCCCCAGGGAGGTCTTCCTGCCAACCTCAGCAGAGGTGGCCGCTTTGGGCACCATATACCTGCCTATCACTTTACCACAAGGTATTTGAGTCCTCCACCCCGGTGCCTGGCTCCCCAGTTACACTGTGAGTACCTGGGTCTGATTTGTCTCCGTGTCCCAAGCCCTAGCACTTGGCCTGGTCTTGGGGGTCTCCAGTGAAAATGCCTGATTCTGTGAATGAATGGAATCCAACTGTATCCACCCACGAAGTGTTGTTACCCAGCTGCCCTAGTTCCGTGGCCGTCAGGGAGCCGAGGCACGCAGACCTCCTGCTGTCATCCCTGACCTTTTCGGTTCTACGCCCAGGCTTGCCATTTCCCCTGAAAGCATGTTGCCAAATGCCTGCTTGTGCCCATGTTCTCCATCCAGGTGCACCTCATCCCAGCTGCTGCCCCTGGGGCTTGCCTACACCATGAGGCAGCCACAGAAATTGCCAGGGTTCCTGGCCCTCAGCCCCAAATCTCATCTTCAACCACATGAGGTGCTCCTTGATGCCACCCTGAGCCCCTTAGAAGGGGCTTCAAGCTCAGAAAACTGGAGTCTAGCTGTCCCAACGTCATCATCATTGATTCTAAGGCAGAGTCAGATTGCCTTCTTTTAAAATATCCTTTATAATAAAAGCTTAATATGCAAATCCACCGAACAGTGGAACAACCGGTCGCTATGACACGCACTGACCACCAGGGGGCAGACGCTCAATGCAGGAGCTGCCTCCAGCCCGCAGGCCCCAGGCCAGCCAAGGCAGGTGCCAGCGGGGGGGGGGGGGGGGGGGCCCCCAATCACCCTGCCAGTTGACCCACAGAGGGAGGCGATCAGCAGCAGTGGCGGCAGGGTGATGGGTGGGGGGAGAGCAGCACTGGCTGGCGAGCAGGCCAGCGCCGGCCCCCGACCGCCCCACTGGAGCAGGCAGCACTAGCCTGGCCAAGGCAGGTGCCAGCCGGGGACCCCCGATCACCCCCACAGATTGGCCCTGATCGCCGGCCAGGCCTAGGGACCCTACCCATGCATGAATTTCGTGCATCAAGCCTCTAGTATATATATATGTGTGTGTGTGTGTGTGTGTGTGTGTGCAATTTTTTAAAAAATATATTTTATTGATTTTTTACAGAGAGGAAGAGAGAGGGATAGAGAGTTAGAAACATCGATCAGCTGCCTCTTGCACACCCCCTACTGGGGATGTGCCCGCAACCAACGTACATGCCCTTGACCGGAATCGAACCTGGGACCCTTGAGTCCGCAGGCCGATGCTCTATCCACTGAGCCAAACCGGTTTCGGCGTGCATTTTTAATTGGTTTCAGAGAGGAAGGGAGAGGGAGAAAGAGATAGAATCATCAATGATGAGAGAGAATCATTGATTGGCTGTCCCCTGCATGCCCCACACTTGGGGACTGAGCCTGCAATCCAAGCATATGCCCTGACCTGAAATCGAACCGTGATCTCTTGGTTCATAGGCCGACGCTCAACCACTGAGCCATGCGGGCCTGGCCAGGTTGCCTTCTGGAGGCTGTCTTCTGGTCGGCCCCCACCTTCTTTGCAGAATCCCGAGGCCCAAGTCGAGGCCAGCCCCAGAAAGGCCTCAGGTGACACATGCTCCCTTCTCCTCTTCAGCTCCTGCCAACCCAGAGACGTGAGCCTTGGCAGGGCCTCCGGACACTTGTACGGCCCGCAGTGGCCGGGCTCACGCTGACGGTATTCTGTTCCTACCATGGGCTCATCCATTATGCAGGAGGGTGGACGGTGCCAAGCCAATAGGAGGAGTGATGTGGGCACCCCACTCTGCCAGGGCTCCACTCTTCCCACATCACACCATTTGCTGGCGGCCAGAAGACACTGGCCTCACAATAGCTGGCTAACCATGTGTTCTCCCTGTACCTACCGTGCAAAGCTGGAGCTGTCAGCTCTCAGCACGGGGGGCTTTGCCTGCCCCTGGGAAAGAGGAGGGGTGAGTGGGAGACCCCAGACGCAAAGGAAGCCAGCGAGGAAAGAAGCCTTGGCAGGCCTGGGCTTGGTTGTGCGAAGGGTACCCGGCAGCTCTGATTGGATCTCACACTTCCAGCCCCTCTGTGGGCCTCAGACAGCATTGCCTCCCCTCTGTGGGCCTCAGACAGCATTGCCTCCCCTCTGTGGGCCTCAGACAGCATTGCCTCCCCTCTGTGGGCCTCAGACAGCATTGCCTCCCCTCTGTGGGCCTCAGACAGCATTGCCTCCTGGAGTTGAAGAGGAGGTTCAGCAGCCTCCTCATTATGAAAACGAAAGCCCTGTGCTTAGGAAATGACCCTGTGGGAATAAGAAGCTGAGCTGAGCTGAGCTGAGCAAGCGGCAGCACAGGCCTCTCCACAGACTTGATTTTATTTAATCCTGACAGCACACCCGAGTGGCAGACACCTTTTTTTTTCTTTTTTTTTTTTTCATTTTCTGGATGGAAAAGCATTCTGACCCAGTTGAGACGGGATTTTAAAAGTGGGAAGATGTAGATTTGAATTCTAGTTCTGCCACTACGCATCTGTGTGACATTGGGCAAGTCCACGGAGGTCACTAGCCACGGAGGTCACTAAGCCTCAGTCTTCCTCAGCAGGGATTACATGGAGGCTGCCAGGCCTCATTGTGGCCATGAAGGAAAGGTGGGCAGAATATCTGGCATAGAACAAGGGCTCGTTTAAAAATATAATGATAACAACTCTTTTTAAAAATATTTTTTTATTGATTTCAGAGAGGAAAGGAGAGGGAGAGAGAGAGAGAAACATTAATGGTGAGAGAGAATCATTGATTGGCTGCCTCCTGCACGCACCCCACTGGGATCGAGCCTGCAACCTGGGCATGTGCCCTGACCACAAATGGATCTGTGACCTCCTGGTTCGTAGGTCGATGCTCAACCACTGAGCCACGCTGGCCTGGCACAATGACAACTCTTTTTTTTTTTTTTAATATATTTTATCGATTTTTTTACAGAGAGGAAGGGAGAGAGATAGAGAGTTAGAAATATCGATGAGAGAGAAACATCGACCAGCTGCCTTCTGCACACTCCCTACCGGGGATGTGCCCGCAACCAAGGTACATGCCCTTGACCGGAATGGAACCTGGGACCCCTCAGTACGCAGGCCGACGCTCTATCCACTGAGCCAAACCGGTTTCGGCAACAATGACAGTTCTTAACATCACCCTCAGTCATCCCAGCAGCCGGATGTGGAGGTATTGCTCTTGCCCCATTTTGTAGGTGAGAACCCCAGGCGCAGAGGCGTTAAATCACGTGCACACGTTCTCCGGGCCAGCGGGTGGCGGCGGTGGTGTTTGAGCCCGGGCGGTGGGGCCGTGTGTGTGCACAGCGGAGGCTCAGAGAGGTCTGACGCTTGACCAAGGCCACACAATCAATGAGACAAAAAACGGGCCTGGACACGTAGTTTTCTGACTCCAGCTGACCTGCTGTGCCCCTCAGCTTGTCCGTGGTGCAGCCAAAGGGTGGCGCGGCACCGACCCGGGGCCGGTCCAGTAAAGCAGTAAATAATAAATGTGCCGGCGCGGCCCAGGACGCTCCCCAGAGCCCGGGCAACTGGACCCTTCGCTGGGTATCAGGTGGGAAACAGGTCACTCGGACTGCTGGTTGTTACTTATTCACAGCCTGCGATGTCACTCCTCACACCTCAGAGAGGATGGAGCAGGCAGCCTGCGGCGGAGGAGCCTGAAGCGGCAGCAGACGGTGAGCCTGGGCCCAGGCGGGTGGTGTGGCGGGGCCGTGAGCAGGTCTGTGCGGACAGGACAGCGTGGGGGTCAGAGCCCCGCCCGGGAGCGGCCGCGCGGGAAGGTGGGCCTCCGCCAGGCGAGCGGCACCAGCATGGCCCGGGGCGGTGAGGGCCACCCACGCTGCCCCCTGAGGGTGCTGCCTTCGGAAGCAGGTGGCTGCACCCCTGGGCCCTCCCCCGGGGGTGCTGGGACTCGCCTGGACCGCCCAGATCAGGGGTCGCGGTGTGTGGCGTGCACACCGTCTTGGGTTTATTTGAGGGGAACTCGGAGCCGCAGGCCGCACACATGCACACGAGGAAGTGGCTCTTGCCCAGCACCTCCGCCTGTTCCGGGAGGAGGCCGCGGCGCTGCCAGGAGCCTCCGCACCTCTCCGTCCAGGCGGATCTCGCCTGTCCTTTCAGAGCGAGCCGGCCTCCAGCTCAGATCGGAGCAGGCGATAGCATCGAGCTGGGATGTTAGAGCAGTTTTTTCACCTCATTGATGTTTTGTTGCGGTCTGTTTAGAACGAGTGATAATGGCTTTCTAGTTTCTATAGTGATAAAGGTTTCCTTTTAAGTACATGGATAAGCCCCGGCTGGTGTGGCTCAGTGGATAGAGCGACTGCCTGCGGACTGAAGGGTCCCGGGTTTGATTCCGGTCGGGGGCACAGGCCCGGGTTGTGGGCTTGATTCCCAGTGGGGGGCGTGCAGGAGGCAGCCAATCAATGATCCTCTCATCATTGATGTTTCTATCTCCCTCTCCCTTCCTCTCTTAAATAATAAAAAAAAAAGTACATGCTTGAAAGCAAGTACAATCCCAGCTCTGCCATGTACTACCTGTGTGACTGGGCATCACACAGCCTCTCTGTGCCTCAACTCCCTCACCTGTAAAGGGAAGTAATAATGGCATCTCCCCCTTACCTAGTGAGGTTACATTAGTTCATATACGTAAAGGGCGTTGATGTATGACTGACATTAGTAAGTGCTGTATAAATGTTCGTTATTATTAGGTCAAACAGGGAAGAAAACCACAACACACAGAAAACACTAGGATCTCAGGGGGTCTCTGCATTCCCAGTCCACTTATCAGCCATTTCCACCCGCAATCATTCATGTGACCTCTCGGCCTTGGCTTATTCATCTGTAGAATGGGATTAACACAATCTCATTGGATGTTGGGATGGTGTGTAAAAGCTCAGAAAATGAGTTGTTATGATGTCTCTAATGCATTCTCAACAGGGGTAATAACATTGCCCCCAAGGGGGCAAAAATTGGAGGGCAAAAAAAAAAATCTTACTTTTTTATATTAAAGCACAGATATGCAGCATATCTGTTATCAGAATTTCACAAAGAGTGGCGATTAGGAAACAAAATATCTAAAACAGGCTCCTTAGGAGAGCACTAATGAAAAAAAGCTGAGAAACCAAGGTTTTCCCAACTTGGGTCATTACTCACAATGGTTTGTGAAATTGGCATCCCGGGGCATGGCCAGAATTTGGGGAGATTAAACCGATGCAGAAAATGCCACAGTGCCCTGCACAGGACCAATGAGCAGGGGAGGGAGTTTGGGTTCAGTTCGCGTGTGTGTGCACGTGCTGAGTCAAGAAGTAAAACGTGCCCTGGCTGGTGTGGCTCAGTGGATAGAGCATCAGCCTGTGGACTGAAGGGTCCCGGGTTCGATTCCCGGTCAAGGGCACATGCCCGGGTTGTGGGCTCGATCCCCAGTGGGGGGCGTGCAGGAGGCAGCCAATCAGTGATTCTCTCTCATCGTGGCTGTTTCTCTCCCTCTCCCTCTCCCTTCCTCTCTGAAATCAATAAAAAAAAATATAATATATATATATATATAAAAAAAAGAAGTAAAACGTATCTCTTGGTGGTTACTGTTAAAAAAGTTAAAGGCCAGTGCTCTAAGCAACTTCCTTTTTCTCCCCGATCCTTTATCTCTTAGACAAGCCATGCAGCCCTGGACTGTTAGAAGAAATTACTAACGAAGGAAGGACACGTAGGAGAGTCCAGATTCTAATGACACTGGGGCCTGACCTTCACCAGCTCCTGGCCCAGGACCCTTCCCTTTCTCGTTCTCTCTTCCAGGGTAAGCTACAGGCCAGAGGAGCATGGCTGTCCCTCAGCACCAGAGGGGCAATGTCTCCCACTTGCTGCTCTTCACCCCTTCCTCTGCTTCCCCCCGTCTTCCTCTCCTCTCTTCTCCCAACTCAGAAGGCAGCAGTCATGTTGACCCAGAGTCCTAGCTCTGCGGCTTACGATGCAGCCGGGGGCAAGTCATTTCACTTCCCTGAGCCTCAGTTTTCTCAGCTTTAAAATGGGGAGAGTATTTGTAAGATTGTAATGATCCTTAAATGAGAGAAACTCACCCAGCCCGAGTGGCTCAGTGGTTAAGCATCCACCTATGAACCAGGGGTCACGGTTCAATTCCCGGTCAGGGCACATGCCAGGTTCCGGGCTCAATCCCCAGTAGGGGGCGTGCAGGAGGGAGCTTGGTCAATGATTCTCTCTCATTATTGATGTTTCTATCTCTCTCTCTTCCTCTCCGAAATCAGTAAAAAATATTATTTTTTAAAAATGAGAGAATGTCTGCAAAGCATATTAGTATTTCAGTGCCTTGTGTACTGCAAGTGCTCATAATAATAGTAGCTAACAGACCTGTGCAAAGTAGTTTATACACACTATTTTTTGAAAATATATTTTTATTGATTTCAGAGAGAAGGGAGAGAGAAACATCAATGATGAGAGAGAACCATTGATTGACTGCCTCCTGCACGCCCCCTACTGGGGATCGAGCCCGAAACCCCGGGCATGTGCCCTTGACTGGAATTGAACCTGGGACCCTTCAGTCCCCAGGCTGACGCTCTATCCACTAAGCCAAACCGCCTAGGGCTTTATACACTATTTCTATTTAATCCTCGCAGTGAGCCTGCACAGGAGCTGGGAAGATAACTCCAGACCGACGCCAGACCATGCCTGGTTTCAAACCTCAGTTTAAGCACTACCCATAGTTCTTTGTGACTGCATTGACTCCCTCTCAGAAAGCTCTCCTCATAATCCCACATAATGACTTTTGCTTACATCATATTGGCCAGACCTCTAACTGCAAAGGAAGCTGGGAAATATAGTTTGTTTTTTTTTAAATAGGCACATTTATTCCCCAACAAAATAAGAAAGACGATGAGAATGGATACTTGTTAGGCAACCAGGGGCCTCATCTTCAACAATCTTATTTTAACCTTTAATTTTCAGAAGACTATCCAGAAAAAGAAAAATGGAATAGCTAAGGAAGCAAGAACTATTAACAGAAATGAGCTATGAAAATGTGACTGATATGTCCAAATTACATTCAATGGTGTTTTGTTTCTTTTTATTTAAATGTTCAGACCCTATAGAAAAATGAATTTATGAGTGTTCTATATCTGCTTAACATTATAGAGACTAATACGTTCTCTATGTATTGGTGGAACGGGGGGAAAAAAACCTACCTCATTCACTTCCTGATAGTTTAACCGAAATAAGGTACCAAACCTCTCCATGCCTCTGTTTTCTCATCTGTAAAATGGGCACAATAATAATCCTTACCCTCAATGCTGTTTTGAGGAAATGACAATGTCTGGCCCCCTAGAGCAGTGTCTGGCCCCTAGTAAATGTTACATAGGTAGCATTTAGGGAGCTGGTATTTTTACTTTCCCAGCTTCACAGGAAGAATTGAGGCTCACAGAGATGGGCCCACCAACATTCCGGGAAAGGAAGAACCTATGTTTGTTTACCATTTTTAAAATTCTAGCTTCATTTAAATAAAGCGCACAAATTATAAGAGTCTGCCCTACCCGGTTTGGCTCAGTGGATGGAGTGTCAGCCTGCGGACTGAAGGGTCCCAGGTTCGATTCCGGTCAAGGGCACATGCCTGGGTTGTGGGCTTGATCCCCAGTAGGGGCGTGCAGGAGGCAGCTGATGTTTCTAGCTCTCTCTCTCCCTTCCTCTCTGAAATCAATAAAAAAATATATATTTTAAGAAAGAGTATTTCTTGAGAACGTTTACATGCGTATACACCAGTGATCAATATAAGGACATTCTTTTATTTGGGGCTCAGAAGGCTCCCCTGAGTCTCCTCTCAGTCAACAACTTCCTCCAACTTCAATCGCTTCTGATTTTTCATGGAGGTGTTTTGCCTGTTTTGAACTTCGTCCAAATGGAGCCGTACAGAATGTTTCTGCTATTGCTGTGGACTCCGAACCTGAAGGTCAGGTGGTCCCCCACCAGACACTGCAGCTAAATCAACTATGGTCCTCTTCTGCCTTTTATTCCGGGTCCGGGATCGAACCCGAAACCTTGGCAAATCGGGACGATGCTCTAACCAACTGAGCTACCCAGCCAGAGCGCCCTATACTATCCTTTAAAGCAACAACTACTTATGCTATCCTTTTTTTTAAATTGTTGACACTGTTACAGACATCCCCCCTCCCTCCCCCCACTCCATCCAGCACCCCCCTCTGGCCCTCACCACACTGCTGTCGGTGAACATGGACTCTGCATATATGTTCTTCCCCTCCTTTCATCCACCCCCTCCCCCCACCGCGGCCAGTCTGTTCTAAGTATCCACGCCTCTGGTTCTGTTTTGCTCCTTTCGCTGTTCTTATTTTGCCCTCCTTCCTCTTCCTTTCTCCGCTTTCAGCTCCGCCCCTGAGATGCAGCTGGCCAATTCTGCCAGAGAAAGCTCTCCCCTCCTCTCCCCCACTCCCGCCAGAGCAGGCCCCCCTCTAGGAAGCTATCATAGGGCGCACGCAGGTATCAGGTGCACTAGCCCACTGATGGGAGCAGGACGCTCCCGCCCTCTCCAACGGCCTCAGCAGAGCGGTCTCTCCCTCCGGCCTTTGCAGTTTTGACACTTCCTTGCATCCTGAGGAGTCCCCTCAAAGACGCTGAAGGGGTGCAGGGTGGCAGGCCCTGACTGCTTGCATCCCCTTTGGGACTTCCCCACTCCTCCTCTCCCTGGAGTGGATGGGAGAGGAAGCTTTTCCAGACAAAAATCACATATATGTAAATATATATGTTTTCAGGGTTATTGTTTTTAGTGGGATAATGCTTTGGGTTTTTTTTTTTTTTCTGTTACTTTTAAATTTCAAATATCTTTATAATTTGAACACCACCACCCCTCTTTTGTTCGAGTTCTGGGTGCTGATGAGAGACAGCCTCCCTCTCTAGCTTCCACCTCGCCCCTCAGCAGGGAGGGCCTAGCCCTAGGAGAAGGGTGAGGTGCATGGAGAGCTTGGAGGGGGCAGAGGCTGGGATGGCCTGGGTGGAGCTGAGGGAGACGACCCACATCGTCAGGGTCGAAGGAGAAAGAGACGAGACATTTACGGTGTGAGATGGACTAGGAGGTACAGATCAGCTTCAGGGTTTATAGGAAAAATGACATTGTTGGGATTGGGTTGATAACCAAAAATAGCATGTCCAGTTGCCTTGAGTGAGAGGTCTTTAAAGGACAATGTGGATCCCAGAGGTTAGGGAGGAGCTATGCCGGTGGCTTCTGATGGTCACCGAGGCAGGGAGTCCATGGCCGTTAGAGCTCCTGAGGTGCCGGGGAGCGCTGAGCCTGCGGACACGATGCTGCGGCGTTCTCATGGCAGCTTTTCTCGCCTTCTCCCCGCAGACAGGCATGCCCCTGCTCTTCGTGGTGGGCTGCATCTTCTTCCCGCTGGTCTTCGCCCTCCTCTGCTGGGGCCTGCAGAACCACTCCGACCTGCAGATGCCCAGACCAGAGGCCGTTTTGGTGGCATCCAAGTAAGAGGACAGGGTGAGGGCATCCTTCCGGGGGCCAGGGCTCCTGCAGCTGGCCTCCTGCGTCCAGGAAGGGTCAGTGGTGAGAGCAGAAGCAGAGTGTGCGTGTGTGTGTGTGTGTGTGTGTGTGTGTGTGTGTGTGTGGAGGGGTGGGGAGATTCAACAGTCAAAAGACACTGGCTGGGGAAGATTTTGCAAGTCACTCAGCATCTCTGAACTTTGGAGTCCTCATTTGTAAATGGGTTTAATAAGAATACCCACCTTCGCCCAGCTGGTGAGCATCGACCTATGAACCAGGAGGTCACAGGTTCGATTCCCTGACAGGACACATGCCAGGGTCCTGGGCTTGATCCGCAATCGGGGGCGTGCAGGAGGCAGCCAATAGATGATTCCCTCTCATCATTGATGTTTCTATCTCTCTCTCCCTCTCCCTTCCTCTCTGAAATCAATAAAAACATATTTTAAAAAAATAACCACCTTCCATTCTTCATGGAGACATGGAGGGTCAGATGAATCATGTGTCTAAAGGAAGGGTTGCAGCCTCCTGCAAGTAACAGAGGGACTTTCGTTGGGACTTCCGGAGTTGGAGGGAGGACGCGTGTTCATTTATTAAAGGGGGGCAGCAGCTGCTCGGCTCCAACCAAACATTATGGAGTTAAAATGTGGGCCCAACGTTGTCTGATCTTCTGATTCTTTCTTAAAAGAAGTTGAATGTTTAGGTGAAATCTCCTAATTTTCAAACACTGACAAATAACTTAGAACTTCAGAAATTACTGTGTCGGCAATACCATACTGGCCAAACAGAACACGTCTGCAGGCTGGGTTGGGCCCTTGTGCTGTGAATTTGTGGCCTGTTTGACAAAGCGTAATATACACGCGAGCTGTCATCAAACCTGAGGTTGGAGGGAGAGGGGGCAGCAGGGCGGAACTGACCTGGCGTCTAGGTGAGTTCCTGGAAGACAGAAAACCGTCGCTGCCCTCTTTACCCCACACCAGCGCGCGTGAAGCCGCGCCTCCGTGACCAGGCTTGTGGTCCTCGGCTGCTGGCCATTGCCCACCCTCCCCCAGCTCTGCACCTGTGTGTAGCTTTGCCATTCTTTCCCTTTGGAGTTGTGTAAACACAGGTTTGAAATCCAGCTTTGCCAATTCTGTTTTGTCTTGGGCAAGTTTTTCTTTTTTTTTTTGTGTGTGTGTGTGTTTTTGTTTTTTGTTTTTAAATCTCTAAACCTAGTTTCTTGTCTGTAAAACAAGGGTACTACCATCCGGGAAGATGGAGTAAGAATGCCGTAGATCACCTTGCCGAGTGCTGAGCACACAGTAAACGTTCTCCAAGTTGGGTCCCCTTAAGCGAAGCCCTGAGGTCAGGAAGCTGCGACCACTGTTGTTTGTAAAATTGTCCCTGGTTCCTGCCAAGGCCAGACACCTCTTAGGGTCTGTTCCTGCAGCTCGCCACTAGGGGGCAGCGTGCAATAGCAAATCCCAGCTCTTTGACTCTTGGGTGGGAGGGCGGGGTGGAACGGGCTTTGGACAGGCAAAAGGCAAATTGTAGGGTTGCTTATTGAGGTGTACCTTACAGGGCAGGCCTGGAGAGCAAAGGTTCGGGTAGCAGGTCCCACGTCATGCAGAAGTCCACAGGACTGTTGGGTGTGTGGTGGGAAGGCAGAAGGCAGAAAGCGGTCTGGTTCTGGCTGGGCTTCTGACCTGCGGCCTGACCTTGGCCAAGTCACTAGGCCCCGGGTTCCTTATGGTTGAGTGAGGGGCTTGAATCAGCCAATCCCAGGTCCTTTCCGACTCGGCAGCGTGGCTGTTCTGTGAAGTCGCAGAGGAAGAGGCAGAATAAACCTAGAGAAAAAGAGTGACCAGTGATTAGAGGGCGGAGCATCCTAGGGCTTCAGGTGGGTTTTCTGAGAGGCAGCATTTCTCCTCCCTCTTCACACCTGCAGCCTCTGACACCTCGTAGGAAAGGGTTCCTGCCTCTTTCCTTCCTGTGTGTCTGGGGAGGATCACCGATGGCCTAGGGACCATTTCTTGACCTGTGTGGAGTGTTTTTATTCCTATCCGTTCCTTAGAATAATGCTCCAGGGACAGCAAGACGCACCACTTTCTCCTGCTCCCTCCCCCAGGGCATCCTCTGTCCCCTCCCGGAGTGGGCCCCCTAAGCTGGGCCCCCAACAGCCATTGAGGAACACGTGTTGGGTGGCATTTGCAAAATGCTGGTGGGAAGCACGGTCAGGCCCATCTGGGGGCTCAGAGCCCCCCCAGCCCAGCTGGCCAAGGAAGCCCTGGGCCACCTCTTCCCCCAAGAGGAGAGCCTCTCCTCCCCTGGCCCTAGTCCGCGGCAGCCCCCTGTGCCCGCAGCTGCTGTCTCTTTAAGGGCCTCCCCCTCCCTTGTTCTTTGCTCCCCCCATCTCTGTCGCAGCCGCGGCTGTGGCTCAGAGCTGCATGGGGAGACGCCACTGCAGGTCCGGTTTCTTGGTGTCTGGTCGGTGCCATCATTTCCCCACCCCTCCCCCGCCCTCCCCCAGCTGGTGACTTACCCTCCCCCTCCCCCTCCCACCGAGGGGGCAGGGGGCTGGGCATGGACACTCTGTTATGCCCCATGCAGCGTCAGTGCGGGGCAGCGGGGGACTGTGGCGGCAGCGAGAGGCGGGAGAGCCGTGCTGACCGCTGACCACTTGCCCCGCCGCTCCTCTGTCTCTCTTCCCTCCCACCCTCCCGCCCTGCCTTTCAGGGCTGGCCCCACGGTCCCACCCCTCACCCCCCACCCCGCCTCCTCGGGCCCTCCCAGCCTCTCCACGTAAGCCCCCCCTCCCACCTGCCTTGTCTCTCCCTCCCCTCCCCCACCCGCATCTTCCTGCTCCTCCACTACCTCTCCCTCTCTGTCCTCTTACCAAGTCCTCCCTCATCTCCCTCCCTCCCTCTGGCTGGCTTTCTCCTGCTCCCTTTCTGGGATCCTCCCTCTCCCGGTCTCACCCCTTTCCCCATCTAACCTGACTCCCTTCCTCCTGCCTCGGCCTGACTCCCCTGCCCCATCCCTTCCTGCCCTGCCCCTTTGTGCCCCTCTCCCTCTCTCTCCCCCCTCTGGCTTTTTGTCTTTTCTCCACCTCTAACTCCCTTCAGCTCCATCTCCCCATCCCTTCCCCACTGCTCTTCTCCCTGCCCGAGGCCCGAGCCACCATGCTGACCCTGGTGGCTGGGGGGGTGGTGTTCCCCGGACTCTTCCTCCTCTCCAAGAACACGCTCCAGCGGTTGCCCCAGCTGCGCTGGGAGGAGGCCGACGCGGTCATTGTCTCAGCCAGGTAAACCGCATCCCGCCCCCTCAGCCCCTCTCCCCTCCTCAGGCTTCGTGAGGATGAATGAACCCGTCCTTCCTTGGACCCTTGGCCTGGTGGGATCTGGGGGCTCCCGGAGGGGTCAGTGGGCTGTACCTCCAAGCTTCCTTCCCTCCTCACTACCTTACTCTCTGTCCCAGGAGACCTCATCCAAACCCAGCCATCTGGTCTACTCGCATTCAGACTGCTTTGCTTCCTTTCCTCACTCACCCTCCCAAGCTCCTCAACAGGATTGGCATGTGACTATAACATCTACAGGATATTAGGGACTGAGGCCAGGGCCACAGAGCTGTGTGTTACTCGGGGCATGTGTAACACATGGGGGGACAAGGGACAGACAAATGAAAGGTAGAACTCTATACAGCCCTGGACTAAGGGCCAGAGCTGGGGGGGGAGCATGGTGGCAGTTAAGGGTACAGTAGGAAAGTGGCCGGGGGAATCTGGGGTCACTGAGGGACTAGTTGATGACCAGTATGATGACGGGGCAGCTGATGGTGCAAGTACAGGCCCAGGGCTTCCCCTTGCCACCCTGTGCAGTCCCTCCTCTCCCCCCCCCCCCGCCCACCCAGGAAGGGGCATTGTTGTCAGCCACACATTCTCAGCATTGCCTCACCCCAGGGTTGACCTCCCTGGTGTCCTGGGAGGAAGACAACTCTGTGTTCACAGCCCAGGGAAGGAAGCTGGCAGCCAGGAATGGGAGGAACCGAGGAGTGGCAGCTGGGCAAAGGCAGGAGCTGAGGTGGTGGCGCTGAGCCCTGGGACAGGCAGCTCTGGGAGAAGGTGGGCAGGGAGGGACCTGAGAGGTAACCACGTCCAAGGCGTCGTAACTGGACAGTAAAGGGGAGAAGCCCAGGGGTGTGTCCGCTCCCGCTACCGCTGCCGCTTCTCCCTCCCCAGGCTGGTGTCCTCTGTCCAAGCTGTCATGGCCTCCACCGCTGGCTACATCGTCTCCACCTCCTGCAAGCACATCATTGATGACCAGTAAGTGCCCGGGGCCCCTTTGCCCAAGTTCCAGCATCCTGTGTGTGTGTGTGACCCCTGAGATCTGATAGGGGGCTCCTTCAGTGGTCCCCAAGCCCTCGCTGGGCCTGAGCAAGTTAACTGCAACAGCTGCAACTCAACACCCAGGGATAAATTTATCCACGTCCTGTCCTTAAAGGTCAGAACCAGCCGGAGAAGGAATCGGGATCAAACAGGATTCCAGAAGCAGCTCCTGGGCTTCCCAGCCTCTCTATCATAGGTTCCCCCCTACCTCCTCCCACCCTACACCCTTCAGACCCTGTCTCCAACCAGCAGCTAACTGGGGTGCCTTCTTCATGCTGGGCTCACACCTCACCTCCTCCCAGAAGCCAGGGATCCAGCCCCAGCTTCATGCATGAGGGAGAGAAGAGAGATGACAAAAACAAGGCCACTAGTGGTGTGTGTGTGTGTGTGTGTGTGTGTGTGTGTGTGTGTGTGTGTGTGTGTGTGTGTAGGTCAAAATTTGGCACTGTCAGCTGCTGCAGTGCCTGGTGCTTGCCAAAGCCCAGGCCTGAGAGGTGGGGCTGAGTGGGAAGGAGAGGGCCCCTGTCCATGGTGCTGACGGGCCAGCGCTGGGTGACCCACGGGCTGCGCTAGAGTTGCCTGGAAGGGTGCTGACGACGTCCCAGCTTCACTTCGGGCCCTGCCTCCTTTCTGTGGTGGCTGTCGAGCCCCAAGGACATTGTCTGTTTGAGCCTGAATTAGGGGTGCCCCATCTTTCCCAGCAGATGAGTTTCCTCATCTGTGGATGGAGGTACATCCCGGCGTAGAAAGGCAGCTGGGAGGAGTTGAGTTGTGTGTGTAAGTGCCTAGCGCAGTTCTGGCTCACATACACTGGATACCAAACTCTTTCTTCAGACTCCACCCAGGTGACTGAGCTTCTTCTTGCCCTCGCCCCCTCTTCTCCATCCCTAAGTCCAAAATGAGCCTGGAGCCCCACACACTTCCTCCTCTCGCCTCCCAGCAGAGGTCACCTTCCGCTTCCCTCTCCTCCCGCCCCTTTTAATCCTCAGGTAGAAGAGGAGGATCAGGGCTAATCTAGGGGCCACAGCTGTTCCTATTCTGGCACCTAATTGCTTAGAGGGTGGTTCTGGGTGTAAAGCTTCACGCTGCTGCCCAGGGACTGGGGGGTGGTCTTAGTTCCCCTAAAAGCCAGTGGTCCCGCCCCCTACCATGTCCGCTGCAGCCGGTTCTCCTGGCCGTTCCGGCTCTAACTTCTCTCAGCTGCTGGACTCCTTTCCACGTTCTGCCTTCCGTCACTAAGCTGCTCCTTCTCTCTCCCTCCTGGTCACGCTCCCACAAGGGTCTCAGCCTCTCTTTTCCTGAAATCACGCTGCTGGCATGGGCCGCCTGTTCCCTTCCGGCCGGCCTCCCCCAGATCTCGCTCCCCCAGGGCTTACATTCTGCCTCCAGCTCGAGCCCACCCCCACCGACCTCCCAGTCTACTTCCAGGTCTCCCTCCCTCCCCTGCAGCAGCTCCTCACAGTTGGTCTCAGCCCTGTTCTGTGTCTTTTCTTGGCTGACTTGGCTTTGTCCCTCCACTGAGCTGGGCCAGTTCCCCCTGACCTCCCACCCCCGCCTCGGGCCTGTCACGGTTCTGTAGGGCCCAAGAGAAAGGCTCAGTGCACTGACTCCAGCAGAAAAATGCAGAGTTGCATATTATGCACTTTTCATTTTTGTTTACTCTCAGAGTGCATAGAACTTGCTCTGCTCTCGCTCCTTTTGCTCAGCGTTCTCTCCATGGTGCCCAGCTGTCCCTGAGAAAACAGGACCTCAGGCCACACTCAGGAGGGCAGGGAGCAGAGACAGTGCCCGGGGCCTGTCTGCCAGGCTTGCTTCGAGTCTTCCAGGCCACAGCGGGCTGCGAGGGAGGCCTGTGGAGCCAGACTTAAGTTTGTTCCTCGGCCAGGTCACCTAGCCGCTCAGTTTCCCTGGTAAAATGGAGGGGATAACCTCACACCCTTTGAGAGGACTTTTGTGGGGGAGTAAGTTGTGCACGTAAAGGCTTAGAACATTAGGATGGTGCCTGCAGGTCACCTAGCCAGTGCCAGCCAAGATGGTCTCCCATCGCTCTCGCCCGCTATTGCCCTCACCGCCGGTGCCTTTCACATCTTGCCTGAGCTTGTTTTCTCTCTGCCTCTGCTCTTTCTCTCTTGCCCTTCTTCTCCCACCATATTGCAGAGAGAGATGAATGAACGAATGAATGAATGAATGAATGAATGAATGAATATGAAAAATTGATGCGTTTTGAAGTCAGTCTGGGTTTGAATCTCATCACTGCTGCTTTCCAGCCGGGACGGCATGGCTTCCAGCAGTTTCCGCCCTCTGACCTGGTTCCGTCGTGCAGTCTGAGCGCCCACGCCCGCCTCGGGGTGTGACGAGCACTGGAGGTCTGGCTCACAGGCTGCATCCAGCATCAGCCCCGGCGGCCGGCGGCGGCCGTGCCCTTTCCTCCCGACACCTCCTCCTCTCTCTGCCCCGCAGACACTGGCTTTCCTCTGCCTACACACAGTTCGCAGTGCCCTACTTCATCTACGACATCTACGCCATGTTTCTCTGCCACTGGCACAAGCACCAGGTCAAGGGGCACGGAGGGGACGAAGGCGAGGCCCGCGCCGCAGGCAGCAGCACCTGGGCCGTGGCGCGCGGCTACCTGCACAAGGAGTTCCTCATGGTGCTGCACCACGCCGTCATGGTGCTGGTGTGCTTCCCGCTCTCCGTGGTGAGTCCGGTCCGGGGCACGCCGCACTGCGGGGAGCCTGGGGCCCGGGCCCGGTTCCAGCGCGGGCAGGCCCAGGGTGGAGGGCCCCAGGCGGGAGTACTGAGCTCCGGCCCGGCCCCCGGCAGCAAGAGGGCCTGGGTCAGCCGGCCTGGCGGGGCCCCGCCCCGCGGTGGGGCTTGGAGCTGCTGCGGCTGCCGGTGTCTGAGCCTCAGTTTCCTCATGTGTAACCCACCGCGCACCGTCTCACCTACAAGACTGCGGATGCGGTGAGGGCGGGTGCAGGCTCTCGGCAGGAAGCTTCTGAAAGGCGGTGGAGGGGGAGCAGGCGCTGCCCACGCGCCCAGGGCGAGGCCGTGCTTCCTTCCTCTCCTCTCAGGTGTGGCGCCAGGGCAAGGGGGACTACTTCCTGGGCTGCCTGCTCATGGCCGAGGTCAGCACACCCTTCGTCTGCCTTGGCAAGATCCTCATCCAGGTGAGAGGACGCCTGAGGCTGTGCGAGCCGCGGGGAGGGCGCGGGGAGGGCGGGCGCCTGCACGGACCCGCAGGGGGTCGTTAAAGGACCGGCGCGGAGTCCGGACGCGGGCAGAGGGCGGGGCCGGGCGGGCCAGGGGCGGAGCCGGGCCGGCAGAGGGCGGGGCCGGGCGGGCAGAGGGCGGGGCCCGGCGGGCCAGGGGCGGGGCCGGGCGGGCAGAGGGCGGGGCCGGTGGGCCAGGGGCGGGGCCGGGTGGGCAGAGGGCGGGGCCGGCGGGCCAGGGGCGGGGCTGTGGGCGGAGACAGCCCGCCCTCACCCGGCCTCCCGCCCGCAGTACAAGCGGCAGCACACGCTGCTGCACAAGGTGAACGGGGCCCTGATGCTGCTCAGCTTCCTGTGCTGCCGGGTGCTGCTCTTCCCCTACCTGTACTGGGCCTACGGGCGGCACGCCGGCCTGCCGCTGCTCGCCGTGCCCCGCGCCCTCCCGGCGCACGTCAACCTGGGCGCCGCGCTGCTGCTCGCCCCGCAGCTCTACTGGTTCTTCCTCATCTGCCGCGGGGCTTTCCGCCTCTTCTGGCCCCGCAGCTCCCCGTCGCCCTCGCCCTCGCCGGCCCGCGAGTGAGGTGGGGCCAGAGGACCCCGCCCGCCCCTTCGCCAGCCCCACCCCTGCCCCCGGGGACGGGGCTCTGGGGCTGCTGCGAGGGGTGTGGAGCCAGGAGCCCGGCAGCCCAGGACTGACGGCGGACTCCGAAGGGTGGGCGCAGACCCGCAGGGCTCAGGGGCAGGGAGAGGGCCTGGCCCCCCCTGCAGAGCCCCCTCTCTGACCACAACGCTGGGCCCTGAAGAGCGAAGGGCACAGGAAGGGGCACCACTTCCCCTCCTTTTAAGGCTTGAGGGCTGTGGGGAGGCTGATGGAGACTCGAGGGGACCAGGAATCAGAATGTGGGGGAGGCCCTGCTGCCAAGGCCACCCCACCCCAGCTGCAGCTCCTCCCAGCTCCCGGCTCTGGGCGGCTCTGCTCAGGGCTGGTGGCCCCCAGCTCCCCTCCAGGGAGGCCAGCCTGAGGGATCTTATTTATTCACCCAAATTCTAACTAGTCTGTTGGGGGCGGGTGGCTGCTATCCCCCAGCCTTCCCAGCGCTGAGCATCCCGGGCAGGTGAGGGGCGTTCCTCCCCCCTTAGGCTGCACACTTGCCCTCAGGCCCTGGCATGTCCCTGGTGCTACAGACCCCTCAAGGCTTCCTCCAGTCTGGGGTCGGGGACCCTGGGAGGTGCTTTACAGACCGCTAATAAAGACGATCTGCGTGAACGCCGCCGGCCTCCTGGCCCAGTTTTTGAGGTGGGGGGCGGGTGGGGTGGGAGGCTGGGGACAGACAGCAAGAATGACCACAGGACAGGGCAGGCCCCCGGCTGGTCACTGAGCAGTCAGAAGAAAAAAGCAAAACGTTTATTCCTCAGCAGGGGAGGAGGGTGGGTCTGAGCACTCAGCCCGGCGTCCAGGGCCCCGGCTGGCTCTTCAGGCCCCTTTCTGGCAGCTCCTAGGAGGCATGGAGGTCAGAGGTGGGAGGCCTCCCCAAGGAAGCCGGCGGGGGGGGGGGGGGGCTGGAGTGAGGGGCAGCCTTACATGTGTGTGCAGAACTTGAAAAGGAGGAAGAAGAAGGCCGCTGCCAGGATGCCCACCAGGATGTGATGGAAGAGCTTGGGGTTGGAACCTGCGAGACGAGGCAGGGGAGGCGGTCCGGGCTCATCTCCGAGCCAGCTCTCCAGGCTCTGGCAAGGAGGCGGCCCCTTCCCCGGCTCTTCCTACCTGACTTAACAAAGATGACAGGTTTCTCTCCGATAAACCGGGCCACGGCCAGGTGCCTGGCTTGGTCGGAGTCTGGGTAATCGAAGAAGTCAGGTCTGTCTAGGAAGAGCGGAGCCTCTGCTCCCGGGGCCCAGGTCTCGGCGCTGCCCGGGCTGGGTGCTGCGGGCCACGGCAACGTCTGTGACAAGAGCCAAGCAGACCCCGCCCACCCCAAGCGGCAGAGGCAGACCCAGGGCTGCCAGGCCACACAGCCTTCGAGTGGCTGTGGAGGGGCTCAATTTTGTTCCCGGAACTTCGCACAGATCAGCTGACCTCTCCACAAGAAGGCCCACGCTGGAGGGGGTGGATGGGAGAGAAGTGTGGAGAGCAGAGAGAAAGGCCGAAGCTTGGCCTCCCAGCCCCTGAGGGGGCATGGACCCCCTCCCCCCAAGCTTTCCTCCTTCCCACAGCTCCCAGCACCACTCCCCACCTGTTTCAATGGCCCCCAGCCCAACCAGCCACACCCACACCCTCGCCCACTGCCACAGGCTCATGGCCTCTCCACTCCTGTAACGGGGGCTCTATGATGTCACAGCCCGGAGCCCTTATGACCACACACTCTGGGGTGAGGGGAGAGAGAAAGTGCTGGGGCTTGGAACCCTTCCCCAACCACCCTGGAATCAGCAGGGGAGAGGTTGGGACCCAAGGAGCCCCCCATCCCTTGGGGTAAACAGTGGCAGCCCCAGAATGTGGAAACGGGAGTGCCTTGGTGGGGCTAAGGACACCGTGTTTGTAGAGAAGGAGCAGGTTTTTCTGTAAAGAAGGGGGCAAGGCTACCCACGTTCAGTTCCCCTTGGATCAGCCACCACTTACTGGGCATTTATTACCACGCCAAGCACTTTCCATAGATGGACTCCTCTCACCATCACAGCCCTACGAAGTAGGTACTACTGTCTTCACTACACAGAGGAGGGAGCCAAGGCACAGATGGGCAAAGTAATGTGGGCAGCGCACACTTCCCAGGGGTGTGCGTTTTCCTTCCCGAGGCCTCCCCTGGCCTTGCATCCCCAAATTCAGGAGCACAGGCATGTCCCCCATCCAAACCCTGTCACTTAGCGCTCAGCCGAGGAACCAGGAGAAATCATAGGAGATCCCCACTAGGTGGCAGCATTGTCCACGCCTGCCTGCCAGTTTTCCCTCTTCTCCCGGAAGACACACCTCCCCGACTCCAGGCCCGTCACCACCCTCTTCCCACAGGTTGCCTCAGACGCTTCAGGAGAAAGCATTGCAGGGGGAATGGCAGGCATGGGGTTGTCGGTCCCTTGGACCATCTCCCGAGGCAGCTCTCTCCGTCATGCACAGAGCTTTTGGGGGCTCCCCTCTCTGGGCGGTCTCCCTCAAGGGCCATCCCATTTTCCCTTTCTTGTCCCCAACCTTCTTTTATTTGTTACTTCCCAACAGCCACCTTCACGCTGTTAGGCCCTAGTCGGCTTCAAAGAGTTAGCTCCCCTCTGATTGGCAGGTAGGGACTGTCTGTCACAGATATGTCCCGCCCTACCCAAGCCCAAGGACACTTCAGAGTCTCCTTGGTTTTATTACACAGATGCCTGTTCATGTGTGAGGTCTGCTCCCTCCTCCACTGGGTCCCCACCCTCATCTCTCCTGCCCTCATGGACTGCCCACTCATTCTCCTCACAGCAACACTAGGAGGCACTTGCCATGTTCTGCTTCCTAAATAAGAAAAAAAAAAAAAAAAAAAAAAGCCCAGAGAGAAAAGGGGGGAAGAGGAGGGAAACTAACACCTTGGGGGCCTCCTGTAGGGGCCTCTTCTCCCCACACTTATCTCTTCTAAGAAAGAGGAAGTGAGTTACCCAGTCACAGGCATGTAAGGGGCAGCAGGGACTCAACCTGGTTCCTGGCGCTGGGCCCCATGTGCAGCTGCTCCTGGGGTTTAGCGGGGAGAAAAGGGGCTCAGAGCCTTCAGCTTTTGCAGTGGATTTTGCAGTTTCCTCAATTGCCTCAGAAGAATACAGCTGCCCTCTCTCCCCGAAAAGGCCCTTTCGACCCAAGCAGTGAATTATCCATCCATTCACCCATCCAATGATTAAATACATGTATCAGCTCCTCTATGTGCTGGGCTCCATTTGTGGCTTAGATAAAACCGACAGGCCTCGCTGCCTGCCTTCAGGGCGCACAGGGGAGGAACTCAGGGGTGCACATCATTAGAGCACAGACAACCCCTAAGGGGCTGGCTATCCTTGCTGTCTCTACTCCTTCACGTTGAATGTATTTTTCAACGCCTTCCAGCCTTTCTTTGTCCCCACCACTCCACTGAAACCACTTTTGCCAGGTCCACCAATGACCTCATAACTTGCCACACCTAATGGTTACTTCTCTAATCCGTCCTGCCTGCCTCTCAGCATCGAGAACCTGCCTCCAAGCTCCGGCCACGCTCACTGATTTCCGGGACTCCTTGTTCTCTAACCCACTCAGTCTTGGACCTTCTCTTTGCTATCTATACTCTGTCCCCTAGGTGATCTCATCCAGCCTCACGGCTTTAAATACCATCTATATGCAGATGACTCACAAATGTATATTTCCAGCCCAGCCCTCTCCTCGGAGCTCCAGATTCCTCTACCCGATTTCCTGCTTCCTGCCTCTGTAGGCCCCCAAACACCTCCGATTCAATGGGTCTCAAGTGGAGCTCTTGATTCTCCTACCCCAAACCTGCTCCTCCTCTCCACTGCGGCCAGCGTCCCAGGGTTCCTCTGCTCAACACAAAAGCCCAGGGGTCATCTCAGATCCCTCCTTGCCTCTCTTCTGACAAACCCATGCTCAAGACCTGTTGGCTTGATTTCCAAGATAAATCTCAACCCACCCACTTCCTCCCCCCTGAAGCCCTGCCCCCCTCATTGAAGCCAACCCCACGTCTCACCCAGCTTGTGGCAACAGCCTGTGCACCGGTCGATCTCCCTCTGTTCACTCTTCCCCAGGGAGAACCAACCGGGAAACACACATCCTCTACTTAAAGCCCTCCGGGGGCTTCCGGGGCTCCTGTGTGAACTCTGAACTTACCTGGCCTTCGAGACGTGCCCAGCCCTGGATCTTTCCAGGCTCTCCCTTCCTTGGCACCCTGCAGCCTCGGCACGAACCTCTGCCTGGGGCACTCTTGCTCCACGCTTGGCCGGGCTAACTCCTTCTCATCTTCCCGGCCGGCCGTGGCTGAGACAACACTTCCCGGGGGAGTGCACCTGGGCTCCCACACCGTGTGACCGGCCCCAGTCACCGCATCGGTCTCGCGGCAGGGCCTTGTCTGCGTACTGTCTGCCTCTCCACCAGGCTGTGAGGCCAGAGGCGATTGATCCTGGTCATAGTCACAGCACCACAATAAATAGTAGCTATTCGATAAGTATTTATTCACTTAATGGATAGATGAAAAGCCTTCCCACCTCTTGACAAATCAGGGCTCAGTCCTTCAACAAGGCTCTCTGCTGGGCCTGCACTAACCCCTTGAGAAGACCGCAGTGGCGGATGGATGCAGGGCCCCTCCCCTCACTGCAGGCCCAGGTCTGCCCCGAGCCCAGCCCACCAGCTCGGGCTGGATGGTGGCATCTCCCTTAGCCCCGTCTCCTTCCTTACCCTGGAGAGCCCTGAGGAAACCTAATGGTTGCCTTTACTTGGAAATATATTCTTTTAATGCATTTGAATAGGAAGCATATGCACATGGTACAGAACTCGAAAGCCATAACAGGATATACGTTGGAAATAACTCCTATTCTTGCCTTACCCTGCCTCGCAGCTTCCTCCTCAGAGGGCACTACAGTTACCCCTTTCTTGTGCCGCCTCCTAGAGATAATTTATGCACAAATAAACAAACACATACAACCCCCCTCAAATGGAAGCATCCCACACGTGCTCTCCTGTACCTTACTCTTCCCAGTTAACCTGAGACTGTGAAGGTGATTCTGTACAAGCACAGAAAGGGCCTCTTTCTTTGCCATGGCTGCATTCTATTTCATTGTGTGAAACTGTGTCATAGCGGACTGAACCGGCCCCTACTCATGGACATTTAGGTTGTTCCGAATCCTTTGCCGTTGCAAATAACCTTGAGTTTCTATTATTTTGCTCATGGGACCAGCATGTATATATATGACAAAATCCTAGAAGTGGCATTTCTGGGTCAAATAGTCTATGTATGTGTCCTTTTGGTGCCACCCTCCGACTGGCCTCCACCCACGGCCTCATCAACACTCTGTTAGCCGGTGCTTTGACTTTCGTGATTTGATAGATGACAAGTGCTGTCTCTCTAGTTTGACTGTTTTTCTCTCTTTTTAAAAATTGCGTGTTTAAAACACACACATCACATAGATCTTTTGTTGTTAATCCTCACCTGAGGATACTTTTCCATTGGTTTTTGGGGAGAGTGGGAGAGAGATCGGTGTGAGAGAAACACATTGATTGGCTGCCTCCTGCATGCCGGCCAGGGAGAAGCCTGAAACCAAGGTATGGGCCCTTGATTGGAATCGAACCCGGGACCCTTTGGCCCACAGGGCAAAGCGCTAGCCACTGAGCCAAACCGACAAAGGCCACATCACAGGGGATCTTAACCATTTTCAAGCAGACAGTTCACACTGTTGTGCAGCCACATTTCTCTTTTAAATCACAACATTTAGTGATGCCAACTTAGTGGCCGGCCCAGCAGCTTAGTGTGTGTGTGTGTGGGGGGGGGGAGGGGATGTAAGCAGGCAGGACACGCCGTGTCCCAGAGCCGAACCGAGCCTGGGCTGGCACAGGCCGCTGGGCAGAGGGGATGTCCCCGAAGGCTCCCAGGAAGCGGTGGGTCAGAATGGCCCCTGGAGGGAGGGGCAGCCCCCCAGCAGAGGGCTCCCACGGGCCAGGTCCGGTGGCCGGAGAGAGCCAGGTGGGTTCTAGAAACTGCACGCAACATTCCCGAGCCCCGAGAGGAGCCCGCGGTGAGATCCCAGGAGTCGGGGTCTTGGACTGAAGGGCCGTGGAAGCCACTGGGAGGACTTTGACTTGGGGGGATGGCAAGTTTGGGGCAAAGATGAAAGCTGGAGTGAGGCCGGCAGGTGGCAGGGTTCAGGTGAGAGAGGCAGCGGCTGAGGAGAGACTGCAGCGCTCCGCTCCGGGGGTTCGCAGCGAACCCCAGGCCCCTGCGCACGGAACTGGCGCGGGTAGAGGGCCGGCGCGGGCGGTGCATTTCCAAAGGGGACGCCTTCCCTGAGAGAGGGACGCGCCCCGGGGGGTGGAGGGGGTCACAGCAGAGACACCCGAGCAGCCCAGGCGAGGCGGCGTGGGAGACCACAGCCTCAGACCCCGACTCCTCCCTCGGACTGGAACTCCCCAGCGGGGCTCCGGACCCCCAGATCCCAGGCCAGCGACCGCCGGCCGATCAGACCTCCTCGCCCGGCGGGACCCTGGGTCACTGCGGACCTCCAGGCCCCATCCCTCAGGCCCCGCCCCCAAGGATGCGGGAGCGGAGGGCCTTCTCCCTCCGCCGCACCTCTGCGGGGGAGGGGCGTGAGGGTGCTCCGCGGACCCGGGGAGAGAGCCCGCGTCGCCATGGCAACTAGGCGGGTGGCGGGTCCGGGAGACTCCGGAGGGAAGGAAGGAGAAAGCGAGGGAGTGGGCGCCGTGGGCTCCGCGCGGGCCGCGGGCGGGAGCGGGTGTCGGGAGGAGTTGGGAGCGCCGGGCCGCCTCACAGTTGGTCCCGGCGGCGCCAGGAGCCCGTGTGTTTGCGGGTGCGCGCGCGCGAAGTTTCCCGGTGAGTGTGTCGGCGCGCGGCCGGTCGGTGCTTGTGTAAGTGCGCACGTGGGCACGAGCGTGTGGGCGGCAGTGCCTGTGCAAGATGCGGGCCAGCCTGCGCGCTCGTGACTGTGTGCACTCGGGTGCCTCCCCAAGTGTGCGCGGCTGGCGGCGGGAGCGTCCCGCTGCCTCCCAGCCCCGTCCGCCCCTCCCCGCCCCCGGCGCCGGCGCCCGCAGCCTCCCGCCTCCCCGGCGCTCACCCCCTCCTCCCGCACTTCCCCGGCTCTCCTCCCGCTCGGCGCGCACAGCCGGACTCCGCGCTCTTCCTGCTGCCACCCTGGGAACCGCCGCCGCCCGGCCTCCACCCGCCGTCCCCCCGGTGCTCGGGCACCTGTTGGAGGCGCAGAGACAGGTGCCGGGGGCTGGGTCGCGGGGGGCCGGTGAGGGTGAGGGTGTGTGCGTTTGCCTGCGGGTGCCTACGGGGTGGGGGTGGGGGGCAGCCCGCTCGAGGCTGCAATTGCTGGCGCCCCTGGAGCGCCAATGTGAGGAGGAGGCATCTGAGGAAGGGGCCCAGCTTGGGCTGCAGGGCGGGACCGGCAGGCAGGCTGACCCCGGGCTCGAGGAGTGGGTGACACCCGGACTAGACAAGCGCCTGCTGCAGAAGGATGGACAGAGCCCCGGGGAGACAGAGGAGACCTAGGGGTGGCTTCGGGGAGTAGGCAGGCCCAGGGGCAGACGGAAGCCCAGAATGAGGGGCAGGAGCTGGGAAGATGACAAAGGGACAGCGGTAAGTGGGCAAGGCTGAGGTGGGGCCAGGACTTCTGGGGGAGGGAGTTAGCAGGCCAGCCTGTGGAGCAAGGACCCCGGCCATCAGCTGGCACAGGCTGACCTCCCTCCACACCGAGACAGGGAGCCACAGGCTGGGAGGGTGCTGCCTGCAGCCAGCAGCCCACAGGTATGAGGAGTGGCTCACGCCGGAACCTCCCTCCCCCAGACACGGGCGCTGCATGAGGGGCCGCAGGGGCGATCGCATGACCATCAACATCCAGGAGCACATGGCCATCAACGTGTGCCCCGGGCCCATCCGGCCCATCCGCCAAATCTCCGACTACTTCCCCCGCCGGGGACCAGGACCTGAAGGGGGCGGTGGTGGAGGGGGCTTTGGGGAGGCCCCTGCTCGGCTGGCCCCCCTGGCCCTGGCCCCCCCTGCAGCCCTCCTTGGGGCCACCACGCCCGAGGATGGAGCTGAGGTGGACAGCTATGACTCGGATGACGCCAGTGAGTCTGGGGGCTCAAAGGGCCCAGGGTGGTACTGGGGGCCCCCAGGCTTGTGGGAAGGGATGGGGCAACGCTGGGTGTGTGGGGGAGGCAATGGGCACAGCCACAACAGCTGCAGTCAGTGTGGAGATTACAGCTTTAGCAAGGCTCAATATTCAATATTTCTCCTGAGACAACCTCCCACACAGCCCAGTTGCAGCCGAACCAGGAACCCAACACACAGGCTGGCAGGCCGACATGCACACACCTTCACAGCCAGCACGCCGGCCGGCCCGCCACCGCGCTCGCACACCTGTCTTACACACGGACTCACGCTGCTTCTCTCCTCCAGCCACCCTGGGCACGCTGGAGTTTGACCTTCTCTATGACCAGGCCTCCTGCTCTTTGCACTGTAGCATCCTCAGGGCCAAGGTGGGCACTCCCTCCCGCCCAAGCCTCAACCCTGTTTGCCTCCCACCTGGGAGGGATGGGTTTCCATCCCTCCTTCCCTTCTCCACGCCCCCACCCAAGTCCCCTTCTCCTTGGCTCTCCACACCCCAAGGACCCAGTCTGCTGAGGGAGGGCTGGGAGCTCACCGCTCTTTCCTCCCCCCCTCGCCAGGGCCTCAAGCCCATGGATTTCAATGGCCTGGCCGACCCCTACGTCAAGGTGCACCTGCTGCCTGGAGCCTGCAAGGTAATAGCGCCCTCCCGCCCCCAGTGTGACGCAGCCTCTGGGTCTGTCCCCAGCCTCCCCTTGCTTTCAGCCTCTGTGGGTCTAGGGAACATGTACTGAGAACCCTTCGCCCCCTCACCGCAGGCCAATAAGCTAAAAACGAAGACTCAGAGGAACACTCTGAATCCCGTGTGGAATGAGGACCTGACGTACAGTGGAATCACGGATGATGACATCAGCCACAAGGTGCTCAGGTGAGGGTTCCAGCTCAGCACCCCCCCCCCCCCCGGGGCAGCTGTCATTGGAACCTTCCTTGGTTGATTTACTTCCCATGAAGCCCCTTCAGATGCTCACGTACAACCAGTGGCACCCCATCCCCTTTGGCAGCAGGCCAAAACTCTCCCTGGCATTCCTACCCCAAGTATCTCCTGCTGCCTCCAGCAGACTGCCCTCTTCTGACCGCCCGTTCATTACTCTCATCCTTTGCCTATCGTCTCTTCTACCAGGAAAGCGCTCCCTGCTTCTCTTCCCGCCACCCTAACCTCCACGCATTGTTTGAGGCCCTGCCTCCCCCTGAAAGCGCTCCCTGGTCCCCGACAGCCCTTTCCCGTCAGACCCGTGCAGCGGAGGTCTGCCCAGTCTGTCGTCTCTGTCCCCCGAACATCTCTAAGGAACGAAGCCTTAAGGGATAGGAAACTTGCCCTGTCATCTCTGAGGTGTTACGCGGAGAGCAGTCCCTGACAGGGAATGAAGGGCAGCAAAACCTAGGTTTCTAGAACGTTCCTTTATTCTTGGGCAATAGGGAGTCATGGCAGAGTTTGCATCAGGGCAGGGGCATAGTCAAGGGCTGTGTTTTATTTTTTAAAATTTTAGATGTTTATTTATCAATTTATTATTTTTATTGACTTCAGAGAGAAAAGAGAGGGAGAGATGGAAATATCAATGAGCGAGAGAATCATTGATCGGCTGCCTCCTGCACGCCCCCTACTGGGGATGAAGCCCACAACCCGGGCATGCGCCCTGACCAGGAATTGAACTGTGACCTCCTGGTTCATAGGTTGACGCTCAACCACTGAGCGACGCTGGCCAGGCAGGGCTGTGTTTGGGAGAGAGCACCTTGTTGTGCATGAGGTGGACTGGAGGGAGGGCAGAGGCAGAAACCAGAAAGGCTGGCCCCTATTTCAGATGCCAGAGAACGAGGACTGCATCGCTCTCGGGTGCTCCGTGGTAGCCAGCCCTGGGCTACGCATGTTTACATTTCTTCGTTTCACTTGATCCTATAGTAGCTTTCGGAGGTGGGTGAGTGTAAGCTTCGTTTTATAGATGAGAACTGAGGCGTCAGGAGGTTGACTTGCCCAAGCTCACGCGGTTGCTAGTAAGTGGCAGAGCTGGGAATTGAACATTCCTACATGACAGCTACCCAAGAGTGTCACAGCAGGAGGAAGTGCAGGGGCTGATGACAGAAATAAACACACTGATTATCTCTGTCTCACAAGTCTCTCCCAGGCCGGCTCCCTGCTCCATGCGGAACAGGACAGGAGCTCTGAGGGAGGGGATGCCTGTCCAACTGCCCAAGGCTCCTTACATCCGGAGTTGGTGACCACACCCACCAATGCACACCCTACGCACATTCAGCAGGATCCTGCCCACAGGCCCAGAAGCAGGGATAGGGCGGGTCCCCAAGATTTGTGAAGGCTCCGGAAGTCGCTGAGCAGACCCCGATGGACCAGGGACAGTCTGGGCAATGTAGAGGGAGGGGAGAGGAACAGGGCAAAGCAATACACCCTCCTCAGGTGCCAGCCCATTTCACAGACGAGGGGTGGAGTACTGAAGGCAGAGCGGGACCAGCTCAGGTGCCCATGGCTCCCTCGGAGGCACTTGCTCACTGGAGTGGGGCCCAGGGACCCCAGGGGCACTGACCTTGGTTTCCCTGCAGGATCTCCGTGTGTGATGAGGACAAGCTGAGCCACAACGAGTTCATCGGAGAGATCCGAGTACCCCTCCGCCGCCTCAAGCCTTCACAGAAGAAGCATTTTAATATCTGCCTTGAGCGCCAGGTCCCGGTCGGTATGGGGCTGTAGGGCGCTAAGGGGAGGGGGTCCTGGGGAGGCCAGGTTTCCAGAACCTTCTCTTTGCCCTCTCAGCTGGCGTCACCCTCTTCCATGTCGGCAGCGCTGAGGGGCATATCCTGTTACTTGAAGGAGGTAAGGCACCTCACGGGGACGTCGGGTGGGAGGTGGGAGGGTGCAGGCTGACCTCTGTGTCTGCCCCGAAGCTGGAGCCGGCGGAGCAGGGCCCGGGGCTGCTGGAAGAACGAGGGCGCATCCTGCTGAGCCTCAGCTATAGCTCTCCACGCCGGGGGCTCCTGGTGGGCATCTTACGCTGTGCCCACCTGGCTGCCATGGACGTCAATGGCTACTCTGACCCCTATGTCAAGACGTGAGCCCTCCCCCTGCCGAGGCCCACCCTGCCCTCCCTTCGCCCCCCTCCCCAGGGAGCCTGACCTCTGCCCCGTCCTTCTCTGGCCTATCCCTGACCACCCTCCTCCTCCGCCCCTGCCCCCCCTCCTTGGCAGGTACCTGAGGCCAGACGTGGATAAGAAATCCAAGCACAAAACAGGCGTGAAGAAGAAGACTCTCAACCCGGAATTTAATGAGGTAAATGGGGAAGGGACCAGAGATCACAAGGGGCAGGGGGGGGGGGGCAGGGGGGCGGGCAATGCCTCATGGAAGGTGTGGCTCGCCCTGTCCCAGGAGTTTTTCTATGAGATGGAACTCTCAGCTCTGGCCACCAAGACTCTGGAAGTCACCGTCTGGGACTATGACATTGGCAAATCCAACGACTTCATTGGTGAGGGAGGAGCCCGCTGGGTGGTGCAGGAGGGCAGACTGGCAGCGAGCAGGGCCCTGATTTTGCCTCTCCTGCTCCCCAGGTGGCGTGTCCCTGGGCCCTGGTGCCCGGGGAGAGGCCCGAAAGCACTGGAATGACTGTCTGCAGCAGCCAGACACAGCCCTGGAGCGCTGGCACACCTTGACCAGCGAGCTGCCCCCTGCCGCCGGGGCTCTGCCCTCAGCCTGAGCTAGGCGAGCAGCTGCCAGCACAGGGCCCTCAGGGCTGGGTCCAGTACCCAACCTTCGCACGAGTGTGTTGCACGTTTACACGGGGTGGATGTCCCGCCCCGCCCCGCACTACCTGTCTTATTTCGTGAGAATCTCTCTCTGTGACTGTGGGTCTGTCTTCTGTGAGGGACTGTGGAGATGTGTATTCACATATGCAAACTTCCTCCTGCCTGACTCGCTACTACATGCAAATATGCAAACCACCATCCTGTGCACACCTGCAGGGGGCGTCCTGCAGGGCCCCTGCCCCAGGCCCAGCCGCTGCTTCTCTCTGGCCTCTCCAGGCTGCCCGTCCCCTCCACCACAGGGAGGAGGTCGGATTAGGGGGGGTTCGAAAGAGAAGTTTCCAAAAAAGAAAAGGACAAAAAGCAAAAAAGAGCCACTCCTTTAATACAGAATCTTCGTTTAAAAACAAAACATCTAGCCCTGTACAGCTGCCCTTTTAAACGGAAGGGGGAGGCACCGCAGGGTCTCGGCCTCTCCGAGGGGTGGCAGATGTTCCCAGCCACTCATTCAAATCACTGTCCCCAGGATGGGGCCGGGATGTGAGGGCAGCCTCCTGCCCTCCCTGGTGAGGGCCCTCTTTCCAGGGGACATTTTGTGCATGTTTACGCCTGTTCTGATTGTGTCAGTGGCCGCAGCATGGCAACTGGGCGTCAATAAATGTCTCTGTGGAAGCTGGGGCTCATGTGCTGGCACAGGGGGCTGGACAGGGGCTCGGGCAGAGGGGGTCACTCCGGGATGTCGATCACCAGGTCATCATCTCCATCCAGGGCATCATCCCCGCTGCCTGCATCGCTGAACATCTGCCGAGGGACTGCACTCAGGATCGTAGGGGGGGGCATCTTAGGGGGAGGCAGTGGGGCCAGGGCTGCCCCCACCCCAGCCCCAGAACCCCGGCTGGGAAAGGTCAGCGGCCCTCCCACAGGGCAGTCAGGGGGTCCCACCGCCATCTGCAGCAGGGGGGGAAGAAACACAGGGAGGGGCTGTCAGGAAGGAATGGGACCTCCAGGAGGCTGGCACTGCCCCTTAAGGCAGTTCTGGGGGGTGGGGAGGGGCAAAGGCTCATTCAAGGGGTATTGGACACAGCCAGGCCAGCCATGCTGGAATCAGGGGCCTACCCTACCGGTAGCCACTTCAGAGTCTCAAACTAGCAAATGCCCGGGGGTAAGGGGTAGTAGTGATGGAGGCAGTGATGAGGGCGGGTGGGGCTTACAGGAAACCAGGAGGGAAAGGCTGGGCCCTGCCTCACCAGGGAGGCACCTCGGCAGCCCCTGTGATGGCACAGCAGTCAGAGCCAGCCTGGACCTGCCTGCCTGCCTCTAGGTACCTGATACCACTGGCCACCACTGGCCTTCTCTCTCTCCTCCTATGGTGGGACTCACTGGTTCGGTGGGGGGGGAGGGGGGTGTCCTAGGTCTTCACCCCTGCTATGTGAGGCCTCTTATATCTGGGATGGCCCCTCCTTGGGATCCCCGCAGTCACTGGCCTAGGCCAAGCCCTCCTCTCAGCTCACCTGGACTACGGTACCAGCCTCCTAACTGGACTCCCTGCCTTCAGCCTCTCCCAGCTCCAGCTCCAGCTCCTCCTCCACACTGCAGCCAGAGTGAGCTCTCTAAAACACAAACCTGAGCGTGTCACTCCTCCACTTGACGGCCTCAGGCTCCTTGCTGCCCTCAGGACAGGCAGTGCTGCATGCCTGAGACGGGCGGGCGGTCCTTCCACCTGCAGTGTCCTTTTCTATTTGTCAAAAGTCCTGCTGTGTCCTCTGAGGCTGGGAAGTGGCCTCTGTCCTGCCCAACCCTCCAGCCCCATTCCTGCCAGGTCCTTACAATCTTCCCCCCAGAGAGCTCCGTGGGCTTCACGCCCTGCCTGAGCGCATGCTGAGCGCATGCTGATAGTGAGTCCCATGAATGCTCTCTGACCATTCTGATCTCCCGGAAGGGAGGAGAGGTCACGGCCCAGAGGAGAAAACAGGCTGCCAGGTCCCCACTGGGCAGGGGCCAATCTGGCCCTGGGTTGGGGGTGGCAGCAAATGCTTACGTGTGGTCTTCACGGTGGCCCTTCTAATTGTTTTAACCCATTCAGCCGCATGGCCTACCCTCACAGCTGCTCCCGGTGGCGTGGAGGGCCAGAGTGGGTTTTTAATCGGGGTCAGCACCTCAGGGCACAGGTGCCTGCCAGGACTGATGACAGGAGGCCAAGCACTGAATAGCACCCTCGTATCCAGTACCAGGCGCCCATGTGCACACACAGGAGCAGACACATAAATGGCTGAAAAAAACAGCGACCTGAGGACTGTCCCCCTCCTCTGATCCCCACTCCAGTTCCCACTTCCTCACCTGCTTAGACTCACTCAACGGCCTCCTCAGGTGACCAACAGCCGCTAACGTTTACCTGTGGCTACTATGGACCAGGCACCGGGCTAAGCTTTCTTTCCCTTAACTCATGTTAACGTGACAGCGACCCAATGACCCCATGAGAAGCAAGCTGAAGCTCGGAGAGCGAAAGGACATGCCCAAGGTCACATGGAGGAGCTGGGATCCAAACCCAGCCGAGCCTGACTGAAGCCCAGGCTCTCAACTGACCTGCTTGTCTTCACAGCGTTCCCTCCTCACGCCACGTCACTCAGAAGCCTCAACGACCCCCACTCCCTTCACAGACCCGCCAGACTCTGGGCGTCAAGGCCTTCTTCCCCCACGCCCCCCAATCCTACTTTTCTTTTCAACTTGTTCCTTCTCATCCCTCCTGCTCTTGCCCAAACAACACTCGGCCATGTCCTCTGTCTTCCTTCCACCACCGCCTCAGCCTGTAAGACCCAAATCTCTCTCACCCTGGGCTCAAGTGTCACCTCTTCTTTGAGGCCTTCCCTGATTACCCCTTCCCCAAGCACAGCCACGGATTTGGGCCTCTCTCCCAACCAATATTTTCTCTCCTGAGTGTCTACACCTCAGCTCCCCAAAACTTCTCTACTTTAGGACCAACACCTCAGAGAGCCTCACACTACCAAGCCCATGCCACACCACACCTCTGCCCATGGGCCCCCGGCTTTGCTGACCCTTACCATCTCTACCATCCTGCCCTACAGGCCAGAAACAAAATCCTTGCTAAGTAGGGTGGAGGGTCAGGGTATCACCCATTACTACCCATTTTTCAGGCTTAAGGGCTGAGGTTACACAAGGAGCAAGTGGCAGAGCTGGGAGAACTCTGCCACTTACTCCTGGGTGTGAACTCTAGAACGCACACCCAGCACCACAAGCACGTCATCCCATTTCACTTCTGGTTCCAGAACCTTGAGTCAAAAGTCCACCCGACTTGAGAGCTGTCCAGCCTGGTGCCTATTCCACTTTGACTCAGAGCTGGGCGGCACTGTGCCTCCCGTGTCCTCGTCTCCTGGAGCTAAGTGCGCAGACCTCTCCTCTTCTCCACCCACACGCTCCCTTGCTGATCGCATCCACTTCCGTGCTGACGACTTCCCGTACATACCCCATGAGCCCCAGGCTCATCACCCAGCTGTCCTGTTGGCATTTCCAGACAGTATCTCAACATGTCCAAAACCAAACTCCTCGTCTCTCCCACAGCCCACACTGGTCTTCCTGTGGCTCTTTCTTTGCAATAGACCCTCTCCACTGCTATCTGGTTTACTACAGCGGCCTCCTCACTGGTCTCCCCATTTCCATCCTGACCAGATCCCCTCCTTCTCTCCTCCCCTCTCCAGTCTATTCTCCACACAGCAGTGCCAGCCATCTTGTTAACATGTAAATCGGATCAGATTCTCCCTCTGCCCAATCTCTCCAAAGACTCCCTATTCATTCATAGTACAAGCCAAAGTCTTTACACACCTACAAGGCCTTACACAATTTTACCCGTCATTTCTCTGACCTGCTCTCTGATCATTCTCTCCCTCTTACTTTCATCCGATCACACTGACTCCTTCCTGGTCCTTGAACAGCCAAATATGCACACACACACTCCTACCCCAGGGCCTTTGCACTGGTTAGTCTTCCTGATTGAAACACTTTGCCAGAGAGCCACATCGCTTGCTCTCATTTCGGTGAAGTCTCTGCCAAATAACCATAAATATCAGTGCCTATCTACTCTGCTGCTTCCCATCCGCTTTACCTGACTCCATCTTCCTGCACTGATACTTATTTATTTTATTTTCTGCCTATTTTGCTAAAATACGAGCTCCTGCAGGCAGAGTTTTGTGTTTTGTTCACCACTTCAGCAGCAGCACCTAGAACAGTGCCTGGTGCATAGCAGCCACTCAGTAAACACTTGTTGATTACATGTATTTTGATTGCTCACTTTACAGACACAGAATCTGAGACTCGGAGGGTGAAAGACCCCTGCTCAAGGTCCCATGGTTTCAATTGGTGCAGCCTTGACTGGATTCTAGATCCCACAACTCCCTCCCTCCCTCTGGGGCTGCCGGGCACCACAGAGCAGCTGTGAAGATGAGCCTGGCCCCAGCCCCACTGCAGCAGTCTAAGGGCAGGACTCTTTACTCTGAGTCCCCCAGGCTGGTCCTACCCTGATTTACCTCCACATCGAGCCTGTGAGCCAGTGTTTCTCTGACCCATATCCCTCAGTACTGAGCCCTGGGCTGGGCCCCTAGCAGCCCCAAATCAATCCTTCAAAATTCTTGAACGGGCCCCCAGCCTCTGTCTTGAGCCTCCCTCTAACGGCTATCCTCCTGCCATTCTGGCCCCTCCCTAACATCCCCCGAACTGGGTACCTTGAGTTTCCGGGGCAGGCGGGGCCGTTTCTCCCGCTTGGGCCTCAGGGGGCTGGGCTCGGGCAGCTGCAGGGCCAGGTAGTCAGAAGGGAATGGGGGGTAGGGGGGGGAAGCCAGCTGCAGGTGGGAGTGGGGGGATGGAGATGGGAAATGGAATGGATGGGTGGGGGGTGAAGGGGAAAAATGTAAACAGGAAGAAGAATGGAAAAACAAGAGATGATGATGAGTGTGGCTTCTGAGAACAGAAGGGGATGGGACAGCAGCAGGACTTCGTCCTGGGGTCTGCTCTCCTCAGTCACATCTGTCCCCACTCCGACACCAGAGAACCAGGCAGCCAGGACTCACACCCCTCCAAGGGATGCTTGCTGGCCACACCCAGAGTGATGTCCCCAGAGCTGGACCAGTTTCACCCCGAGGCCCGGCCCCTCTACCCAAATGATGCCCACCTTCTTCCCAGGCATCTTAGTTACCATTTCCCATCCCTGAGCCCCAACTCACCGAGCTCAGGTACGGGGAAGGGGCCCCGGAGGCCTGAAGGGGAAACCCTGTTGAAGGAGGCAGAGAGAGGCTGGAGGGAGAGGGGGCACCCCCCATCGGAGGGCTTCTTTTCCTGGAGAAAGGATAGGGGAGGGGTCAGAGGAAGCTAGGAGGCCCAGGTGCTCCCCCACCCTCCACCCCTCACCCCCAGAGAATGATGGCTTCTTCTCACCTCTTGGGGGCTGGCGTGTCTGACAACTTGGGTGTCCCCTCTGTCTCACTGTTATCTGAAGACGCAGTGGCATCTGAGTCTGTGACGGGGAGAGCTGGTCAGCGGGGAGGGTTCCTGTCCACCCCAGAGGGTATAATCTCGACTCTGTGGAAGGGCTTCAGGGAAGCTGACTCTTCAGCTGGTGCGCATGTGCTATTCTGGGGAGCCCACAGACTCTCCAACTTTTTAAAAGGTCCTTTACAACTGACTTCCACAAACACGTCCTGCCGGGCTCCTCCACGGTAACACTTTTGTCAAGCACTTCCTACCTGCCAGACTCTGACCAGGCACCTTGCATTCACCGCCCCTCCTTGTCTTCAAACCATCCAAGAAGGAAGGTGAGGGCCTCACCTCCATTTTTTGGATGAGGTTACTGAGGTTAAGAGTAAGGTGTGGGGCTGAACTTGAACCCAGGTCTCTGACTCCCTGGCCAACTCACGCCACCCTCTCCTTATTCACCTCTCAGCTGCTTTCAGCTCCCGCCTCTGCTCCACTCCCTATGATCCAGGGTCCTGTTAACCCATCTCTCAAATTTCTATCTTCATCCACTGCCCCCCATTCTAACTGCCTCAAGACCAAGCCACTGCCCTGTGGTGTCAAAACCACCTAAGCAGTCTCACCTCTCCTGCAGCACACTGGCCACTCCAACTCCAGAGCGACCTAAAACCAGATCATATCTGAAATGCTTACTGTGGCCTCAACCCACCTTTCTGAGCTCCCAACCAAACTATACTCTTCACATCATGCCAGCCAATTTAATAAAAAACCACTTACTTCCCAGTCTGTGCCTCTACCTACAAGGTCCATCACTCTTTGACAAATAACTGCTAACATATGATATGTGCCTTTCTCAATTTCTCGGCCGAGATATATCCTTTAAGAAGCAAATTAATATACATGTCTAATTACTATTGTACTCCTGAAACTAATATAATATTGTATGTCAATTGTAACTGAAAAAAAAAAATAAGTGTGATTTAATGACACCTCTCTGAGAAGTCTTCCAAAATCCTTCAGGCCCAGTTCATCACTGGCTGTTCCAAAATTCTCCTCTCACATGTCATGGTTCTCCTTACACTGTGCTAAAATGTATCACGTGTGGATATTTCCCTGACCAGACTGTGGAATTCTCCAGGATACAAGTGGGGCTTATGTGTGTGCAGCTCATGCCCTTCAGATTTATCACACTCTGACCATGAACATGCTTTCTTGCTTCCTACCCTGAAACTCCTCTTGATCAGGAAGTTAATTGGAATACCTGAGGGAAGGAACAGCAGGCAAAGCCAGAATAAAAGCCAAATGTTTTTGCCATGACCTAGATGAGCTGGCTTCTACCTACTTCTCTGACCTCATTTATCATCTACTGTCCTCCCATAATATGTAGATGAATGGTGCTCTGTGTTTCAATAAAGTTTTTACAAAAACAAGCAGTCTGGCTGAATGTCATCTGCTGACCCTGCTCTAGATCAATGTTTAAAGGGACCACAGAGAGAGGTGATTGTATGTGACATGGCTTCTGAGGGTCCCATCCTGGAACAGAGGCACAAATGCCACTCTAGGGCTTTTCAAACTGTGGGTCTCAACTCATTAATAGGTCATGAAGTCATTTTATTTGTTTGCAATCAGCATTCAATGAAAAAAAAAATCTAAAAAGTGTCAGAAAAAATGTGTATAGTGATCTTAACACTGTTTCACTAGATTTTGTTTTATAAGTGTTTAAGTAGAGACTTGTTCATGATGTAAAATATATTATTGATTGTAAATAGTGCTTTAAAAAGTTTGAAAACAGGCCTAACTGGTTTGGCTCAGTAGACAGAGCGTTGGCCTGCGAAATGAAAGGTTCCAGGTTCAATTCCGATCAAGGGCACATGCCCGGGTTGTGAGCTCGAACCCCAGTGGGGGATTTGCAGGAGGCAGCCAATCCATGATTCTCTCTCATCGTGGACATTTCCATCTCTCTCCCTCTTCCTTCCTCTCTGAAATTAATAAAAATAAATAAAAATAAATAAAGTTTGAAAACACGGCTTTATATGCTTTAGCCTTTCTGCTCTTCAGACTCTTCTGTTACCTCAGAGTATTTGCATTTTGTTATTCTCTCTGCCTGGAAACCTCTCATTCATACCTTCTAAGATTGTTGTTTTTTTTTCTTCTTACTTAGGTCCTAGCTCCAACACTACTTCCTAAAAAGGGCCTTTCTTGGACACACTGTTGAGACATCGCCTGCCATCTGCTTTTATATGGTCTGCAAACCAAGAATGGCTTTTATATTT